>NW_024609881.1:22335144-22846728 GCF_016920785.2 Ixodes scapularis | reverse complement strand
CTCTCGTTGCTGCCTATCCAATCACTCTGATCCAACGCAAGTGTGGTGCTACATACTATCACGGACACACTACTACCATCTAGATATCCAAAGCACAGGAGAAAAGTAACAGCCCTTACAAATGAGAAAACAAAATTTTTCAACACTTTGGTACACCCGAGACGAAGACAAAGTCTCGGTTTTACCGAACGTCTGTGCTATTTATGTTATTTCTAACAAATCCTTGATTTGGAAACGATTTGCCGAAAGCCTTAGCTCCAGTGAGCTCTGTATGGTCCGTAGCCTTTGCTCCAGTGAGCTTGCTGGTGAAGGGAGTTTTGCTATGACAGAACAACATCAAATACGCGGGCTAGCACAGTCGGTAACCGGACAAAAGCTCACCGGACAAAAGCTCACCGGAAAGAAGCTCACCGGACAAAAGCTCACCGGACAAAAGCTCACCCGTTTTTTCGCAGACCCGGACAAAAGCTCACCTCTTCTTTTTTTTCGCTACCCGGGCGAAACAAGGGCTTGGATAACGTGCGGACGCGATGGTTATGGCACCATTTTTAGGAGAAGTGGTACCCCATCCCATGCAAAGGTGTCGACAAATAAGCCATAACAGGCAGAGAAGCAACTTTTGGGATCAAAATTAAGATAACCAAAAGTGATTGGAGCTGAGATTAAGCTTGTTTGACTTAACTTTCAAGGTATGTCGGAGTACCCTCGTGTATCGCCCAAGAAACTTCGTGAACCGGAGTTTTTGAACCCGAAGAGGTGCACCGAGATTTACCAAGACTGCTGGAGCTAGTAGGAAAATGCATTCGCTTCTAACCAATCGATAAATAAACTTGTTTCTACTTTAATCAACAAACCATGCACCTGTCAGATTAAATTTATCGTTGCATTTAGTGTAGCAGGCAAGCACCTAAGTTGTTTGCAGTCGTCTTAAGACCAACATTAAATTTTCATCTGGTGAGCTTTTGTCCGGGTCTGTGAAAAAATGGGTGAGCTTTTGTCCGGTGAGCTTTTGTCCGGTGAGTTTCTGTCCGGTGAGCTTTTGTCCGGTGAGCTTTTGTCCGGGATTCAGCACAGTCACCACACTTGCGTTGGATCAGAGTGATTGGATAGACAGCAACGAGAGTCATCGGGACAAGTCTTCGCAGTACGCAGAACCCGGTGTCACTAAACTACCTAAACGTAGCGGCGTACACGTTGTCGCAACCAGACCTATTTATCTCAAACCAAGGGTGCCATGCATATTCATGGCAACGTCGCAACAAAAGAAATGTCCCCAAAACGTGGGAAGACGTATCGATGAAACAAACGCGTTCGCTCGAAATTCATTCTCCCGTATTCCACAACTGCCTGAATGCCGCGATGCGGCAACCAGCATGGCACCTTGGCTTTAGCCGCTTAAGCCCATCAGAAAACATGCTGACTCCGCTGATATGGCACATTAAGCCATTATCCCAGTGACCGACGGGCCAACAATCCTTAGGCCTAACGAATCTTCCAAATCCCAGGGCACGGGATTTTGACGACGTGTCGGGGAATAACAGAGATTAGAAGGTTTGTTAACCTGCGTAAATTGTTTTTCGGGCATATCCAGCCTAATGATTTCGTTCAAAACGAACAGAAGGAAAGATCAAACTCCGGATCACAAGGACAAAAATCGTAAACGCAAGCGAGGTGTTGATTAGCCATGATCTGGTTTACTTTTCACTTAAATTTTCACAAATAATTTTAACACGTTTTAAAAAGGCTACCAGTAAGTTAAGAAATCTCCCCGGCGGAATCTAGAAAATCTTGAAAAAAATGTTAAATTGGATTGCAATCAGAAAAAAAAAAGAAAAGAAGCGAGCATCTCGGCAACACTGGTCACCAGCCGTTATCATCCATTCATCGATCCAATCCAAATCCAAATCGGAATGTCAAGATGGCGACTTTTGTGCTGCGAGATGAGTCGGTACGTTCACTTTCACTTCCATGGTCAACTTTCGAGCATTTCCAGGCAATCTCTATATTAGTACAGTAAGAAGTATTTAAGGATGCAGAAATAACAATCGCTTTCTTCAAATAACTCTTGCTCGAAACGTCTTCTCGTTCGTTTCTTTCTCTGCGCACCTGGCACGATTTGTAGCTGTAGCTGAAATCGTGCCTGCGGAGGTATGCTTTTATGTAATCTGTTGTCGTATCCCACAACGAAACAAACGGTTGCGTTGTCGAGACTGCTTGTTGGGGCAGCGCGCGTTCGTGCTGTCCGCGTAACACCACAAAAGGTGTGCGCTTGTTGCTTTGAAAGCGCGCTTTGACGTCGGCATTCGAGAACATCGTCACTAAGTGAAGTTCGTTTTGCAAGGAACATGTGACTCAGCCTTGTCAAAGAGCCCTGCTTTGATCAAATGTTTTACTTCCCGCATGTCCGGAAAGCGTCAGCGTCGCCTCCGGGGAAGCTGCCGGCAATCTATTGAGGAGCGAGAGCGGAACGACGGATATCGTCGAAGATAAGAGGCTGCATATTACCCTGCGTCTAATCGTATCTTCTTTTCTGTTTGTTCACTGCGATTTCTAGTCACGAGGATTTTAAGGAAATACAAAGAGCAAAACAAAACTGCATTTGTCCACATTCGTTTATTTTTTGGATTCTCAAACTAATGGTGAATTCCACTCGTAGATCTGGAGTGCTTTCCAAAATCCGCGAGGGAGGCGAAATTCCGCTCTGTGGCCCCGCATCGGAACGACGAGGGGAAGATGAACTCGCCTTTTTAGAGGGACTCCTTCCCCCCCCCCCCCCCCCCCCCCTGCTCTCCCCTCGGCCGTTCAAAATGGCCGCTGCTTGAAATTAACAAGCCCACCGACGCCTCAGCTGACTGATCTTTCCGCTGACCAGTGACCACTGTCACTGCTTAGCTGCAGAAATAACACACAACACAGGCCGGACGAAATTATACATACCACGGAGCCCATGTCACAAATAACGAGGAAGATTTCCGCATTCGGCACCGTCGCATACCTTTCGGCCGCCTCGAAGCGGCAAGGCGTGCACAGCGATTGCCGTCGGTGGAGCCACCGCTGAGGGAGGGGAAACGACGTAGCGTGCTCTGTCAACTTGCATGTAGATCTCTGAAATCCTGTAGATCTAGTTCGGTGGAGTTGGAGGCGCTCCAATGAGCGGGAGCTGCCAGAGATCTATGAGCGGAAGATGACCAAGTCGACCCAGATCTGCAAGCGGAATATGTGCGCTCAAAATGGAGCGCTTTGGGAGCGCTTGAGAACTGTGAGGGGAATTCACCATAAGCAAAGTGATGAAGCCTAGATTCCAACATGGTCTCTTACGGGCGTGCCTGTCATACTGCCTGCAACTAATCTGTTTCTTCCAGGAAGGGTAGCGAGCCATCACCGAGGTGCTTTGTTGTTTTGTTTGGTTGCGTGCCTTCCTTCTATTCCTGTGGAAGGTGCTGTACTTGAAAGTGGTCCTCCGGTGTGCTTGTGCTGGGGTTTCCACTACTGTTGCAAGGGGAGTTAGAATGTTGTTGGAGGTCTGCTTGGGAGTGGTGACATGTCCAAGACAGTGAGCTGTGGCTGCGAGTCGACGGACATCCACGACCACCTGATCTCCAGTCTTTAAGACCAGTTTCGTTACATGCGAGTCATCAAAGGTGTACAGATCTTTGAGTGCGTACAATTATCCACCACTGAAAGCCGTGAGCACCAAAAGGATGATCATCATCTCGTAGAGGAGCCAGACTTTTGTTGCTTGCGAAATCCAGTCAGATTGGTGTGTTGGTTTGCTAATGCAAAAAAACTGCCATATAGGTTTCATGGATGTTTCGTCAGGGTAAAGTTAACCTGCCTGCGGTGAGTTGTACAGCCGGGTACAAAAGTCCCCAGGATGCGTGAGCTGCGACTGAAACGCATTGCTCTGCCATCTGCCGGCGGGTCGCCTGGTTTTGAGATCACACAAAGGCGCATGCGCGTTCTACTGTGCCCGCAAACGTGTGTTTTCCCGCTATTTTGTGGCAGGGCGCCTAACTCGGAATTGGGCGCGTGGTACTGTCTCGGAGATGGCGCTTGCGGCTGACGAGCATCTGCTGCACATTCCGAAACTGGAGATACCGCCTGCGACATTGCGCCGCATTTCGCCATGTCAGCTCACCTTGCTTTATAACCAGTCGAGTTTATCGCTCAGTTGAGCTGCCGTGACTTCTTGCTTTATAGGTGCCGTGTCAGTAAGCGCTATCTCCGAGCCCCTACCACGCGCCTGATTCCGAGTTAGGCGCCGCGCCGCAGACCAGCGGGAAAACACACATGTTTGCAGGCACAGTAGGACGCGCATGCGCTTTTGTGTAATCTCGAAACCAGCCAACCAGCCGGCAGATGGCACAGCAATGCGTTTCAGTCACAGCTCACCCGTCCTGGGGACTCTTGTCCCCGACTGTACAAGCACTAAGAAGAGCCACTGGATTTCTCTAACGAGCGATGCTCTGTAGTGATGAAAACAATCCAACCAGTCGTGTGTGCAGCACAAAATTGTGTACATGACGACACGCCACCAAAACCGGATTGACTGGCCGTGATCTTGTAAACATCAAGCCTAGCTGGCCTGCGGGATGTCGACCATTCTGCTCTCAGTGGCGGCTCCTGGACCCACCCTTATGCGAGGTAGTTGGGCATATCTAAACGTTTGTATCCTTTCGATTGCTTGTGCGTAGCAAAGCTGGTCTTTAAAGGGGCCACGAAACGATTTTCGGACTTCGGCCAAATAACTCCGGCAGTTGTTCTGCTCCTCAGCTGTACACCGCCTTCGGATCGCTCGATTTATGATGTGCCATGAGGGCACATTGGGGAAACCGGAGAAAACCGACTTGGGCGTCGAAGGTCAGGCTCGTCAGTCGCCGGCCAACAGCAAAGTGGGAAGCGGGGAGGGAACACTTTCATTGGCTTCGGGTAGATGGCAGCACTCAATATAATACAGCAGCTGTGACCTGCCGCTCGGAAGCTAGCGAACCGCCTCAAAAGTCATGTTGATGTTGCCGGGCAATGAGCGAGCACTCTGCGTGGCGTCTCAAATGTTGCCCTTGCGTGCAGACACAAAAATAATGCGATATCCACAATGCAACGGTTGTGAATTTCATGTGAACTCATCCTTTCGGAGGTTCATAAACCTGTCCCGTGTCACTGTAGGTAAGCAGGCAGGCCTCCAGCACCCGCGCTCGTCACCTCCCGTTGTCTTTTGGCTGCACAGGCTCTAGGCCCCATCATGCTCCAAGCTTACGAGATTCCAAAGCATTCTTGAAGGCAATAAGCTTGTGCCGTAGATGGGACAACTGCAAGGCCATGCTGCCGTTCGGGTGCTATTACTAACTATAGCGAACACAGCAAGCGACTATGGCCCATGTGTCTGCTACAGCAATAAATATGGGGCTTAGGAGTGCTGTCACTTGCACCGCTTTGGCTATCTAATTGTATCATTGTCTAGCATTGGTTGTATTAGCTGTGCAAAGTAGGTCGATGGAGCTGTTGGCACAGCTTGTACCATTGAAGCCAAAGCAAGCAGCTGCAACTCTTATTTTTGTGGTGACACCTGTCAATGGCTATACATCATTCAACTTGGGGCTTTCAGGGTGGCGTCATGTTATCCGATTGCCGTGCTGTCTATGTGCATCTGGGCAATTTCACGGAATTCGGCAGGGCGAACGAAGGAGAGGGCACGAGCCAAGTGCGGGCATTTCGCCATTTTCAGCTGTACCTTGTGGTGGGCTGTACTAAACATCTAGCGGCCCCCTCCTTACTGCTTGTGTGATGCTGTTCGTTTGTGCAGCGCATGAATGGCTGTTCTGGGCTCGGTATGTTGTCTGCTGCTCCTTTCATGCGTTAATCACCTAGCATAGGTATTCCATTATTACGTCCAGAGAAATTTCACCTACTGGCGGCACTGCCTCCGGCTACTACGTCTATTGCACGAGAGACTAATATGGTTCCGATTTCATACTTTGCAAAACTCATAGTTGGTTCCCTCGATCCTTGACGCAAATGCACGATTGTTCTTACATACGAACCTAGAGACAGCTTAAGATTTATCGCGCTTTCAATTGTGCTGATACCAGCCATAGATGTCGACTATACTCGGTCTCGCAGGGTGTGCGCAGCAAAGACGAAGGCGAGGGCACGGGGGCATAGGACTGCAGTGAGCTTTGTTTGCATGAGCACTTGCGCAAGAATGGCACGTTTGAAAGCAACGTGCTCGTGCCTTTGCACCTGCTGCAGACAACTTGTGGGATGGAGCATAGGCAATGAGACCACCAGATAAACGCCAATCTAGAGCAGTGCCACTCCATGGAAGTTTAGCGCGTCCACCTGAACGCAACTGCGAAGCCGTGGCTGTCATGGCCGGTCCTGGGGCGTCTCAGAGGGCCAAGTAGTGACGTGCTGGCATCGCCAAGTGGCAAAGCCAATAATCGCGCCAGCCTGGAAGTAGCGTGGCCTGTGGTCTGTGGGATACGAAGCAAGCGACGTAACAAATGAACTCTTCTCCGACTGCAACTTGTCGAGCGCCTGCCAGGGTGGGTTGTTTGGAGCAAAAAATATGGCCATCCACTCGAATTACAAATGTGCGATTGTTATTTACGGATATAATTGATCACATCCAACTTACTTCTGAACGTACCAAGCGTTCTGTCCCATGTGCCACATCTAAAAGGCAGGTATGTGACTTATATGTCCCCCCGCCCTCTCTTCTGTATACACAAACTCGGCTCTGTTACGTCACACCGCGGTGGTGGCGTGTGGGGCGCAGTTTCGGTCTGGGGCTGTGGGCGAAAGTACCCCATGTGAGACGTGTATCCCTGCACTGTTTTGAAAGGAACCGGACAAAAACCTGCTCTCTCGTCAGAACTCTGCGACTGGGCCTGTACCAAAAGAGTCGAGGAAGCTTTGAAGGTCAGTATTCTTGTGCTCGGTTCGTCCGAGAACGTGGATATGTGCCGTTGAGAGGGAAAACCAGACGCCGCCGGACCACGATTGCTTGGGCGGGAAGCACTCTGGGTGAGTTCACGGATACTTGTGGTCATCAGATTTATTTGATGAACATGAACGCCAGAAAACCGTCAAGTTGTACGAATCACCTGCGGACTACGCTGAGTGCGTCTTCAGGTTAAGCGGCCGCCTGATCGTTCGCACTGTTGTGTGCTCTTTCAAACGTTTCTGCTTGTCATCTCCTCTTTTAGACGACACCGGCCCGTAGACCGAATGTTGGCCTGGTACTTGTGATAAGAAGTGCAGGCCTCAAGAGACTGAAGTCTGAAGGTTGTTAAGCAGGCTCGATATAGACAGTAGGTACAAGGAGATGTTGATCATTGTTACCAGTGGGCGTCACTGACTTGTTATGCCTGGTTCACTTGGTCTGATTGTGCTTGCGATTTTCAGTATTGACGTCGACCATTTCAGTTATGGTTCATGCTTTTGCAGCCCCAGCGACGTTGCAACTGAAAATTGCGAGCAAAATCTTATCATGCGAATCAGGCTTAAGCATGCATTCTGCGGCGTCCGCGCGGAATGAATCGCTGCATGTCGCATTATTCACGCAAAGTTTTGCGGTGTAACGAGCCCCGGTAATTTCGTTGAGGCCGCTCAAGTAGTCAGACATTGCCAGGAAGACGTAGAATCAACGATTCGAACGCGAAAAAGGGCAGGGGGACTCACACCGACGCCAACAACATCGCATTTCAATGGTTTGTTTATGGGCGACGGCAAGCTTCTTGCCCACACTCCATCGTGCATGCGCGGCGCCGGTGGCGTCCGCTAGGGGCGCTCCGGTTTGTTTGTAAACATGAGTTGGTGTATAACGCTGCCACAAATATCAACAATAATGTAAGCACCCCTGTTTTGTTTTTTTTTCTGGAAGGCTTAGCAAGCACTGGGTTTGAGGCGGCGGATTTGTTTTTCGTCGACGAAATGCCTTGAATATGCATAATCTAGGGGGTTCAATGAGTTCCGATCCAAATTGGTGTAAAGCTTTTTTTGTTTTGTTGCCAGAGCAGACTGACTGTGCACATTGTTTATGTGCTTGTTTTCAGTTTTCTGTTTCCTTTGCACAGGAGATGGTTGCACAATTGTGCCCTGTTAATCTCTTCATCAAGTATGGCATTGCATGCTAACCCCCACTTCTAAATTTGCACCTGAAATAGCTTAAATGTGAGATTTGGAACCATGTTGCATGCTAACGAATCATTTGTACAGCTCGTTTCTTGACGCAGACGACGCACCGAGGAAAAGTCCCGTCTGAGTGCTCTGGTTCATGGGTGCGTCTTCTCTCCGAGTGGAATGATCTGTGCTGTGTTTCTCCATAACTTAGCAAAAGGCAACGGCTACAGCATTTCCTCACCATCGCGGCAGACTGTTCCATCTGCGCCAAAAAGTACTGCTACCGTGGCTTTGTTTTGAAAAGCTATTAATCTAAATTTTTTTGAACTGTTATTAAAAGCAAAGCAATAACTTTTACAATGTTTTCAGTCATATCGGCATTCGCTGCCCTGCTCTTCCATCCGCCATGGCAACAACGGCAAAGGAGGCTGCTGTGGTGTATTTGTTGCCACAGTGTGAATGTGCATGCTCTTGTTCTTGCCTTTTGCCCGTTTGTGTATCACAAGCATTCACGAACAGTTCGATGCATTACTGTACAAGGTCATAGGCATGTTTTCTTTTGTACGTGTTTCAGTTAAAAAAAAAAAGTAGCATTGTGTTGAGGATGTTTAGACAGCGAAAGGTCGGCCTGCCTCGAATGGTGCCAAGCTTGCCGCTGTAGATGAGGAATTTAGCCAGGGCAGTATGACCGAAAGCCTGGGATCTTTAACGTGCATCATGTAGTAGTGATTACACAAACGCCTACTGGTATGATCCTTGTCCAGATCGAAATGAGCAAGTGCTGGGATTTAGCCCACGATCCCAGGTTCTGCAGCGCAAGCTTTCGCTCCACATGCCCGGAGCTGAGACGTGCTAGCCGACTCGGGCCACCGTTCCGCCACGTGTTTTAGTTGCGTTCAGCACTATTGTGAATTTGAAGTTATTTTCCTAGTAGTTCAAGCAGGGGAAATTGAAACTTCTATGGTACAAACCAACATTTTTGCTAGAGTTTGCAAGCCGACTGAAAGTATGAATGCCTTTTTAAAACCATCTAATGTCTTTAGGTACATGGGCTATGTTCTTCCCAAGTGTGCTAATTTCACAGCAGACTCCTCCGGCTTGCCCAGACGCCGCAGTTTCTACAGTTTCCCAAATTAATGTGACACAGAGTGTAGTGGATTGCGTGCAGGCCTACCCTCTTTCACACTTGAAGAGGTGCAATGTTTTCAGGTGGCTGTAGGTAAACCTGGTATATGGAGAGGTTTATACGTTTCCCATCACACACAAAAGTAGTTCTTTTTTTTTTCTCTTTTACTCGACTGCCAAATTAGCAGGAACAAAGAAAATTGGACATTATTTGTCGAGAAGAAGGAAGGTCGGTCTGGCAGCGCATGGTGACACTTTGTCACGCTCTATGTGAGAAATTTGACTAGTGCGGGTACAACCGATAGCCCAAAGTCTTTAAAATGATTCATATAGCAGTAATGCACGCCCATGTGTAGGTGCAGTGCTCATCCAGGTCAAAACGGGCAGGGGCGATCAGTGCAAGTTTTCGCTCCACACACTGCGAGCTGCAGTGGGCTAACACACTCTGCCACCAGGCCCCTCCACATCAGCACGTCCTGTCGAAGCAACGTGCAATTATTACTACTGCTGCTGATGGGGGCACGCACACGTAAGGAAGGAAAATAACAGCCAGGAATTCTGGTAAGGGGAGGATGCCATACGTCATGGAACACAGGAACAGGCTTGGCTTGAATCCTTTTTGCTTCAGGATCACCATCACTACTCCAAGCTCACCACAGACTTTGCATTCATGGGAGCTTTCTCCAGCAACCGTTTCTTTTTATGAGACACTGCACCGCTTGCAGTGGCAGCTACTCTACGACACCTGCTCGCTGATTTACAGCTGCCCGGCCCGGTATGTGGAGTCACGATAACCTGTGGGTTGCACCTGTTGTGACTCTTCCTTGGCGGTTTCTTTAGCTTAGTTATTTTGCATGGCACCAAGGTTTAAGGTTCTCTAGGACTTCAGGGTCATGTGGTAACTGCATTTTCCAAAGTGTTTCTGACATTAAACAGCAAGCACCCTGGTTGTGCTTGTCACTATGCCACAGTCACCTGTGTGGTGCATGAAGCAGTGGTTTGAACCATTGAAGGGTGCACTGGTGTCTCTTAAGCTGTCCTGGGCACTCATCGGTAAGTAATATTTGTGCTGGTGATCCAATATTCAACGACAAACATTGCAGCAAGAAGTTACTTTTCAGTGTGCACACATTACTGTTGTACAGCCTAAAATAATTCAACGGTGAAGAATAGGAGAGTGACTTGCTTCAGGCTACTGGAACACGTTATTGTGTGGGCCTTTCTTTTATGGAGGGGAGGGGAGGCGAGAGCAGAAGAGTAGCAGAACCAGGCACAAATAAAAATTGAAAAAATCCGCAGCGGAAAAAAATAAATAAATAAAAGCAGTGTGAAGAGTTGCGTTGCTTACACGTCACAAACTCGTGTCAAAAACGCAGGCTATACTCTGTTTCACCTAGTGTTGTACCGCAGGAAAGGCTACAAGCGCGAGCTCCTTGCTCTAGAGCACAGCTCGACGGTACAAGTTCTCGTGCAACAAGGGCAGCTGCCACCGCTATGAGCTCGCGCTTCTGGCCTTCTCTGCGGTACAACATAAGGTGAAACTGAGTATAGACGGAGAACGACTCATTATTAATCCGAGACGGGGACACAAATAATAAAACGAAGAGACGCGCGTGTGGTTGCCCTTCACTTTTATTTTTTTATTTTCCCCTTGTTTTTCTTACTCCGCAAAGTCGACATAGTACGAGAAAACACGCAGAAGTAGGAGAGCAAAGAGGCTCCTCGGCGGGCTTTGCCGTCTCGCGCGGTTCTGGGGTATTCGTATTCGAGTTTGGATCATTGGTAAAATGTATGGGCTGCGCGGAACTGAGCGCTGCGTGACAACCATACGTGCGTTCATCGGTGGTTTTGTACGTCACCACCATCGGCAAAGTGGGCGACTGAGCACGTCTACCGGTGCAAGGCGAGCTTCGCGCGGATGATCACGGAGGATGATGATAAAAGCGGCCGACGCGATCGCGGGGTGAAACGGCCGACGGGACGATACGCATTCAACCGGAGTCTGGGTTGTTTAATGCACAAGCCCTAGCACGTCCACACACACACACACGCACAAAGAAACATTACTTGTGAAACTGGAACGGAATTAACACAATACAATTTTCGCATAAAATGCACACAATCGCCGATGTCGTGTTCGCGTTGACAGCGCGGTTTGTCGGTCGTGGGAACAGCGCCGTCACTTTCGAATAGCCAACAAGATCCGACCCGACATGAAGAAGTCGAAAGCGCCATCCGCCGCCCTCGCGGCTCTCCGCCGTCACTCTAGCCGATGTATTTTTCTCCTAGCCGAGCTAAACCATTTGGCGTAGTCAAGCCAAGACGCCTTGAAGTTTACTTTTCGGCCGCTAACAGCGCTTGACGAGGTCGCCCGAGGTCGTATCACTCCCACCCCACCTGTCCCCTCCAACCCTTCCACACATTCCCGAGACCCGTCCGTTCCTTCTTCCTCTCTACCATAATGACCCGTCCGTTCCCCGTTCCTCTCTACCATAATGACCGCAGCCTTCTTAGCATACGGAGCGGACCATTCCACCCACCAAAAGCTCCCCACGTTATCGCTGCAATCAGCGTGAGACTCCCTCCCTCTCCCCCTCATTAGGGAGGGTCCCCGTTTTGAAGGCGGATTCCGGGCCGGATTCCGAAGTATACCCGAAGGTGGTTCCATTCAGATGACATTCTAGGGATGAAGGAGTTGATGTAAGCAGAAGTTTCGCAATAAGGTATGCCAACTTTAAGTTTGTGATCAATGCGGGGAGAAATGAAGAGGGGGCTAATGAATAGTTTGTTTTTGAGTGAAGCATTGGAATGATAGATTTTATGTAAGAGGCATAGACGAGATATTTTACGACGTGACGAAAGAAGAGGCAAGGCTAGGGTTGTTTTCATAGATGAGACACTTGCGGTGTGATGATAGTTGCAGACTATAAATCGAGCGGCGCGATTTTGCAGGGCTTCGATGTTTGTTATAAGAGTTGAGTGCCCTGGATCCCAGACTGCTGCGGCATATTCGAACTTTGAACGTATTAAAGTCTTATACAAGAGAAGTTTTAGGGACATAGGGGTTAAGGAAAATTTTCTTTTTAAATATCCTAGCATTGAATTTGCGTGAGCAATTATATGATCAGAATGAGTTTTCCATTATAGGTTAGAAGTGACGTGAACACCGAGATACTTGAAAGAGGTTACAGATGCCAGCTGAATATTACATATTGAGTATGGCGATGGTGATGCATTACGACGACACACCCTCATAGTTTTACATTTGCTAATATTCAGAGTCATTTGCCATAGGTTGCACCATTCCGATACCGCGCATAAATCTGCTTGAAGTGCCGTGTCGGATTCGTTAGTAATTTCGCGATATATTACACAATCATCTGCGAATAAGCTAATACTGGATGATACACATATTGGTAAGTCATTAATATAAATAAGAAACAGGAGGTGTCCCAAAACGAACCCCTAAGGAACACCAGAGGTGGCGGCACTGAGGCAAGAATTTGCCTCATTGGTAGTAACAAACTGTGATCGATTAGTTAGGAAACATTTAATCCAGGACAATACTTTAAGATCAGTATTAAGTTTGTCAAGCTTAAGAAACAGTAGTTGGTGAGATACTTTGTCAAAGGCTTTGCAAAAGTCGAGAAAGACGCAGTCAACCTGAGATCCACGGTCAAGGATGGAAAAGAGATCCCGTATTTCCCGTATTATAGTTTGATCGCTGACCTCAATTTTAGATTAAGAGGTCAATCTCTTCCCCTTGTCATCTCCTTGTTTTTCGAGGCAGCGGTGACGAATGCTGTCGTCGATTCTCTACTGTCGGCTCTCATCGATTCTATCTCCTTGTTTTGTGTGATATCGAGCTCAAAGGAACGCCGTATTTCTTAATTAAAAAAACAATTTCCAAATGCCGAATTTGAAGTTCCCGCGTGATCTGCGCCAGTGCAGTGAGTCAAATTTTCCGGTCTCCTGCGACTCGACTTTCTTTGGGACCTCCGCCGTTGCCACAGCAACCCGAGGCGAGGAGGAGGTAAGCAGGCGGGATAGAAGCCGGCGCGGGAAAAAACCGGTTTCTTCCCCGTCCAGAGCCGTACTGACCCCGTCTGGCCGTTAGCGCCGCCAAGTTTTCCGAGGGGGGATACAAATCCAGGAAGCGACATCACACCGAAATCTGATTTTTGGTATTTCGAAAAGAGGGGCCGTAGTGCGTTCCCAATTGCGTTAAAACACGTGTTTTACTACTGCTGTTATTAAATGTTATAGAAATGTCGCCTACAAAGCTTCCAAATTTCCTGATTTTTGACGTCACCGATCAAAACAAGCAAGGAGGTGAGCGCGGGAAATATAAACGCAAAAAATAAAAAGGCGCGCGCGCGCTCGGGGAAATTTTTTTTCGCGATGCGTTTTTTTTGCGTGTATATGACTACAACTTGTATCGTTTTAGACAATAAAAATAATCCGACCTTTGGGGTGTCAGTGCTCCTTTAAGAACAAATCTGTGATCACGAAACGAAATTTTCGTAAGCTTTGTGCAGGTTACGAAGAAATCCTACGACAGCTCCGAAGCTGTCTTACGCACTTCTTACGATCAAATCAGCATGGCCGACAGCGTCGCTCAGTTGGTCGCGACAACCAACGGACGTTTATTTTTCTACGTGCGCTTCTCACGCGTCCCGACTTCAAGCAGCAAGAAAAAAGTAAAAAGCACTTGAAACAGACCACGACGAACGAACAAGAACGCTGGATCCACAGACACCCGGGAAAAACTCCAAGGGCCACGATTGCCACGGACTCCGACCGATCGGCAGATAGGCCTAGCAGGCACTTCGACTCGGCGCAGCACTGCTCTGACGGTCCTTGGCGAAGACCGTCTGCCCACGACCGGCTGGCGTGCTAAATGGAATATGCCCGCGCGACCCTTGTGAACCCTTCCGGTATTATAGTTTGATCGCTGACCCCAATTTTAGATTAAGAGGTCAATCTCTTCCTCTTGCCATCTCCTTGTTTTCCGAGGCAACGGTGACGAACGCTGTCGTCGAAAAGGGGCTCTCATCGATTCTATCTCTGTTTTGTGTGATATCAAGCTCAAATAAACGCCGTGTGGATTACCTTCGCAACACGGTATGTACACTCTGTTATTAGCATTCCATTTTTATTCTGACACGACTGCACCTCACTGTCGATCGCTGTAAGAGTTCGTGGGTCGCAATGCCGGTCCAACCTTTCTTTGCGGGGTGTCACGTCAGCATCGAGTTTTATCGGTCCCGAAGCGCCTATCAATTCCCGGTCCAATAGCGCAAATCCAGCACTTCGATCAAACGCGCGCGTCCGCTCCGTAGTGTGAACAGGCATTTACGTGGCTCTTGCTGACACTGTCGTAGTTCAAACGTATCTTTTATAACGTCGGCTCGCTCCTGCATATCCGATGTCGCAAAAAACGCCGCGGCAATTTGTTCCCATCTATGTCACTTTGCAAACGACTGCGGGCCGTCTTTTACCAACGATGACAGTTGTGTTGACTTGGTAGCGATGTTCTTACGATGTTCTTAACTTACGAACTTCTTAGGTAAGTTGTCGTAAACTAAGAAGCTCTTCGTGAATCTGGCCTCTGAATTTTGAGCCGCAAATCGTGTTATGGGTAGTTGGGCTCTCAAATGCCGTGTTCAAATAAAAACCTCAATGTGCATAAATACCGTTGGTGTCTCTTTAAGCTATAAGAAAATGAACAAGATACACTGCCACTTCTATGAAGACATCCAATCTATGCATTTTTGTGAAGAGAGCCAGGAGTCACAACTACAGCAGCCAGGAACAAGTGCCTGGTGCCACAAAATATTGTGGTCATGTAAGTGCTAGATAGGGATGGTCGAAAACAAGCGACTGTTGTTTTACGAAATGCAATTACGAAGATGCCTGTGCTGAGGACTGCTTATCAGCCCAATCAAAATCTATTTGAAGTTCCTCCAGTCTCTTTTTCATATACCATTTGAGAAGCAGCGCCATGCCATCACATGCATTAAACAGTACAAAAAACATGATGTCACCTCCTACGTACGTAAACCTGCTGGAGGGCAGGAATTGGGCTACGGTCAGAACCGACACCAGAAGACGCCATTCTCTTATGTGCCGCGGTAAGGACTTCCACTTGGTAGTCAATTTCTTGGCGACAAAACTGCCACAGTGAGATCCCGGCATCAAGCAGGATGGCAGAGTGGGAACATTCTAAAGAGCTGCTCTGCCCGCAGCACATTTGCTTCAGCGAAGATATGCAATGGAAGAAAAAAAAGACAACACTGCGGGAGCTTGACTGTCAACCTTTATTCCTGAGGAACAGTGAAACGGAAGTTTGATTGCATATTTATCATCCGCAGATTTCGTTCGAGACAAACAACATAAAAAGAAAAGGAAAAATATTGCTGAGACAGAGATATGCTAAATTATTTACAAAATGCAAAAATGATCACACATTAAGCAACGATTCAAAGGATGATGTAAAGAAGGCAAATTCACGGCCGAGTTTGTATTCATTGGCACTTAAGCAGGGCACACATAAGCGATGAAAACGGGCGCCACGCGGCAGTATAATAGTGACCGGTGCTGGCGCCCTTACGTCACTTCCGCACAGGCGCTTGGATCAGGTTGATACAGATAAAGTAAAGCCAACAAAACCACTGTCTAAAATGAGGAGAAATTTCTCCTCGCCCATGCCTTTTCTCTCTCAAAAGTTCTCTTTCCCTTCGCTTCAGATGGATTGGGCACGACACGTGACCGTTGCTTTCCCATCATCCCGCGCGATTCGGTGGTCTGCTAGAAACCGGCGCCATCTTTGTGCGAGGTGGTGGCGGTAGCTCCGTTGACTACAACCAAACCAACATTTTTTTTGTTTCTTTATTACGATTTTTGCAGCAACGCGATGCCATCATGCTGCACTGTGCATTGTACAAACAGCATTGCGAAAGGGAAGAAGCATTTTGCCGTTCCGACGAGAAAAGAAAATCTTCAGCAACGAAGACAATGGCTACACCGGATCGGTCGGAAAAGTGTTGACAGCCTCCGACGGAGAGTTTGCGAGGTAAGTCATTGTAAAGCTCTGGATCGCACGACCTTTCTCTTTTGGTTTCGCCAATGAAGATTGCCAAATTAGAGCATGACACGAGAGAAGCACGGAACTAAGTTACCGTATTTCAGGAAAAATGAATCCGACCTTCTGAGCAACGAAATGAGCCTCCCAGCTCTAAAACAAACAGTAAATTGAGCTTGTTGTTTACTGCCAATGCCTTTTCCACACACCACGAAGTACACAAAAGGTTGCGACATTGTCTCTGCGAACAAGGATACACGTTCTTGTGAAGAAACAATGTCAAAGCGGACCGAAAGGGAGTGGCGTCGAGGAAACCTAGTAGCAGGAGCATCGCAATGAGATGCACTCAAATGTGCGATAAATGCCTTTGTATTAAGGTTTTTTTTTTCTTGTACCACTGGTTTTGTATAAAATTATGTGTGATCGAAAAAAAATGAGACATTTATAATTCTCTGCAATGACGAATTAGAGTGCAGATTTGCAATAACGCATTAGAGTGCAGCTTTGCAATGACGCATTAGAGTGCAGCTCTGGAGGAGAAGGATGGGGAGGGTACAGAGGGGAGGGTATGCCCCTCCTCTTCTCCTGCTCCCCTCCCATTTAGCGGAAACTGTCTGCTAAATTTCTCGCTAAATTAAGCAAACATTTCCTCGCTACATTTAGTGGGAAAAAATTGCCTCTAAATTTAGCGGGAAATTTCGAAAAAAATTTGCTGCTAAGTTTAGCAAAGCAATTATCGAAAATTTCACTGCTAAATTTAGCATGCAAATCTTTCCGCTAAATTTAGCGGGAAAATTTAGCAACAAGTTGCCGGGTAAATTTAGCGGGGAAACTTTTACCCGCTATACACCTTTCCGAGAAACACTCGACCCCAAGGGCAGCAAGCCGTTTTCGAGCCCAGTCAGTGGGTTTGAGGCTAGACTCGCAACGGTGTCCCTGCTAACCCTAACCGAGTGGGCTGTGATTTCGATAGGCGCAGCCTTCGTAGGCGCAGTTTCAAACACTGCTGGCGGCTAAATTATCGTCTTTTCCCTCTGTATTTTGTGTTTCATGGTGCTCGTATTTCCCCGAGGTCAATAAGAAAGCAGTGTACCACATTTGAAAAAAATAAAAAGCAATAAAAACCTATAAACAATTTGTGTTGGGTACGCGCGCGACAAAACGAATGCGACTTGAATGCATAGTTCTAATTTTTTTTTTTACGATAAGTTTTGACGGCCTCGCGCGATTCGCCGCATGTCAAACGACAAAGCGCTTAGCTGTCGAAAATAAATTACAACCGAAGATCGCCGAAAGGCATGCATTTTTCACGCTCACAAATAACGTGTTTACCGATGGACAGGACACGGACATACAATTTAGCAAGTGTTAACATTCGAACAATAAATTGTACGTACCAGACGATGCAGCGTCATCCGAAAAGAATTTAATTGAGAAAGATCTCAAATAACACAGTCACAGTCGACGACAGTCAAATCTTGGCGATCGGACAGAATCCAAGCTGACTTAGTTTTGGAGCACGTTTTGGGAGAGCTTCCTTTTTTCAGAACAGCACCAAGGCAAAGGAACAAACGCGACTGACCCGTTTTCCACCCCAACCCGGACAACTATTTCTGGAGATGACTGAGTATTCTGCGCGGATTATCTCTGGGAGGGGGGAGAACAATGTTCGCAAAATCGCGTCGAGGGCCTTCGACGTCCTTCACCTCTTTCGCTTCCCGCGAATGTTGAGCAGAAAAGCTTCAATGGCCAGGCACTTACCAGCCTTATTTCTCACAGTGGAAGATAACACAGAAAGGGTACGCAGCGCGCATGAAAAAAAAATTAGGTGGAAACTTTCAAGAGGGGCCGGAAAACGTCGAATGCAAAACCGCAAAAAAGTAGGTAGAGAACCGCGCTGAGCGGGTCTTCACAGTCCAAGAGTGTGGCAGAAAATTTCTAGCTGTTAGAGGGCGCGAGAGTCACACCATCCGCATCAGCATTAGCAACATGGCGGCGGCCTAGGAGCGTTTTTTGGAAAGGTGTATATTAAGCGGCGGTTACACTGACGCCGACGCCGCTCAACTTGAAAAGGAGCGCCTAAGAGCTGCGCTCTAAAAAAAAGGTTGTTTCGGATCCTCAGCCACAGCAGAACACTAAACTCCGGCGACATCCTGAATAAAAAGGGTTCTTTTGCCTTGCTTAGAATTTTTTGTGTAGGAGGTTGCATATGACAAGAAATGTCCAGTAGTTATTTTGTGACGGACATCTTTGTAGTCGAAGAGAACTTTTTCTGGAAAGGGCAACTAGGCCAGATAATGATAAATATTTTGTGTTCATCGTTGTGTGTGATTTGTCCTATGAAAATATTAGAACAATTTATTGACAATAAAAAAATTGCTCGTCTTTTGAAGTCTTTGCTGAAGGATCTCTTTGTCCTCATTTGTAACTCACGCAGTAAGGTACGCCCGCGGGTGTGCGGCAAAGCTTATACTATTTGCAAGTGAACTCAAGGGCGTACTTTGCGCGTGAGAACGTCAAAACAATATCTCGAAACAGAGTAAGGATGAAAAACCGCCTCCCTAATAAATGGGATAAATAAGAAACGCACTAGATGGCAACCGAGAACGCGCCATGTTTTATTTTAACCGAGGGAAAACAAGTATGTGTATTTGATGGATAGTTTTGTGCTCGAGGCGCGTGAATAGCAAACGTCGCACATTCTTCCGTGCACATGTGCACAGTTGCAGGTAGTATTCAACGTTTATAAAATGTGTACAAATTAAACCAAGGTGCTGGTAAGGCAAGAACGTCGGTAATGCTAAACATTACCGAAAAGTCCTGGTTTCATAGGCATTGTGGTGTCTTTTATTTGCCTAGCTGGGGTGATGCTGAGTCTGCAAATGAACTTCGTTCAAGGTACTAAAAACTTTTGGAGCACACGCTGGGATTGTGAGCCTTGCCGGTGCGTGCCCAATCCATGCTCAAAGATACCGCACGAGCTCCCGCTAGCATCACGCTCCGTGCCTACGAAACTCTATTTGCAGGCAGGGAGAACCGCATTCTATCTTGTGCCTTCTCTCAGCTCTTCCTGCAATAAACGGGTAAACGCAATATATTTTTGGCAGTGCATGCCGGTGTCCCAAAATACTCAAAATGACATTGCCATTTCTTTTTTTATCGTCAGCGCTCAAAGGAATTAACGAAGGTCTTGTCTGCGTCCGAGCGTTTCTAACTCCTGAATAAAAGGTTAAAAAGCGCGAACAAACGAGGACAATAAAGAAACACGGACGACAGGACAGGCGCTTCACTCTCAACTGGTTTTTATTAACACCATTGTCACCTATATATACACATTGGCCAAACCACATCGGATTCAATCGCGGCAATCAGAGCCAACCTTCCAGAAACACCATCTCACTCTGGAGCAAATACAAAGAGGGAGCGCTGACGCAATTGTTTTCTTTCTTTTTTATGTAGAATGCCTCTATAATCTCTCTTTCCGTTTTTTCCTTTGCCTTTCTTAAAAACTTTGTGCCAGTCAGGTCAGGTTTACATCCACATCGCCCACAATGGTCAGCAAGATGGCCCCCCGCGTTGTTGCGCACACACAAATTATGTTCACGTGCTCTATCATTGAAGCAGCGCCCAGTCTGCCCAATGTAGACTCTGCCACAACTAAACGGAATCTCGTACACCACATTGGTGACGCACGCAGTATATTGCACCGCGTGTTTCTTGGAGCACGGTGCCTTTTTCTGCCTTGTCAACATCGGACATATCCTGGCAAGTTTACACGGTGCAGAAAAAACCACGTTGATGTCGTATCTACCAGCTACCTTTTTTAGATTACGAGATAGGGTACGCATGTACGGAATGACTTGCACTCGTTTCTTTTCTTTACGTGCCTCGCTGCCTTTTTTACTTCTTTTTAGCTTTTGAAGAAGGCTCTCACAACAACTAGAGATTAGATTAGAGGGGTACCCCGCGTCTGTTAACCTTTTTGATTGTCGTTCAAAACTGATTTTCATCTGGTGGTTGCAACTTTTTTCCAGAGCCGCACTTAGACATGTCAAGGCTATACCCCTCTTTACCAGTTTAGAGTGAGCACTTTCAAACAACACCAGGCTTTTCTTAGTACGCGGACTATACTGCCAACAGACATGTTCTTCAGAAAAAAGGATCAAAATGTCTAAAAACTGAATGCAGTTATTCACAGGCAATTCCCAGGTAAAATTAAGTCCGCCTGACACCTCCCTAAACAGTCCGACAATCTTCTCAACCGTTTTCTCCAAACCCGAGTCTGTATCTAAAATTAAAAAATAGTCATCTACGTATCTATACGTCTTTAAAACATGGAAATCTGCAAGTCTATCTGAAATTTGCCGGTCCAGTGATGCCAAAAAAATGTTACACAAAACAGGGGCAACTGTCGACCCAATGCACACACCAGACTTTTGTACAAAATATCTCTCGTCAAAACTGACGGCAGTCGACTGAAGATAAAAGACTAGCAGCTCTAAAAAATGATCGCTGCTAACGCCCGCGGAACTTTGAAATCTAATTTCTCCAGACTCGTTGATCTTATCCCGAACAGCCTTGAGAAGTCCATCGTGAGGAACGGAATAATATAAGTCCTCAACATCCACAGATATTGCAGTGACAGCATTCTGAAAACCTTCTCTAAGTTCATTGACTATTTCTAGCGAGCTTTGCACCAAAAAAAGGGTCTTTTAGCGCAAGAGTGTCCAAATGGCGCTGTAAGAACCGACTGATCTGAACCTGCCAAGTGTTCTTTTCTGACACAATGGCTCGGAAAGGACACTCAGCCTTGTGTGTTTTTCCCGCGAAAAAAATTTCCAAAATTCCACTTTCTGCTTGTTGGGGCACTGCCGACACCAAACACCGGCCAAGCCTCTCATCCGGGACTTTCACTCGTTCTACACAACCAGAAAGGGGGAAAGCGGTGGTAGCTCTTTCCCCTTTTCTCTCTCGCTCCCAAAATGGCGCTACCCACTCCAACTAACTATAGGTGGCGCCACTCATTTTCCAAGATGGCGGGTTTAGTGAGGGTCAGAGATGCGTGCCGCTGTTGAGCATGTCTAGTGTGCTGGCTTCACTGAGCGGCATAAATTATTTCTGGTAATACGAGGAAGCTAATGTTTTATGAGCGCAGGTCACCTCTTTAACCTGAAAATAAGAACGGTGTTTAGCGTATTAATTACGGAAGGATGCGCGTTTTAATTCTGGAGCGAAACCGAAACTTACCTCTATTTTGGATTTAATTTCTCGATAGAGGTCTTAATTTCGGATTCATTTATGACTCAAGATTTGTCTCACATCGTAATTATTTACTTAGAAAAGTTGTTCGCGGAAACTTTATTTTGTGACATATATACTGTTCGATCCAGGCTGATATTCGTAGTTGTTGAAAAAATCAGTGTGATATCTGTGCAATCTCGCTGCCTTTTTCTCGCTCAGATAATTGTCATGGGAAATAATGAAAATTATCCCAGCACAAGAATAAGAGAATAATTCCAAATTTTACAATATGTCCAAGAAACGCATAAACTAATAAACGCTGCTCTCACTGCAACAACCCAAGACGGAATCCGAGTCAGAAAGCTGAAGTGTGTGTGTGTGTGTTTTACCGCGTGACGCGTAGGACTTCATATTACATCCAGCGTTTAACTGTTTGACTATCTTGATAACTATGCCAGAGTTTTTTATATGCTAAAAAGAAAACAGAATTATACCTTTCTGAAAAAAGTATTCTCGTGATCTTGGCGTTAATTAGAGGCATACATTGCCGCGATTTGTATTAATAATAATAATATTAAAATTCACATATTTGAATAAGTAATTCTTCAAGATCTAATATAATTTGTTGCTTATGATCTAATTTTAAACGCGCGAAGAAATATGACAATGAAAACTGTGCTAATTATCATCACTGGTTCCAATTGCTGCATTTTAATTACAAATAAAATAAAAATAGTCTAAAATCAATGAAAATATTCTAGCTAATGTGAGAAATCCATGTAAAATCACATTATTTGTGGGTAAAGTATATTGTGCTATTAAAGTCGCGACTTTTGACAATCGGCGAAACGTCCAAAGTCGCCGCCAATATACTTCCAGACCAAATGCCCAAAAGTTAAAAAAAAGCTTTTTTTTTTTAATTACTAGTTTTCATAACATTTATTTACTTCTGTATTTGCTCGCCGTCGTTTTGCCAATCTCAGCCTTTCCAGTTCGAAGGAACGCCTACCTGCTTGCACGTCTGCTCACTGCAGCACGTTTCGTTGGCGTTGGAAGCCGGTGAAACAGTAGTGAGTTTTAATGTTGCGTATACGAGCGAACCCAAGCCCTGTGTGTTTGCGTTAGCTTTGCGCGTTCTACACTGTACGTGCGCGGAGCCCGAAATTGAGGTCTTGGATGGCGCATGGCGATGAGGCGCACGCACAACGTGGGGCACGCAACTCTAACGCAGACGCACGCCGCTTGCGTTTGCTTCTATGCGCAATACTAAAACTCTCCAGTAAGGTACAATCCCATACCGGCTGCAGCACTACGTTGGGACAGTGAAGAGTGCTGTTTTCATTCGGAAACGACATTTCGCGAGCCATGATCGCGAGCAGTTCCGCCATGCCCGCTGAGCAGGAGAATCGGGGGACCCTCACTAGAGCGCTTCCCGTTTCCGCCGCGGGAGGGCGAGCGTCGAGCTGGAGACGCGGATAGAGATACAGCACTATATAGCTCCTACGGAGCAGAGTAGCGCAATCCTTTGAACCCCGTGTTTTGCCGACAACATGGCCGACAGAGCGGCTCGGCGCGAGTCACGTGGTACTCAGGGTTCCAGGAGGCGGCCCGCCCTATGGGAGAATACATGGAGATCGATACAACACGGCTGATTAAAAAATGAAGGGCGAGTTCACACTTTTCAAAACTAGTCTGCCGTGAAGTTAGTAAAGCACTAAACACTTTATCAAAGTTTTAATAATATCGGATGCGTGTGCAAATTTTGAGAAGGCAATTTCCAAGGCAATGGCGTTTGAAGCAGACGATTTTTGCTCGCAGCGGAGATGGGCTTTTCGGGTTGGCCGGAGCGGGTCACGTGAATGGTGCGACGTCGCCGTGTCGTCTGCTGTATGATGCCGCTCAAGCAATTTTTTAAAAAAAGTCAGGTCCTTGCGGGGCACAAAACTTAGCGCAAATTATTCTAAAATGTTCCATTATTATGTCAAAAACAATTGCCACTCCGTACACCCCCACAATACTGAAGAAACAGCGATTGTCTTACGTTCTCCATGCATTTCTGACCGCAGTTGGAACCTCCGGGCGTTCGCCGCTAGTCGCCGAGAGGCGGCGTTCTAGATTGCGCTACTCTGCTCCGAAGGAGCTATATAGTGCTCTAGATAGAGACAAAGCCGTGCGGTGCGTCTGTGGCGCACCTAGCGGCGAGGGGCCAACGGCGCGCAACACCCAGTTTTACCGCTCATGTGTTTCATGCTTTAGCTTTACTGACAATTTTCATTCCTTTAAAAAAATGTGAGAATGTTAGCCATCAAAGAAGGAGAAAAACAAACTATCCTGCGTTACACACAAAAAAAGAAAAAGGAACTTTTTAGCAAACAATGACACCTACGGTTCGAAAATTCTGATGCAGACAGCCAGGCAACACGGAAACAACTGCCGGGAAAATGGACACGGAGCGAGAAAATATTGGGAAAATCTAAAACAAAGGAAAACGATATCTGAAAGCAGGTGTCATAAATACATGACTGTGAAGATGCCAGTACAAAGAGGGAAGGCAAAAACACTTTTAGTATGAGCATGTTAGTTACGAATTTTCCACAAGTTTCGTCAATGCAGTCCAGAAGGGGTATTCAAAATGGATACAGCGCCAATTTATAGCAAAAATTGCTGGGCAGAGCGAGGCATTCAACTAACGACGTCCCAACCGGTAGCAGCAAGGGCAATTACTTCCCCAATGTTAGCGCAAACAAGCGATCGCCGGTTTTCCTAAGAGAAACCAAAGGATCTCAGCAAAATTCTAATTGCTGGGGGGAAAAGCTCATTCGGGTCTATAATTCGGGTGATAAAATTTCGTCTTCGCTAATACGCTTTCGAAGTAAATGCGAAAAAGTGCCAATGTCATGTTCGCGCTAGCAGTGATGCGATGTGTACTGTGGCGTCCTGCCCGAAGATGCACGTCTCGGACGAAGCATTTGGCAACGAATTAGTGCGATAAATGATATGTGAAACAGCAGAAATAAAGTGTACCGTAAAGAATTAGCCAAACAATATGAAACAACAGAACCCGTGCGGAACGCCACGCCAGCCAAGCACTACCGCTGCCTGCGCTCCACACTCCGGCAGCACGCCTACTACACGTTGCACCCTCTCGCGGCCGCCGATCCGGTCATCGTTTAAATGCCCCCCCCCCCCCCCCCCCCTCCGCCCGCGCTCGCTACACTGCCCAGTATTCTATTCACCAAAGCCGTGCGAAGCGACCTGCCCGCGTCGCGTGTCCTGTCCCTCGCCCCCACGAACGTCACAAGACCACGTGGTTCGACGTGACGTGACTATGACTGACTACACGAGACCAATGTTGCCTGACGCAACCGAAGGTTTGTTTTCGGTATCAGCTGATGTTTAAATTAAGATTACACAAATAATATTCCACGTTTCGCGGATCCGAGGACGTAGAGCTGTTTAGTAGTGCTTTGTGAAATGGAATCACATGTAAGCTTAAATTTTTCGGAATTGAGCGGAGTTGCCCTTTGATTCACACACTGGCGTTTGACTACAACCGACTGAGACAAGACCGGTTTTGAAGCCTCTTGTGACTGCTTACGACCGGCTGCACAGCACTGCAGAAAGTTGTAAACCCTCACAAAAGGCTTAAAACAGGTTTCTTTGATCATAAGCAGTCACAAGCATGCAGACCAGCCGTCACTTCAGTACCACAAACCGCAGCAGCTGAAAGAAACAACAGAGTAAAAGTTGAAACTGCACACCTTTTTCTTTTTAATATTCAAGACTGAATAATGGTCACATATCAACTTTCGGCACGATTATATCTTCCAGGTAGATAACAGAAGTATCAAAAGAGAACAATCAAGACATTTTTACAAACATATTAGACCTCGCCTCAATAAGCATACATCGAGCAAGTTCAAGGGAGCTTGGAACAAGAGCTAGAAAATGACCTAGTGTACATTCAGGTGCAGAACACAAAGTAGCTGCTTTGAAATTCATTAAACAATTTCCCCTATTCATTAACCAGCCTCTAGATCACAGGTGGAGAAGAATCATTTCCTACACACCAATACATTTCTGCGATGACAAATGATGGCATTCGGAGGAAAGGCTGCAGAGCATTGCCAAAGAGTCTGACTGTGTAGCCAACCAGGCTGGAATAATGATAGAAACTTCTTGGATATTGCTGGCATTTGAAAGGCCTACCTGCTGCAGGCTTTATGCAAATGCCCTTAAGGTTTGTTAACCTAAAGCATTAGCATGTGCCTGATGAGGCAAGGCCGTTTAGAAAATGGCCTGGAATGCTGCTCGGATTTGTGAGGCTTCTTACGCATACGCGCTTCCTTGCGGTGAGCTTCACTATTAAGCTGAGCAAATGCCTTGGGACCTATTTTGCACTCAGTTATATGCATACTTTGATTGAAAAGACATTGTTTTGCACGAGCTAAATGATTAGACATGGGGCAGACTCAAATTACGGGTCAACCGCAAGGCATTCCACACGTGTGCATTGGGTTCTGGCGGACAAACAACTAAACTGAGCAAAGCTTTTGGGGCATTGTTTGCACTTGTAAGGTTTTTAAGATGATACGAGTCTTAACTTTTTTATTTTTTAATTATCTCGCTGAAATGCAGTATACTGATGTATTTCTCATTGGTGATTTTAAACATACAATTAGTTTTCAGATAGCTTTACTAGATCCTGAGTTATCAATAAATATGAAATTTTAATTAGGTCCTTCTTACGGGTCGTTAGCATCTAATTAAGGCTTTAGAACTAATTAATTATAATTATTGCATGACATAAAGCAACAGAAATAGCATCACTGCACAAAGCATGTCTTGGTAAATGCAATTCTATAAGCAGTTGACATAATCTAAAGAATTTTATGCTAACGACCCGTAATGAGGGCCTAATTAAGATTACAAATTTAGTGATAGCTCAGGACCTACAGGTTTTCCCACTCATTTTAATCCAAGCGACGACCAATTTAATCCCGGGGTCACTCAGTTTAATCCAAGCGCCATACAATTTAATCCAAGCACGACACAATTTAATCCCAGGGTCAGTCAATTTAATCCACAATATATATACACTTATTGTGTTCAGTGGTCGTGTTTCGCTTACACATTTGGTAACTTAGAACAATTGTTTATACAATTAGAATTTTTGGCAGGCAATTGATAATCTGATCACTAATGTGATTACTTTTGAGTTACTAGTCCCACTATTGACGAGGCTTAATTGATATGTTGGTTATTCTTTTTAGAGCACAGTTCTTTGGCAACCCTTTCCGGCTTAAGCGGCGTCGGCGTCCTTCAGCGTAACCACGCGGTGCAGGATGGGTAAATTTCCCAGCTAAATTTAGCGCAAAATTTTCCCCGCTACATCTAGCAGAAAATTTACTCCACTAAATTTAGCGCAAATTTTAGAGCGCAGCTCTTAGGCACCCGTTTCCAGCTTGAGCGGTGTCAGCGTAATTAAGGTCACCCCACGGTCACGTGGCCCCTCCCCGAGGCGACGTGACCCCCTCCTCCCCCCGACGTCATGTGACCCCCTCCCCTCGAGGTTAGGTGACCCCCCCAGAGCATATTAAAGTATGAGGGAAGGAGGAGGAGGAGGGGTCTACACTCCCATCAGTACCCTTCCCTCCTCCTCCTTGTACGAAGCAGCACGCATCAGCCAGAATGGCGATTCGGAATGCCCGCATTTTATTCCCTCGTGCCCCCGTGTCCGTCGTGTTTTTCTCTTCTTCCAGTGGTGCCATCGTTGGCTAGCTGCTACATCTCCTTTCTCAAAAAAAAAAATGAGTTTAGAGATCTGTGTAAGCCTAAATATTGCGGTCATGTCCATATCTTTGTGGTGGCCTTCTATCCCTTGTCCCTCTTCGAAGCAGCGGGTGCGGCTCAGACTCAACTTGGCCCTCGTTTACTGGCTCTGTAGCCTCGGAGGTCGTCTTTTGGGGGGATTGCGCCACTGGTCTTAAGTGTTTGCGTGTCCTCCGAAGCACTTGGCCTTCCGGGGTCTGAATGTTGTAGGATAATGGCCCACTACTATGGCAGGTGACCACGTATGCTTGAGGCTGTTGTAGACGGTAGTTTGAGAACCTGTTTCAATATCTGCTAGTGCTCGAGAGGACTTGTCATAGCTAGCCTTCTGCTGTTGCCTTATTTTTGTAAGGCGTTGTATGATGGCTTTGGGCGGCACGATAACAGGTAGGTAATGTTCAAGCCTGGTGGGCAACAGCGTTCTTGTATGCCGGCTCATCAGTCTTTGTACAGGCGATTGGAGGACCTCGTCTTGTGGAGTGTTGCGCCATTCAAGAAGTGCATAGTAAAACTCTTCCGTGTTCACACTTTTTCTCAGCAATTGTTTCGCCTGCCTCACGGCTCGTTCGGCCATGCCATTTGATCGGGCATGGTAAGGGTTTGAAGTTACTTGCTTGATCTTCAAGTTTTTAAGGAACTGTTTGAAGTCGTGGCTCCAAAACGGCGGGATAGAATGGCGATTCGGAATGCCTGCTTTCTATTCCCTCGTGCCCCCGTCTCTTTTTCTTCTTCCAGTGGTGCCATCGTTGACTAGCTGCTACACTCTCAAGAGCTGCGCTCCAATTCGGCGTTACAGGGAGTTGTAAACGGCTTTCACTTTTTTCCTGCTAAATCTAGCGGAAAATTTCCCCCGTTGAATTTAGCGGGAATATTTGCTCGCTAAGTTTAGCGAAAAATTTTCCCCGTTAAGTCTAGCGAAAAATTTTCCCCGCTAAATCTAGTGGAAACGTCTCCCGGCTAAATTTCGCGGAAAATGTTTCCCACTAGATCAAGCAGAAAATTTTTCCCGCTATATTTAATGGAGAAAATTTTCCCCTAGATTTAGTGGAAAAAATTTTCCGTTTAGAGGGAAAATTTTTCCGTAGATTTGGCGGGGAAAAATTTTTGCTAGATTTAGCAAGGAAATTTTGCCGCTAAATAAAGCGGGAAAAAATCCGCTAGATCTAGCGGGGAAAATGTTCCGCTATATTTAACAAACAAAATTTGCTGCTATATTTAGCGGAAAAAATTATCCGCTAAACGGGGAAAATTTTCCGCCAGATTTGGTGGGGAAAATTTTTTGCTAAATTTAGCGGGGAAATTTTTCCGCTAAATATAGTGGGGAAAATTTTCTGTTAGACTTAGCGGGGGAAATTTTCCGCTATATTTAGCGGGGAAATTTGTCCGCTGAATATAGCGGGAAAAGTTTTCCACTAGATCTAGCGAAGAGAATTTTCCGCTAAATTTGGCGGGAAAAATTTTCCGCTATATTTGGTTGGGAAAACTTTCCGCTAAATTTAGCGGGGGGATTTTTCCGCTAAAATTAGCCCGGGAATTTACCCATCATGAACCACGTGGTTACGCCGACGGCGACGCTGCTCAAGCCGGAAAGGGGTGCCTAAGCTAAGAGCTGCACTTTAAAAAGAGTAACCAACATATCAATTAAGCCTCGTCCATAGTGGGACTAGTAACTCAAAGTAATCACATTAGTGATAAATTATCAATTGCCTGCCAAAAATTCTAATTGTATAAACAATTGTTCGTAGTTACCAAATGTGTAAGCAAAACACAACCACTGAATACAATAAGTGCATATATATATGTTGTGGATTAAAATGACCGACCCCGGGATTAAATTGTGTGGCACTTGGATTGAATTGTATGGCGCTTGGATTAAATTGAGTGACCCTGAAACTAAATTGGTCGTCGCTTGGAATAAATTGAGCGGGAAAACCTGCAGTAAAGCTATCTGAAAACTAATTGCGTATTTGAAATCACCATTGAGAAATACATCAGTATCCTAAATTTCGGCACAATAAATGAAAAATTTAGAAAAAGTTAGACCCTCGTTTCTCCTTAAGGGGGAACATGGGTCTTTAGAGCCAAAAACTTCCTAAAACTGCATTCTTTTGAAAACGGCTATGGCTGTTGTTTTTCTGAATCTACCAAGCTTCTAATTTCGTGGATGAATATTCGAGATATAAATGAATTTATAATTTCTATGCGGGCTGAATGTGCATTAAAGTTGACTCTAAAACATTGTTTTCTCATAACACAATTTTTGGACTCGTTGAAAATTTGCAGGGGGGGGGGATATCTCAGCATCTACAGCAGTCAGGAATATAACCTTTCTTGAAATGTGTTGCTCAATGTGTGAAGCATACAATGTTGAGAACAGATTTTTTAATATAAGTCTAGAAATTTTTTTTATTTTATCTTTTGTTGTATTACTTGTCAGTCATGCATTGAGCACTGAACTTCAATATGCTGTAGAATCACTAATAATAGGTTTATCTTAAAAGTACTTCCAACATTGTATTCTTTACACTTTGCAGTATCTGGCCATGCGTTAAAAGGGTGTTTTGTTGAGAATTTTTTTTCCCTATCATTCCTCCAAACAAGGGCAGGCAAGTTTTAATTATCTTCAGGACAATTCTACTGAATCAAGAAATTACCAGATATATGAAATCAGCACAAAAAGCTGAACAAACTTGTGCAGTTTCATTGAGTTTGGTCATAAAATAAGAAAAAAAGCTCCAAGACCAGTGTTCCCCCTTAAACACTGTTTTCAATAATAGTGGATCAGACTAGTATTATGAGAGAAGGCTTTAAGGGCACTGCTTGCACTTAAATGACTTTTCACCTGTATGCGTTCGATTATGGTTTTGTAGAGAGGAATTTTGAGCAAAGGCTAAGGGGCACTGCTTGCACTTAAATGGCTTTTCCCCAGTGTGTGTTCGATTATGATTTTTAAGAGCAGTATCTTGAACAAAGGCTCGGGGGCACTGCTTGCACTTAAATGGCTTTTCAGCAGTGTGCGTTCGATTATGGCTTTGAAGATGGGAATTTTGAGCAAAGGCTTGGGGGCACTGCTTGCACTTAAATGGCTTTTCACCAGTGTGTGTTCGATTATGATTTTTAAGAGCAGTATCTTGAACAAAGGCTCGGGGGCACTGCTTGCACTTAAATGGCTTTTCACCAGTGTGCGTTCGATTATGGCTTTGAAGATGGGAATTTTGAGCAAAGGCTTGGGGGCACTGCTTGCACTTAAATGGCTTTTCACCTGTGTGTGTTCGATTATGTCTTTGCAAAGTAGAATTTTGAGCAAAGGCTTGGGGGCACTGCTTGCACTTGAATGGCTTTTCACCAGTGTGTGTTCGATTATGATATCTCAGAGTGGAACTTTGAGCAAAGGCTTTGGGGCACTGCTTGCACTTATATGGCTTTTCACCTGTGTGTGCTCTATTGTGGTAAGTCAGACTGCTATTGCTAGCAAAGGCTAAGGGGCACTGCTTGCACTTAAATGGCTTTTCACCAGTGTGTGTTCGATTATGATTTATCAGAGCACAATTATCAGTAAAGGCTCGGGGGCACTGCTTGCACTTAAATGGCTTTTCAACAGCGTGTGTTCGATTATGTTTTCGCAGAAAAGAATTTTGAGTGAAAGCTTGGGGACACTGCTTGCACTTGAATGGCTTTTCACCAGTGTGTGTTCGATTATGATATATCAGAGCGGAACTTTCAGCAAAGGCTTTGGGGCACTGCTTGCACTTATGTGGCTTTTCACCTGTGTGCATACGATTGTGGTGGGTCAGCCTGCTACTCGCAGCAAAGGCTTTGGAGCACCACTTGCACTTATATGGCTTTTCACTGGTGTGCATTCGATTATGCCTTTGCAGATAAGAATATTGAGCAAAGGCTCGGGGGCACTGCTTGCACTTAAATGGCTTTTCACCAGTGTGTAGTTGATTATGACGACGCAGATGGGAATTTTCAACAAAAGTTCGGGGGCATTGCAAGCACTTAAATGGCTTTTCACCAGTGTGCAAATAATTATGGTAGGTCAGAAGGGAATTACGAGCAAACTCTTCGGGGCAAAGCTTGCACTTAAATGGCTTTTCACCTGTGTGTGTTCGGTTGTGGTATATCAGATTTCTACGCTGAACAAAGGCTTTGGGGCATTGCATGCACTTAAAAGGCTTTTCACCTGTGTGTGTTCGATTATGTCTTCGCAGAGAAGAATTTTTAGCAAAGGCTTTGGTGCACTTCTACATCTAAATGGCTTTTCAACAGTGTGCAAATGATTATGTACGGTCAGAAGGGAATTACAAGCAAACTCTTTGGGACAAAGCTTGCACTTAAATGGCTTTTCACCTGTGTGTGTTCGATTGTGGTACATCAGACTTTTCTTCCAAGTGAAGGCTTTGGGGCATTGCATGCACTTAAATTGTTTTTCACCAGCATGTGTTCGATTATGACAGGTCAGAAGGGAATTATAAGCAAACTCTTGGGAGCAAAGCTTGCACTTAAATGGCTTTTCACTCTTGTGGTTCTGAGTGTTGCCGAGCACTTGGGAGGAGCCAGACATGGAAGGATGCTGGCACTTGAATTGTTCATCACCATGGGCAGCCAGGTGGCTCAAAATTGCATGCTGATCTCTGGTGACATAGGTGCAGGAACAGCATCCGAACCAGATGTCTTCGGTGACTTTCAGGGGGCAGCTGGTTTCCCCTAACCATCTGGCTCCATCACCTACAAGAAAAGACCATATGTATTGACACACAAGGAAAGCCCAACCAAGATCCAGATGCAGCTGTCCTGTTTAATAATTTGCTGCAATTTGGAATTCGATTCATAGAAGCACTCATTTGCAACTGGCACCATTAAGTGGAGTCTCCAGTGTTTCAAGGAGAACCGGCACAATGAGGCCCCTCACGTCGCTCACAAAAGTCCACTGTGCGTCCACTTCGACCTCACACCGTTTTGAAGAATTTGAGATCGCTGAAAGAGCCCAACGAACTTCAAACTCGAAAGTGAAGCGCTGTCTGCTTACAGCGATGGGCGGCAGACGCAGGCACGGAAAAGAGTGTTTGATCACGGAATGCGGGCGACACGACACTTCAGGTCGGGATGATTCGGAGGCGCGTCAAAAGCTCGAGTTGCAGGACGACTCCATCTTTGATGCCACTGCACTGCTGCGGGTCACGCAGAAGCTTTAAACTCGGCTTCGGGAAATTGTTTTTTTACTTAACAAATACTGTAAACGACGTATTTTTCGCGGGCTTAATATTTCCCTATTTAGGTCAAAGCTGAACTTTTGGAACAATTCGTGGGTTTTAATTTTCGCAAAGCTGTGGGATCTCAATCTAGATTCCAATGTGTTTACATTTTACCGGAATTGTTCGCAGGACTTATTTTTTGCGAATTGTAGACAATTAGAGAATTTAGCAAAAATTAGGTTCTTGTGAAAATGAAGTCTTTTCAGTACTTAGTTCCGAACTTCTGAATCTGGAGGGTAATCTCCAGGCATCGGTTTTAAAGGGCCCATAAAACGAAATTTAGGCGCCAGGATAAATAAATTTAAAGTGGGATTTTACTAATAGCATATCGTTTAGTGGACCAAAATAAAAAAGGTAGAAAGTCAAAAGCCTGACTTTTAGTACGAAAATCTGAAAATACAGAAGACTATTCTGTACCTCCTTCCCCTTGAAAGCTCTGCTTTTTCAATGCGAAACATCTACGGTACCCAAACTATTCACCCGCCCTAAACGCACGTCCCGCCTCGACACTGGACCTCACTTATCCTCTTCACCTTTAAAGGGGCACTGACACCCCAAAGGTCGTATTTATTTTTATTGTCTAAAACGATGCAAGTTGCAGTCATAGACACGCAAAAAAAAACGCATAGCGAAAAAAGTTTCCCGCGCGCGCGCGCGCCTTTTTATTTTTGGCGTTTGATTTTACCGCCTCTCGCTTCTTTTGATCAGTGACGTCAAAAATCAGGAAATTTAGAAGCTTTGTAGGCGACATCTCTATAACATTTAATAACGGCAATCGTAAAACATGTTTTTTAACGCAATTGCGAACGCACTACGGCCCTTCTTTTTGAAATACCAAAAATCGGGAGTTCGTTGTGGTGCCGTCTCCTGGATTTGTATCCTCCAACGGAAAACAGGCGACACCGCTCAAAACCGGTCCGCCGCAACGCCGCCGCGGCCGCCGCTCACTCCTTTCCTCCTCGCTTTGGGTCGCCATGGCAACAGCAGGGAGTGGTGAAAGAAAGTCGACTCTCAGGTCGCCGCGATTTTTGACGTCAAGGCACCGGCGCCGATCGCACGGGAACTTCGAATTCGGCATTTGGAAATTGTTTTTTTACTTCACAAATACTGAATTCCCAAATTTCAAATTTTGAGGGTAATGTCCCGGCATCGTTATCAATCGTTTCGGATAATAAAAAAAAATATGATTTTGATGTGTCAGTGCCCCTTTAAGCTAACAGTGCAGTGGAAGCTGTGCGCTTGCCGGACCAATCAGCTGCCTCCCTTGCATCAGGTGACCTCGTTCTCAGGTGGGTATGCGCGAGGGCGCGTGATCAAGTGGCAAAAGTGTGGCTGGCCGAACGAGCACGTAGCTTCCACAGCACTGTCTGCTTCGGGGTGAATGGATTGCGGAAAGCAACTTTTGTTCCAAGTTCTAAGCGACAGGCTAATCTTCTAGGAGGAAAATGGTGGTGTCCGGGTACACAAACGAGAATCCCAGCAAGAGGGGTTTCCCTTCTTTCCGTCTTCTTGAACTGTTTGGTACAATGCGCGATTTGTGAGTTAAGGAGAAAACTTAATGGAGGAAAAAGTTGAAAAATTGTTTCAAGTAATTTCAGATTAAAAAAATATTTTTTACCTGTCAGTGCCCCTTTAAGGAGAAAGATACAGGGCAGCAAAAGACACACAGAAGGCTAGATTTGGAGATGCAGATAAAATGTGCCCTACATGTAAAGGGGGGGAAACATTTGAACTTGCGATTCTAAAATGTAAGAAGCTTAGTGCTGCCCTTCCCAAAGGGGCGACAGACATGCCGGGTGCCCCGAGTTTCACTGCAGAAGATGGAAGTGTGGATTACAGTAAAGTAGATGCAATAATTAGGAGGTTAGAGTACCGGTAGAAATTATCTGGGGAAAACTGAACGAAGAACTAAGTAGCACAGACAGGGGAAAGGAGGAAGATTGAGACTCCCTCCCTCGTGTCTCGGGAGCAGGGTCTCAACCCTGTGCCCAAATGGGTCTGGTGTTGGAGCGATGCCAACTAAAGATTGGCGACTCCCTCGATGGGGGAAAGAGAAGGGGGTGCGCATTTCTTTTTTTTTTTGTTTGCCCAATTCCTTAAAAAACACGAGCAAAGGCAAAAAAAGTTAAACAGCCTGGATGGGAAAAGGAAGTCGTAAATACATAAATAAAACTAATTTAAACGAACAAGAAAAAGTTTTACATCTATATTTATGGCACGAAACAAATTTGTAGTTAGCGCCTGCGGGCACCCTCGGAAAAGTGGCCGCTATTTATCGCGTGACTGGTTGCTATTTATCACGTGTGGCTTGCACTCTTTTGGAAGCTTCCTATGGTCTCTAAAAGTTACTTGTGAATCTTCGTTTGAAGTACAGCAAAAAACAAATATTAATAATAACTTTTAGAGCCCAAAGAAAGAGCTCAGGCACCACGTGATAAACTTGCATGCCGGTCAGAAATAACGGTGGAGGCACGCCGGAGTGTTCCCTTCCGGTGGCTGCGGCAGTGGCGTGGAGACGCTTTTAACCAGCGGCACACAACGCTCAGCGCGTGTCAGCGGTGTAGCGCGGCAGCGCACAGGCATAGCCTCCTCTATACGGAGAAAGCCTAGCACATCGACGGCAGAGCCATAGGGCGCGCAGCCACAGAAAAAAGGTGAGGAGGAGCGCGCGAAGCGGTGACCAATATGGTAGCGCAGAGCAGAAAGGGCAGAGATAGTCTGCGAGCGCTTGGGTCATGAGCGGCCGCTCCCCGAACCACGTTTGTTTTCGTGTTTTCGTCACCGTCGTTTTCGTACTACGGGAGGAACGGCTGCGGCGATTCGAAAGGGCGCTGGTAACAATGCACCATGCCGGTGGCGTCTGCAGAGTTGTCGGTGTGCCAGCGGAGTGCGCCGTCGTCGGACCATCGTGTCGTGCCGCGGAAGAACCAAACAGTTTTGACTAAGTAGTTTAGACGCCCAGATGCCGAAGATACAAGTAACAGCGCTACAGGATGAAAGTTCGGCGTGTTCCAGCGAGCACTGCGGCCAACTGCGACGGGAAATGAAGGTGCGGGCGCGCGTCGCGAAGACGAACGCTTTCAGGCAAGAGACCTCCAGCGCAAACGAAAGCGACGACCGGGATTGTTCCGGAGATGCGGACATGCGGACGCAGGGATGGCAAAGGAAAAGTGTTGACGTTGAGTTTCTCTTCTCCACGATTCCAAAGAAAAGAGGAAAAAAAAAACAAGACTGTTTCTGCGTTTCGCCGCTCACTCTTGTGTGGCACTAGCAGACAAGCTTCCCTCCGTTGCCGATTCCCTGCCCCTCCTCTTACTTTCGGCGGCCACTTTTTTTCGCGGCGTGCCAAACTTTCTCTGTATAGAGGAAGCTATGGCACAGGTCTACCACGTGATCAGCGGCGGCTCCTGAGAGCGCCAACTACAAATTTGTTTCACATCGGAAATACAGATCTACATTTTTTTTCTTCGTTGTAAATTTGTTTTATGACATTCTTTTTCCATCCAGGCTGTTTAAAACAAACATTTTTTTTTCGTTTGCATTTGTCCTTCAAAGGTCATCCCAGCAGTCACCCCCCGGCCTGGTGATATTTACAGAAATGTATTGGCCAAAAGGGGCAGAATCACATATTTCTGTTTTTAATTTCGGTGGCACAAGCTATTTATTCCCCTTTATAAAGGGTAGAGCTGTTAATATGCATCCTTCCATCCATCCAGATTTTTGACCAAACATGTAAACATGGTATTCTTATTTACTTAAACAAAGGCAAAACTTCCTTGGCCAAAGAGTACTTCCAATCAGACTGCACTTTGTGTATGTTTCAATGAGCAAGAGTCGGCAGCGCATCTCTATAGTTTTTCTTCATATAGGATCAGAAAGGGTATGTCAAAAGGATAGACCATGGATCGATGAGTGTACCACAATCATACGAGGCCAAGGATAAGCACAGTTGCCGATTTGGCCTCTGTGCTGAAAGTTACGTGTCCCTATGCGACAGCACATTGGAAACCAGGTCATTTACACAGGAGACATTCAACAAAGCAGGCAGCAAATCAATTGAGGCTTTTGTAATTATTTTGTGAATGGGAAACGAGTGCGTGCACCAGCTCACGTCACTTCGTTATCTGCCTGCGTGTCGTGACTGTTAAGGCTGGTCAAATGCTACTACCAGCAACTCGGCGGGTATTCAGCGGGTTGGTTGTTTGCCCAGCAACCTTGTGCCCTGATCCGTTTTTAAGGAGGTTTCTTATTCATACTCCCGCTTCCAAGTCCCTTTTCGCTCAATTTTTAGCCCTTCCGGCAGGCAATTTCTGCTTGTTATGTTATGTTTTTGCGGCCGTAGTTTCTAAGTGCTCTTCGGCGATTGCGCATGGAGATGTTTGACTCTCTGCTCGCTCAAGTGCATTGTGGTGCCGAAGGTGGCATTCACAGGAGGCCATAGTTCAGTCGGTTCCTACTCAGCGCGAGATTATGATTAGCTTTCACAACGCTTCTACAACATGCATTGCACACCACTCAGGTTGTAGTTCTCAGAAAAAAAGTGGGGGCTCGTATTGACGCCTGCGTTCGACGTGGCAAACTCTTTTCGTCCAGGAACTTTGATTGTGTAATAACATTTGCTACAAATGTTTGATATTTGCAATAAAAAGCAGTAAACCAGCAGTAGCATCTTACCTGACTGATTGAAACTGTTCTTTAAACTAGGCCAGTCGCCCTTTTTGTGGTAATGCACTACAAACTTTGCGTAACATGATGGGCATGCAGTTGATTACAAGGGTTGCCATCAGCTCGAGCTTGAGACAAAATTTTGAGACAGGATATCTACTAGTAGTGTGGTTGTGTATTTAATATACACAACCACCCACCTTGTCCCTGTGGACAAACTTGTGCTAGTAAGAATCATTACTTTACTACATGACATCTAACAAAGCCATATATTCAAAAACTTTTAGTTTCACACACAAACTTGAATATTTGTCAAAAGCTACTCAACTCTAAAACTGATATAAATACCGTATTTACTCGCACAATGAACGCACTCGCGTAATGAACGCACCCCCAAGTCGTCTTTCAAAATTTCGACTATCTTTTCACTCGCGTAATAATCGCACCCCCAACTCAGACGTCAAAATTTTGACCCCCTCCTCCCACGCGTGCGAAATGAAGGCACTTTTCTATCCTGGTGCAGCGAGGTCGCGAATGCATGGGCAGCGTGGGCGAACAAAACACCTTGCAAGAGGCGTTAAAAAAATTCGCAAAGATCCAACGGAAGCAAGAAAAAAACATGGAGAGGAGCTTTTTTTTTTGCACAGCGCAGTCTGGACTTTGGGTTCGCGCGCCGCCGCACGCAAGGAGGTAAGAAAAAAAAGCGGAGAAGCGCTCTAAGCGAACGAAACAGCTTGTGAAAGGCGGCAAAAAAAAAAAGAAACCACGGAACTAAGAAAAAACAAAAACAAAAAAAGCTTTCTTTTTCTTTTTTTTGCACAGCGCAGTTTGGTCATTGGGGGTCGCGCCCCGCGAGCAAGGATGTAAGAAAGAGGAGCGGAGAAGCCGTCTAAGCAAACGAAACAGCTTGTGAAAAACGGCAAAAAGAAAAAAAAAAAAGAAACCCACGGAACTGAGAAAAAAAACAAAAGAAAAAGAGTAGCTTTTTCTTGCTCATCGCAGTTTGGTTACGGGGGGTCGTACGTCGGGCGCCACGCGCAAGGAGATAAGAAAGGAAGCGGAGAGCCCTTGCCTAAGCAATGCCTAAGCAAACAAAACACTTGCGAAAGGCGACAAGAAAAACAAAAACCCAAGAAACTAAAAAAAAACAAAAAAAGGTGATTTTTTTTTTTTTTTTGCGCAGCTTAGTTTGGTTACGGGGTCGGGCGCTGCGCGCAAAGGGATAAGAAGTTACTTCGATTTTTCAGGATGAAAGGTGCATTCATTATGCGAGTAAATACGGACGCAAAAATTTTACTTCGCGTAAATAACGCTCCCCCCAACTTTGCATCGATTTTTCGGAAAAAAAGTGTGTTCATTCTGCAAGTAAATACGGTACTCTCGAGGCGTTAGACATATTTTAGAGAACATTCCATAGTATATAAATATATAGCTATATATATGTGTATGTATGTGTGTGTCTGTGTATTTATTTATATGGGCGGTTTCCTTTGGATTCAGGCAACGAGCAGTAGTCCAGTCAGATTTTTTATTCTGCCTCAAATTGCTATATTCCGTGGCGTATGTTCCAAGAAGAACAATCCTTTTTATTTTAACGTCCTGACATGCTTAGTTTGCGAGGAAAAAAATCTCAAAGAAGCGGGAAAGAATGACGAGGTTTTGACGATTGTCGCGTATTTGAATCACTCTCAATCTCAAAATATTCAAAAAAGGGCGTCTATATTTTTTCAGTGTGATATATATACAAGCAGGTAAAACAACATTATAACTACTATTTATTATTCGTCGCTACAATTTTTTGAAAAATCCCCAAACATGCCTCCTCGAACAACTGTGACCTAAATTGCGGATTTCTTTTTAGTCGACTAGTATGTTTAGTATTGCTTTTAAAATAATACAACGTGAAGAACCTTTCATTGCCTCCCAAATTAAGCAAAGTTTGAGCCTTTATCATGTACGAGTACTGAGAAATAAAAATATGAAACAGAGAAGGTTTTCACTTTTTGTTCAATTTCAGCACGCTGTTAAAAAACATTTTTAATTTTTTCTTTTTCTCGTGTTACATTCTCTTCACACCTTTCTTTTACCCAAAATACATTCCGTTAGAGGTATCTGCACTGGTTTTGAGTTTTAAGCCTCTAAACATGCTATAAAAGAGCAAATGAAAATGGTGGGTATTGAGGATTGTCTTGCGAGGCGTTTTTCAACCACTATCAATCTCAAAGTATTAAGAAGAGAGCTACTATATTTATGATTGTTATATATATGCAAGTCGGTAGAACGCTATTCCAACTACTATGTATTATTCGTCGATCCAATCTTTGTAAAAATCCCCAAACATGCCTCTGCGAACAACTGTGACCTAAACTGCGGATTTATTTTTGTGTCGACTATGTTTAGTAATGATTTTAAAATAACGGCACGTGTAGAACCTTTCATTGCCTTCCAAATTAAGTAAAATTTGTGCCTCTATCATGTATGAGTACTGAGAAATAAATTATAAAACAGAGAAGGTTTTCACGTTTCATTCAATTTCAGCTCGCTATATAAAAATTTTCTTTTTCCCTTTGTTTTCCTTACACCTTTTTTTTACCCAGAAAACATTCCATTAGAGGTATATGCACTGGTTTTGAGTTTTAAGCCTCTAAATATGCTAAAAAATGATTCTGTTCTGTTATCAACATGAATTTCACATTAAAAATATAAAATTTCACATTTAAAAATCTAGGTTTCCAATAGGAAGTGTATTTTACTCTAATGTTTTACAATATTATACTTTGATATTTCTAACGTAGTATAGATTATGTAGCGCATAAAGTTTAGGCTTGAGGCCTCTCCAATCAAGCCACCGGCGGAAACTGCCTAAAAACCCACTTTCAGCAGTTGCGAATTTTAAAGTGTTTAGACGTTTGGAATTGCAAACTTGCTTTTATACGCCTAACGACATCAATGTCTTTTATATGATTATCTATTAAACGTCCCTTAGATTATTATAATAAAGAATAAAATATACAGATGTAACCCATAAACACACCATCAGCATTTGCTTTTTTAGCATATTTAGAGGCTTAAAACTCAAAACCACTGCATATACCTCTAACGGAATGTATGCTGGCTAAAAGAAGGGTGTGAAAAAACGCAACGCAAGAAAAATTTAAAAAAAAAAATTGTTTGTTTTTAATACAGCTGAGGAAACTAAAAAAATGTAAAAACATCTGTTTCATAATTTATTCCTCAGTGCTCGTACATGATAAAAACAGAAACTTTGCTTAATTTGGAAGGCGATGAAAGGTTCTACGTGTGGTATTATTTTAAAAACAAAACTAAACATGGTCGACTCAAAAAACAAATCCGCAGTTGTTCGCGATGTTTGGGGATTTTTACAAAGATTGGATTGACGAATAAGAAATAGTAACTCGAATTTCGTTTTACCAGCTTGCATATATATATAACAATAAATTGCTGGTTGCGTTTGACCGTATTGATAGATGTTCGCCGAGTTGGGCGAAATGGTTTTCTTTAGTGCCAATGGGAGCTGCGGTAAGAAACGTTCAGCCTTTCCACTCTCGTGAAGAAGGAAGACCAGCGGAGCTGTACTCGATACACTGTGTGCTTCTTCTTCGTCGTCGTTTTGTTTTTCACGCTGTTTCCTACGACGAATTCCCACCAACGTGCCCAAGTATCCATTCTTCTCTTATAGACCGACACGCTGTTTACAAACAAGCCGGCGTTTGCCCACACCTGGTGTGGGCACTGCGCATGCGCAGAAACCAGGTTCGCGTGAACGGAAGCGTCTGCGCATGGGCAGTACCGTCAACAGCGCCACCGCAGCTGCGTGACGTCAGAGCCGCGTGTTGGTCTATAGCTGGAGCCTGGAAAGGTTGGCGCCATCTACGAGCGACGGCGGAAACCATACTGGTTGTGTGCTTGCCGCTGTTGTTTATACACCAACTCATGTTTACAAACAAACCGGGGCGCCCCTAGTGGACGCCACTGGCGCCACGCATGCGCAGTGGACGGTGGGCAAGAAGCTCGCCGTCGCTGATAAACAAACCATTAAATTGCATTGTTTTCGGCGTCGGTGGGAGTCCCCGTGCTCTTTTTCGCGTTGGAATTGTTGATTCTACGTCCTCCTAACAATGTCTGACTACTTGAGTGGCTTCAGCAAAATTAACGAGGCAAAACTTTGTGTGAATAATGTGATTTGCGGCAATTCATTTCACGTGGACGCCGCAGAATGGGCTCTAAAGCCTGACTCCCACGATGAGATTCTGTTCGCTATTTTCAGTCGCAACGTCGCTCGTCTGTAAACTCGTGGACCGTAGCTGAGTAGAATCGGGCATTACAAATCGGTGATGGCCACTGGTAACAATGATCAACATCTTCTTGTATCTATACTCTTTACACTTAGCGTACTTACCCCAACCAACCTTCAAAACTGTTTTAGGGCCTGCACTTAGTTCTTATCGCAATTACCAGAACAACGCTTGGTCTACGGGCCGCTGTCGTTTGAAAGAGCAGACGACAGTTTGAACGCATGCGGAATGGAGTGCGGGAAAGAAGTACCGCGTCCCGCGTCCGCAAACCATTGGAATGTCACATTGTCGGCGTCTGTGTGAGTCTGCATACTCTTTTTTGCGTTGGAATTGTCGATTCTACGTCCTCATAGCTATGTCGTACCACTTTAATCACCTGAGCGAAATTATCGAGGCTCGTTACACCGCTAAACTTTGCGTAAATAACTTAACGTGCGGCAATTCATACGCATGAACATCACAGAATGGACGCCAAAACCATGATGAGATTCTTCTAGATATTTTCGGTCGCGACGTCGCTCGTGCTCGTGAAGGTAGCGGCGATGATCGACGTCGATACTGAAATTCGGAAGTGGAAACACGCCAAACGTAACAAGTCGGTGATGGCCACTGGTACCAATGATCAAAATCTTGTATCTATGTTTACACCGAGCCTACTTAAGGGGAGACGCGGGTCTTAAAATGGTAAAAAAACGCGAAATTTCACGTTTTTCAAAATTCACATATTTGGATTAATTGTAGTCTAAGGTACCTGCCTGCAAAGTTTCAGTGTCGAATTCAATGTCTAAGCATGCAAAAATGATGTTTACGATGTCCCCGCAGAGCCCTAACACAGCGAGTTCAATGAAAACAAGTGGAACTTCGCGCCCCGCGCGTTTCGCGATCGCTCGTCGGATCGCGGTCATCTTGGTCTTGTTGGAAAGCTGCTTATTTTCCCCACCTCCCCATTCCATTCATTATCGCGACAACATTGGGGAACGTCCGCATTCCGTGGGTTTCGAAGGCCCCAATTGTGATCGCTCATTGGCCGGCTAGCAAGGTGCCCATACGTCAGAGCACGCGCGGCGCCTAGCGCCCCTGCTATTGGCCTAAACGCGCCCCTCCGCTCTTTTTCTCCTTTCCTCCTTTCCGTTCCCGCGCTGGCGAGAGGTGCGTCGTCTGCTCCTGGGCCCGTCTCCGCCCGTCTCCTTAGGCCTGTCTGCTTTGTTTCCTCCGTGGTCGAGCGCAGGTTTTAGTTCCCGTTTGCGCGCTTGCGTTGAATATTGTTGGTTCGTTTTCCTACGAAGTCGCGCGTGTTTTGTTTCGCTTCGAGTTCTCGAGATGCCGGACGACGCTCGGTTGAAATCGAGCACGCGGCAAGCGTTCGGAAGGAAGAGGAAGCGACCGTGGAACAAGAAGCCGAAGCTGTCTGCTGCAAGTGCGCCACCGCGATTGGCGCCACCGCGATCGGCACCGCCGGATGCCTTGGATCTTCCGGAAACATCAGCCGGAGACATCGCGACTCCATGCAGCAGTGGCAGTTTGTCGAGCTTTGCGAGCGCGGTTCGTGTCGACACCGCATACTACACGGCCGAGCAGGCGCAACGAGTCGCACGATCGGACGAATGCAAGCGTGCGCTATCGGAAAAGTCGGCGACCCAGCGCAAATCCGACCTTCTCGGCATCACCACAGGAGGCCAGACGCGCGACGCTGGGACACAGTTCATTGTAGTGGACATGAAAGCTCTCAAAGCATGGAGAAGGACAATCTGTGTTTGCGTAAGGCCAGCGCTGCCCACCAGAGCAGCAGCAATGCAAAGCAGAGGTTCTCCAGGCAACACCAAACTGGAACAGCTGGGGACTACAGTCCTGGACAGCTGTGAGGGGCTCCCCTTTCAAGTGCTACACGAACAAAGGCCCTTTTCAGGGTCAAACGAAATCTGCTTTCGGAACGTGCAACCCTTGGTGCCTCCTCCCGTTGTCCCTTATAGAGTCTACTCATTCTTTTATAACTTTATTTTACATTGCAGACATTATTTCTCAGTTTTATATTATTTTTTAAAGGTTCTTGTGAACGGATTGCAGAATTTTTCATCTCAATTTGTTCAGATAGAACTATGCTTCATATTGCTGAACATTATTGCATGGGATTCTTACTCAATTTTATGCAATGAGTGTCAAAACTTCAACTGCAATTTTCTCAGCTTCGCATTTTTCGTCTACATGCCTAGCCTTACGGTTGTTTTCAGGAGATTGTTCTTCAAGGATTTCTATAAACTTTATACCGTTGAATTCAGAAAGAAGTGAACTGCAGGGTGATGCTATTTTTGTATGACAGTATGGGCCCGAAATTTTATTACTAGTGATAATGTGTCCTCGTTAGGCTTTCTAAATAGTGTACTTGACCTAATTAGACTAGTTCTATACAATGATCTATCTTTACAAAAATATAAATAGCATCATCTTGCATGACAGGTCTTTAGCTACAAATCCATATCACTTATGCAAAAAAATTCGTATTAGAAAGTTCCTTAATGAGTCGTAAGAAATGACCTAATTAGGCTTAATTATTTTCTTCGTAACTCAAAAAGTAATTGAGATATTGCAGAACTAATTGAATATTTGAAAAGAGGAAGCCAAAACACATATGCACACTTATTTTCATTATAATCCATTAATAAACAAAAAAGTCGATTTTAGAACCAGTCTTAAGTCTTTTGAGGCCTGCAATTACTGTTTATTGCAATCACCGGGTCAAAGTTTGGACTACGGGCCGCTTTTGTTTGAACGTGCAGACGACAAAAAGCAGACAAGTTCGAAAAAGCAGACGAAAGTTTGAACGATCAGGCAGCCGTGTGAATTTGAAGACGCACTGAACCCGAGGGTGGCCCGGACAACTTGGCGGTTTTCTCGTTCATGTTGGAACAAAACAAATACATCTGGCGACCACAAAGTGTTGTCCGCACAAGCAATCGTAGTTCGACAGCGTCTGGTTTACCCTTTTCATGGCTACTATCCACATACTGGAACGAACGGAGCGGGCAGAAACACATTAAAACTGACTTTCAAACCTTTCCAGACTCTTTTGGTACAGTCCCCGCCGCAGCATTTTGATGAGAACGCGGGTTTTGTGTCTAATTTCTCCGAAAAGAACACAAGAATGCATGTCTCGCACGGCGACTTCTGCCCACTGCCCGAGACCGGAAGTGCGTCCGACGCGCCACCACCGCGGCGTGACGTAGGAGAGTTGAGTTCGTGTATAGATGGCGGTAGCTGTCCAGGTAGGTTTGTGTGGACATACACGGACACGATCCTGGGAAACCGAGCCCTTAACAGCTCCGCTGTAAAAATGTAGAAGCTCTCTTTTTTGAATGTATTGAGATTGAGAGTGGTTCAAAAACGCCACACACGACAATCGTCAAAACCCACCCTCAGCACTTTTCTCTTCTTTTAGCATATTTAGAGCCTTAAAACTCAAAACCAGTGCAAATACCTCTAACGGAATGTATTCTCGGTAAAATAAGGGTGTAAAAAGAATGTGACGCAAAAAAAAAATTAAAAATTTTTTTTTTTATACAGCATGCTGAAATTTAACGAAAAGTGAAAACCTTCTGTTTCATAATTTATTTCTCAGTACTCGTACATGATGAAGGCACAAACTTTGCTTAATTTAAGAGGCAATGAAAGGTTCTTCATCTGGTATTACTTTAAAAAGCAATACTAAATATACACCAACTCATGTTTACAAACAAACCGGAGCGCCCCTAGCGGATGCCACCGGCGCCGCGCATGCGCGGTGGATGGTGGGCAAGAAGCCCGCCGTCGCCCGTAAACAAACCATTGAATTGCGTTGTTGTCGGCGTCGGTGGGAGTCCCCGTGCTCTTTTTCGCGTTGGAATTGTTGATTCTACGTCCTCCTAAGAATGTCTGACTACTTGAGCGGCTTCAGCAAAACTAACGAGGCAAAACTTTGCGTGAATAATGTGACGCGCGGCGATTCATTTCACGTCGACGCCGCAGAATTGGCGCTAAAGCCTGACTCCCACGATGAGATTCTGCTCGCTGTTTTCAGACGCGAGGTTGCTCGGACTGCAAAAGCGTGGACTGTATCTGAGATGGTGGACGCCGATCCTGAAAACCGCAACTAGAATCTGGCATTACAAATCGGTGATGGCCACTTGTAACAACAATGATCAACATCTTCTTGTATCTGTTTACACTTAGCACTTACCCCAACCAAACTTCAAAAGTGTTTTGAGGCCTGCACTTAGTTCGTATCGCAATTACCCGGGTCAACGTTTGGTTTACGGGCCGCTGTCGTTTGAATGAGCTGACGACAAAAAGCAGCCAAGTTTGAAAGAGCAGACGACAGTTCGAACGCATGCGTAATGGAGTACGGGCAAGAAGCACCGCGTCCCGCGTCAACAAACCATTCGAATGTCACGTTGTCGGCGTCTGTGTGGGTCTGCATACTCTTTTTCGCGTTGGAATTGCCGATTCTACGTCCTCATCGCAATGTCTTGCCACTTTAATCGCCTGAGCGAAATTATCAAGGCTCGTTACGCCGCTAAACATTCCGTAAATAATTTGACGTGCGGCGATTCATTCGCATGAACGCCGCAGAATGGACGCCAAAACCATGATGAGATTCTTCTAGCTATTTTAGGTAGCGACGTCGCTCGTGCTGGCAAAAGTGTAGAAGGTAGGGCGACGATCGACGTCGATACTGAAAATCGGAAGCGGGAACAGACCAAGCGTAACAAGTCGGTGATGGCCACCGGTACCAATGATCAACATCTTGTATGTACTGTTTACACCGAGCCTACTTAAGTCTTTTGAGGCCTGCAATTACTTCTTATTGCAATCACCGGGTAAAAGATTGTTCTACGGGCCGCTTTTGTTTGAACAAGCAGACGACAAAAAGCAGACAAGTTTGAAAGAGCAGACGAGAGTTCGAACGATCAGGCGGCCGTGTGAATTTCAAGACGCACTGAACCCGCGGGTGGTTCGGACAACTTGGCGGTTTTCTCTCGTTCATGTTGGAACAAAGCAAATACATCTGGCGACCACAAAGTGTTGCCCGCACACGCAATCGTAGTTCGACAGCGTCTGGTTTGCCCTTTTCACGGCTACTATCCACGTTCTCGGACGAACGGAGGGGGCAAAAACACATGAAAACTGATCTTCAAACCTTTCCAGACTCTCTTGGTACAGCCCCCGTCGCAGTATTTTTACAAAAAGGCAGGTTTTCTGTCTCGTTTCTTCCAAAGGAACACAGGAATGCATGTCTGGCACGGCGACTTCTGCCCACCGCCGTAGACCGGAAGTGCGTCCGGCGCGCCACCACCGCGGCGTGACGTAGGAGAGTTGAGTTGGTGTATAGTCGACTAAAAAAAATCCGCAATTTAGGTCACAGTTGTTCGCGGAAGCATGTTTGGGGATTTTTCCAAAAATTGTAGCGACGAATAATAAACAGTAGTTATCATGTCAGTTTACTTACTTGCATATATATCACACTGAAAAAATATAGATGCCCTTTTTTGAATACTTTGAGATTGAGAGTGATTCAGAAACGCCACAGTAAGCTTTATGAGTATGGAAAGAGTCTAAATGTGCCGTTTAAAGTTCGTTTTAACAAACTGCACATCAATAACAAACGTTTCGTCTTTAACGTAGAGTCTCAGTCTGTAGTTGAGCTCGCATAACTAGGTACACGTAAAAAAAACAAAGCTTTGTCATCTTCCCCTCATACCGTAACGCGCGATAAAAATCAAACATTATCCGTCTTTTTCACAAATATCCGTAGCATCATTCCAAAACGTACCGCGCTGCATAGTGTTCTTGAGGACAATTCGTCTGACATAGTCATTCTCACGGAAACCTGGTTAAAACCTGATATTGAAGATAAAGAACTTTTCCCTGCACATCTATGCTATAACATTTTCCGGCACGACCGGCCCAGCAGGAGAGGCGGCGGTGTGCTAATCGCAATAAAAAAGAATATTTCCTCTTTTAACATTTGTTTAGTTAACTATGGTTTAGAATTTCTGTGTATATGCATTTCTACATCGTCCAGCAAAGTCATTCTTGGTGTATGTTATAGGCCACCGGATTGTGCTTCATCCTTTCATACAGAACTGTGCTCCGTGCTTCTGGACATAAAAAATTGTTTCCCGAGAGCTGACATGCTCCTCTTTGGCGACTTTAATTTTCCTTCCATAGACTGGCCTAATCTATCACCAAGAAGCTCCACCGCATCAAAATTGTTCCTAGATATGTGTCTCAACCTAAACTTCACACAGTTAGTTGATAAACCAACACGCTCTGACAACATCCTCGACTTGGTTTTAACTACGTCATCTGACCTTGTCAAATCCATTCACTACTGCGATGGGCTCAGTGATCAGAAAGTACTGCACATCGACTTGTCACTTCCCGTTCTCATGAAGCATCCCATTTCCAAAATTATTCACGATTACAACAAAGCTGACTACGCATCAATTAACCATGAGTTGACCATTTTCTTCGATCATTTCATTTCTAATTTTTATTGTAGATCAGTAGAAGAAAATTGGGTGCTATTCAAGAGTAAAATAAATAATCTGGTACACATGTTTGTTCCAACCATTCATATATGCTCTGACACGACAAATCCTTGGTTTACAAAAACTCTGCTCTCATTAGGCAATAGGAAGAAAAGACTCTTCACAAAAGCCAAACGTACGAACACCCCCCAAGCCTGGGATGCTTACAATTCTGCCCTAAAAGCATACACCAGTAGTCTTTGACTCTCTAAAAAAAAATTCTTTTTTCACGACTTACCTAATATACTTCATAGTAACCCAAGGAAGTTCTGGAGCTTAATCTTGCCGAAAAGTAGCAACCCTGTCATCCATCTTAAAAACGCTAATGGCGACCCCATCCTGGAGAGCGACTGCCCTAGAGTCTTTAATGATTACTTTTCTTCAGTTTTTACAAACGAGTGCTTGGACAGCGTTCCCATATTCCCCGATCAACCCTACGAGCCTATGCCCCCTATCACTGTTACTTCTGCCGGAATAAAAAATCTAATTGATAAATTAAAACTTACATCATCTGCTGGTCCCGATAATATCAACTCTAAAATCCTAAAAAATACTAGCATAATTTCAAGCGAGTTTCTTAAATTGATCTTTACCCAATCACTTTCTGAATGCTGCCTTCCCTCTGACTGGAAGATGGCCAGGGTAGTCCCAGTTTTTAAGCAGGGTAGTCGCTCTTCTGTGTCTAATTATCGCCCAATATCATTAACCTCCATCTCTTGCAAATTACTAGAGCATATACTTTACTCCCATATCATGTCTCACCTAGCAAGTAATTCTTTTTTCTTCAAGCAGCAGCACGGTTTTCAAAAGGGAGTTTCCTGCGAGACTCAGCTTTGTGATTTTGTTAATGACCTACACACTAACCTTGAATGTCATACTCAGACTGACGCCGTTTTTCTTGATTTCTCAAAAGCCTTCGACCGTGTCCCTCATCAACGCCTACTCTCTAAGTTGTCATCTCTACACATTGACCCACTCACATTTTCATGGATACGTGACTTTCTTTCGTCCCGCGTGCAACTAACGTCAATTAATGACCAAGAATCATCCCTAACAAACGTGACTTCTGGTGTTCCGCAGGGGTCTGTTTTAGGGCCTCCGTTATTCTTAATATATATAAATGACCTCCCTAGCAATATTTCCTCTAAAATACGTCTATTTGCAGATGACTGCGTCGTCTATAACAAAGTAACATGTGTGCAAGATAACGACCAACTTCAAAGTGACTTATCTAAAATTAACAAATGGTGCGATGACTGGTTGATGTCGTTGAATAAATCTAAATGCAAACTAATTCGCTTCACTAGGAAAAAATCTGTACTGTCCTACCAATACTACCTGGACTCCGACTTAATTGAGAATGTTTCTATGTATAAATATCTTGGTGTAAGACTAACACCCGACCTCTCCTGGAATAATCACATTGAAGCCATTACTGCTGACTCATCAAGGACCCTTGGACTAATAAGACGTAACCTACGATCCGCACCTCCCCTGGTTCGAAAACTGGCGTACGACACGTACGTCAGACCTAAATTAGAATACGCCGCTACCATCTGGAATCCCCATCAAATTTATCTAATTAACAACCTCGAAGCAGTTCAAAACAGGGCTGCTCGTTTCATCCTGTCTACTTATGATCACTCATTTAGTGTTTCCGCCTTGAAAAGTCAACTAACTATGTCCTCTTTGCAGCTCCGCAGGAAAGTCTCTCAGCTCTGCCTTCTTCATAAAATCTACTACCACATTCCAGTCCTTAAAAATGAGTTGCTATCACCCCCCGACCGAACATCTTCACGCCTTAACAACACATGTACGATCAAGCGTATTTCAGGCTCTACAAACGCATTCAATCGATCATTCCTCCCTCAGGCCATCAGCGACTGGAACAACCTCCCATCGTCACCATTGTGGATCCGATTAATTTTCTATCGTGTATTAAACTTCATTTATCGTCCTACTAGTGCTATGAGTTGTGTAACTTTGAGCAGACCTGAGTGTGTTGAGTGTGTTAAGTGTGTTTTAGTTTCCTTTTCTGTTTTTTTTTGTACTTGCGTTTCTCTGTTGTATAAAACTTGAATACCCCCCCCCTTATGTAATGCCCTTCACGGGCCCTTAAGGTGTAAATAAATGAAATAAATGAAATGAAATATGACAATCGTCAAAACCTCGTCCTTCTTTCCCACTTCTTTGAGATTTTTTTTTTCTCAGAAACTAAACATGTGAGGACATTAAAATAAAAAAGGATTGCTCTTCTTGGAACATGTAGCACAAAATATAAAAATTTGAAGCAAAATAAAAAATGGCTGCACCTCGTTGCCTGGATCTAAATGAAACCGCCCATATATATATATATATATATATATATATATATATATATATATATATATATATATATATATATATATATATATATATATATATATATATATATATATATATATATATATATATATATGTGTGTGTATTTATAACAAACTTGAGAATGGAAGCTATCAATCCCAAGAGAAAAACAAAAACTACTGTAAAGAAGATTTCTTACAAACTAACTTTTACCCAAAACAAGAACAGAACCCAAGAAAAAAGACAAAGAATAGTCATTTTTGAACACCAAACTGCAAATATGCACACTGTCAATGGCCTTGGAAGACCCAAAAGTGGTGGATAGGGGGGTTTGGACCAGCTCCATTCTCCGGGCTTCCTTGGCTTCTTAGATCAAAAATCAAAACATGCCATCTCATAAGAAGACTTCATCTTTAGTTAGGAGAGTCATGGACTAATTCCTGGCTCGGAGCTTCTCCTAGTTTACCATCTTTGTTTGTTTATTCTTATTTTCAGTGACCCACCAACAGCTTAGTGGTGCACTTATTCCTTCAGAAATACAACGCTAAACAGGATAAAAGCGAAACGTTAGGAAAGAACAATAGCCTCAACACACTGTCGAAATTTACGCTTTTCATCAAATATATCAAGGCTAGCATTCGCACAAATCCGTTCTAAATGGTTATAAGTCAGTTGTAGGCGTGTTATGGGTGCAGCATGATAAAAGTCGATAGGATAAAACAAAGTATAAAGTCTACAAGACTGATGAGGAACGTGCAAATAGATGTGGCTGAGTAGCTCTGGGGAGTCAATTATACCATTTACAATCTTATACAAGTATGTCAGTTCACGAATTGTTCTCCTGTTGTGCAACGAGTCTAACTTCACGAGTTCACAAATCCTCTCATAACTATAGAAATAATTCGGTTGAATCTTGAACCAACAGAACAACTAATGGCAATTGGAAGACCCACAACAAGATCAGGGGGAGTGAGCCAGTTTCCTTTCCCTGGGCTCCCTTTAACCAACCACGACAAACAGCCATCAACAGAGAAGATCACAACAACAGGTGAGGAGGACCTAAGACCAGTTCCAGGTTCTGGGCTTCTCATAAAAAATAATGAGAGTATCTATAACGAAACTGGAACAAAAAATCATCTACTCTCAAATCAACAGTGTTCAGGAATGGACAACCAAGAGGTTGATCTCTTATTACAGCACCTCAAGACCGATCACCAACAACTAACAACTTACAAAAAGAAGAGTAATGCTGATGAAAACGACTAAACATTTAGTGTCAGTTTCAAGACACAACCTCATAACTTCCAATCTCAAAACAAAACAAAAAAAATAATCTTGTGTTGTAAAAAATAATCATTAAAAAAATGAAAAACAATGAAGAAATAAAATGATCTCTGCTCCCCCCCCCAAAAAAAAATAAGAAAACAACATAATTAAGGAGAAAGACAAATAAATAATGAAAACATACATGAGAATACCAAGATACACAGATATACATAATGAATCTTAAAAAGAAAATCATTACAAGAGAATAAGATTTTTAAATTGTTTCCACTTCATTTTCTTATATATTCCAGTACGAAAATTTTAAACAAGAACAAGACAACTTCCTTGTCGTCAAGAACACCGAAGACAAGAGGCAGGTTCAACCGGAACAACAATTAAAGGGGCGATGCAACGATTTTTGAATTTTGCGGAAATACCACTTAGAACAGATCCCTGACGTTAATGACCTTCTAAATACCCGTTTGTTTTTCACCACATGTAATCGAAGTCACAGAAAAAAATGAAGAAAAACGAACAGAGTTCACCCCCTCAACTCACAGCCAGAACAAGCGGCCACGTGATCTGGAGCCGATTATATGCCGCCAATGTTGATCATAGCCATGCGCTGGGTTCCAAGCAAGGCACAGGACACGCGCTGAGTTCCAGACATTGTTATGGTTCGGCTGTTGTCGTCATTGCTGCGATTGGACACAGGACACTACCCGAATGCTTCTCGAGCTATCAATTATCACGAGCCCAAATCGAGTGTCCACGCAATGCTCGGGTCCAATCTATGAGCCGCATTCAAATATCGTCACTGGGCGGTACTGCTACCGCCCAGCTACGTCATCAGGTTTTTCGAAGGAGAGATTCAATGAAAATGATCGCTTTTGTCTTTCAAATTACACCTCAACAAAGGAGTTTCTTGACCAGTGGCGTTGCGTGCGAGTATCATTGAGTCCCATTAATGTCAGTAAGCTCGTGTAAAGTGAAAAACATTCCAATTGAATATCGTTGCACCGCCCCTTTAATAACCTAACACCAAAGGAAAAACAAAACGAAACACAAATAATCATAAATGTCCACAAGATTCTCCAAGTTCGTTCCAATGCCAAGGTTCAGCTGCATCCCTGTTTTTCTTTTTAATTGCCTTTAAGAACTGAAGAAATGTTTGACAAATTACGGCCCTCATTTTTTTCTATTATAGTGGATTAAACCTGTTATACCGTCAGGTGGTGCAGGTAGAGGAAAAGTTTATTTCCTTTTTTTTAGCTCTCACTTAGAAATTGAGGATATCTACAAAACTGCAGAATGCATTGATAAAAACTGGCACCTCGTAATTCAGGAACACTCCCTTCACTAAAAACCGTCGTAACCTTAAAATCGAGAAGATGTGCTGGAATTACCCTTGAATGCTTGCGCCCGCCAAAGAGCAAGCAGTGCATGTTTTTCGACGAGTGGCACTATCATGATTGCAATAGCAGCCTACCACGGCAAATTCAAGAATGATATTCACGTGGAGACGTCTCAGATGCAGACTTGAAAAGGCTGTTCAAGATTCTAGAACACTGGTAATGAGGCAAGGAAACAAGATTTGTCTCCAGCTTACTGCCGATCACGCAAAACTCCCGGAACATACTACACAGACACACGTCACCTTGCAGGACAATGCGCACGAATAATAAAGTTGAGAGGACGGCACCTGTGGTGTCCGAGGACATTAGAAGCGCAGGAGCGGTGCTTGTGCAAAAATTTCTGAGCACGGCACTTTGAGTTGATTCGGCAGGTCTTCGAACACACAACTGGTGACGAGTGTTCAGCCACGCGGGCCTCGTCGAAGGATCGCCCGCCGCAATACTTGCTGGTGACGCCGCGATGCCATGGCAACCCTTGGTCGAACTGAATCATTCAACAAGCAAGCACGGACTGGCAAACCTACATAGAGCGACTCAACCAGTTTTTCGTTGCCAACGACGTCAAACCAGAACAGCAAGTAGCAGCGTTCCTAAGCTTCATTGGCACGAAGACGTACGCCCTGTTAAAGAGTTTGATGGCTCCGGACATCCCAACTAGTAAGTCATACGTCGAGCTGGTATCACTATTGCGAGAGCACCTGTTACCGAAGACTCATCATCGCTGAACGCTTCCGTTTGCCCAAAACAAGAATGAAAGTGTCCTCGAGTTTGTAGCCGAACTGAAGAAGCTGGCGCAGACATGTGAATTCGGTGGCACCTTAAACGAAGCCTTACGCGACTGCATGGTGTGCGGTATCATCAGGGACTCCATTCAAAAGCGGCTGTTGTCGGAAGGTAACATGACGTTTAAGAAGACGCTAGAAATCAGTGGCAACGGAAGCCGCCTCCGAAGACGCACATGTTTTACATGGCCAGAGTGCGGACGCCAAAGTGCGCAAGCTGCAGCGGGACAAGCCCGAATGCAAGCACTGCGAACTTAGGAATCACATAGCAACTGACTGCAGGTGGAAAGGCTTAGATTGATGCAAGTGCGGAAGACGCGGACACCCTGATCGAGCAAGCAAGAGCCAGCAGTCCGGACCAGCAGCTTCTCAGCACTGCGGAGCACCTACACGGAGCCGGAGAAATCAAGGGGAAAAGTCAAGACGCTAAACGTCGACATGGAAGACGAGGTCGAGATGTTCGAGCTTCGGGGGACACGTTTGAGGCCGCTATAACTGACAATGAAAGTGAACACGATTCCCCTGACGATGGAAATAGACACCGGGGGCGCAGTGTCTTTACTCCCACTAGACCTGTACAAGAAAAGGTTCCCTAACCTGGTCAAGGGAAGCGGAGTTGTTCTTTGAGCATTTATGGGCAACAAGGTAAAGCTGGTAGGTGAGTCACAGGTAGACGTGGAGTACCAAGACCAAGTTCACCAGTTGCCACTGCAGATTGTGGACTTCAAGAGTCCCCCACTTTTGGGACATGATTAGCTGGAAGTGCAGAGGCTCGACTGGTCTAGTTTCAAGGCTATCCAGTACTTGGAGAAGGAGAACAAGGAACAAGTGGTCAGTGTTTTGAAAGACTTTGCTCAGGTGTTCTCAGATGATCTGGGCAGTCTCCAGGGATTTGAAGCTCACCTCAAGCTAAAGAATGGGTACACTCCGAAGTTCCTCAAGCGAGGACCAGTGCCCCACGCCCTGAGGGCACCAGTCTCTCATGATGGCTTTGAAAGCCAGGGATCCTAACCCCGGTGGATAGCAGCGCGCTTGCGTCGTCCATCGTACCGGTTGTCGAAAAGAATGGAGACATAAGAATCTGCGGCAACTACAAGTCGACAACTATCCACTCCCCAGGATGGAAGAGATATTTGCAACGTTGGCAGGAGGGAAGTTTTTCTCAAAGCTGAACCTCTCAAAAGCCTACCTACAGATGGAAACGCATCCTGCAGCATGGAAGTACCTCACAATAATTAAAAAGCGCAACAGGACAACGGACACAGACCGTTGTTGTTGTCCGCAGACCACCTGCTACCTGGACGACATCCTGGTGACAGGCAGAATGAAGGGTGAGCATCTTGGAAACTTAAAAGCGGTTTTAACACGATTACAAGAAAAAGAAATGCATTTTCAGAAAGAAAAGTGCAAATTCTTCCAAACAGAACTTACATACCTTGGTCATGTGATCAGTCAGGATGGTCTACGAACCATGGAGGAAAAAGTAGCTGCACTTCGAGATGCACCCACTCCAAGCAACAAGGCAGAGTTGCGTTCATTCCTTGGGCTTGGTAACTACTATGGCAAATTTCTACCAAACTTGGCAACTATACCCTGTATTCTCTGAATTGTCTACTGCAGAAGGATGCAGCATGGGAATGGAGCACAGACTGTCAGGACTCCTTTGACTCTCTGAAGAAACTTGTGACGTCAGCACCAGTCCTATTTTGACCCACGTCCACCCATTATATTTGCATGCGATGCACCGGCATATATGGAGTAAGTGGCCCTGTCCCATGTGTTTCAAGATGGAACAGAGCGGCCAGTAGCTTTTGCTTCCAGGACCCTGAATGAGCATGAAAAGAATTATTCCCAGTTAGAAAAAGAAGGCCTAGCTATCATATTCAGAATAAGGAGATTCAACTGCTATTTGTATGGCACGGGGTGGTGGCCGTGCATAACCTTGTGCACATGGCACTTTGAGTTGACTCGGCACGAGCAATGGCGAAGTGCGGGCAGATGAATAAATGTCTTCGAAGACACAACAGTACCAATAGTTTTATGCTATTTCTCATTTCTTGCTTTATGTAGAGACACTTTATCGCAAGCCATAAAAGAGAAAGCTCTTGCGGCTCTCAGGTTATCTCAGGCAAAAAACCGCCTTGTAAATTTCCAGGTTCAGTTCTTCGCTGAAAGATCCCAATTCTGAGTTCCCTCCAAGTACATTCCCAAAGTTTACTCATTTTTTTTTCTGCAAGTGTCTCGGTTTCTCAGGTGGCGTTTGTTCAAGACCGTCACATAAGCTGCCTGGTCACAAACGTGCAAGCACCTGAAATCTCTTGAGTAAAAACATTTTGCGTTAACAAAATATATATATATTATTGTATGATATGGGGTGGTGGGGGGGCGGGGGGGTTTAAAAATAGTCAGCAACTTTTATTGCATGGCACCTAAGGCAGCATATGCCTCAAACTAAAATGCAAATTTATTTGTATTTTTCATTGCCTGAACGTTTGGAAGTGGCACACACAAATTATTCTTTCAATCAATCTTTATATGGCAGTCTCTCTACTCACTGGAAGAGTCAGGTGTGAGCAACCTAGATATATGTAAAAAAAGGATTCCTAGTGCTTGCGTGAATTCGATGCATATTCGAAGCAACTGGCCACAACTGAGCCAGTCCTACGCTCGACGGCCAAGGCCTGCGAAGTCTTATTTCATGGAGATCTTCGAATTAAAGCCCTGCAGTCAACGACACACCACTATGGAATCTTCCTAATCACAGGGCATGCAGAACACCACAAAACACCGATTGAATTACAAAACAAAAAAACTTTGCCAAGATGTTGCCTCTTAAAAGCATGCCACAAAGACACAAATTGGAACGAATTTTTGAACCCTGTCAAGGGGCCAGAAGTGCCCGGAATACAAAGTATAGGAACTTAACACTTACCCAACATTCACTCACCACTGCCATGAACCTCCTGTAAAATTCGTAGTTTGCTGCTCACATCTTCTACAAGCCCAACCCTTTTCACCATGCACACCTTTTTCTAGGATTTGAACTTTCTGTATAGGATCCCTACAGGAGCCAGAGTTGCGCGTTCAGCCATCTTGAAATTTTAAGTGATGCGGTACAGCCACTTCTCGCGCGTGTAAAAGCCGTGCTCCGTTGTTCGCGGCCGCTCACGTGACTGAATTCGGCGAATAGAGGCACCGCGCACATCGTCCTGCTTGGAAAACAGGGAAGGAGGAGGAGAAGGCAAAAGCAGGGTAACATACGCCGGCGCACGTGCGTGAAACGTTGGCGAACCGACTTTCCTGCATGGTGCAGGATTCTTTGCTCCTCACATGATTGATCTCAGCAAATAGCGGCGCAGAAGCACATGAAAAACAGACGCACAACTATGGCTACCTATAAAGGAACTCTACTTGGACCCTACTGAGGACGCCTCTCTGGCGGAGGATCTCAGAATTAGCACAGACCCTAGCAGTTTGGGATCAGTTGTACAAGAGCAGCTCTAGACTAAGACTGGCCGTAGCAAAGCCATCGAAAATGTTTATTAAAAAGGTGGAAACGATAAACTTACCGTGACTTGAAGACTGATTCGGTTCCATACGAAGTGTTGGATGGGATCAGGCTCCAAGGACACCCGCCAAACGCCGTCTCACTGAAGCCAAGCCGATTCCCACAAGGCTCCCGTAACTGTAACAGAGTTGAACGTTTAGTGAGCGGGAGGTTAGTGAGCCCCAATCGGTGTCTGTCGTCTCCACCGTAAATCAGAATTTCTGCCAGTATAGTATGACAGCTAGACACACGACCACACGCCGGCACGACGCTCACCCAGATAGAGACTCGCAGAGACGGGTATTAAACCCCAGATTCCCGGGTTCTATAGCACGAGAACCCGGGAATCCACGTTATCCGAGCTGTGGTGCGTTAACACGTCTGGTCACCGACGTGTTAACGTCGGTGACCAGACGCCTTCTCCGTACAAAAGATTTGAAGTAAATGACCACAATAAGGCTTTTACGAACGCACAAACAAGATGGCGCATTTCTTTTAGGTTTTTGCTTTAAAACAGCTACCGCTGCAGACTCCAGCAGATGCACTGCATGTAACTACACTCGCAGAATGCTCCTTGGTGCTTTGGGTTCGGGTTGACGGCTTTCGGTTCAGTTCTGCAAGGAGCAAAGACAATGGTTCAAACCGGTTCGGAACGCTAAACTTGTAATTATTTTCCGCATTGTTTTGGAAAAAGCCTTTATTTTCACCGCGATACCAGTAACTATGCGTATAGTTTTCTTTTTATCATTCGTAAAATCTACTTTTACTCTCATGTATCAAAAATAGGAAATTATGTTAGTTAATTTTTATGCCACAGTAAAAAAAACAAACATGGATTAACATTTTAAACGTTCTGTTTATATGATTCAACATCCATTTGTTTATTTCAGTCACATCTATTTTACCCAAATTGAAAGAGTGTCACGAAGTGTGGTAGGGTGACAAAAAAAATGGAGGCCCTCCCATAGTGGTTCGTTATCCGATCACTGGAGGCGGTCCGACGGGCACCTCGGTGCAGGTGACCTAAGCAGGCAACTGTCGTCGGACTGCTGCTACCACTGCGAGCAGCCCGGCCATCACCGAAACCAGTGTCCAAGACTTCTGGACACTACAAACAAGAGGTGACACGAGACGGCGGCAAAGGGCCGGAACCAGAACCAGGGAAACTACTACGGCCGGCGACGCTGAAACCAGACAGTCACTCGCCGACGGCCGTTGCAGTCCCTGGGAGCAGTGAGGCCGTGGCACAGATTCCATCGGTATGTCGAATCCAGCCCGAGCCTAATATCATTGAACAGCGCATGACGATTTCACTGCTCGATTTTCCCATTGCCGCACTTTTGGATTCCGGGGCCGCTATCTCGCTCATAGGGGATTTCGTTTTCGAACTCTGCAAAGCAAAAAAGATAAGCCTCCGGGAGTGGGAAACCCGTTTGTAGCTAGCTTCTGGTACAGCGATAACAGCTGGAGGAGCCGTGAGGCTGCAGACTCGGTTTAACGGAAAGAAGCGGCGTCAGCGATTTCTTTATCTGCCAGGACTCGTGGTACCTGTGATCTTGGGCCGAGATTTCATTGCAGGCGAAAGCATGACACTCGACTTTTCTGGTGGTGGATACCGGCTGGGACAAGAACCGGAGCTGACTCCGTTTACCAAACGGGAGGACTGCATCCCTAACACGACCACTGCAGCCCACTTCACCACGGTGCCAGACGTCTTGCCTGTCGGCGTTCCGGACCGTGATACCCCGCAAGCTACGCAAGCTTTTCATCCGATACACGCATGACTCTGCCTTGGCAGGACACATGAGTGGGAGCAAGACTTACGAAAAGTTATCCCAAATTGCTACCTGGCCAGGCATGAGGCAGGATGTGCTCCGATACGCTCGTAGCTGCTCGGTGTGCCAGAAGGCAAAACCACGTAGCGGTCAGCCCCCCGGTCTCACGCAACCAATCGTGAGTCAGAGCCCTTGGCAGATTTGTTGCTGTGACGTCATGGGCCCCTTCCCACGTAGTACCCGTGGCAATCAGTACCTATTTGTGGTAACCGACCACTTCACGAAGTGGGTTGAGTTATTTCCATTGCGGAAGCTAGATTCGCAAAAAATCTGGGAGTGTCTTCTCGAAACATTCGCTAGGTTTGGCTTTCCTGCACAGCTTGTGAGCAATAATGCCTCCTATCTTACGAGTAAGGTGTTTGTGAACGCATGTGCGGTACTGGGATTCAAGCACAAAAGAACTTCCCCATACCACCCGCAAGCAAACATCACGGAAAGGGTAAATCGGAACCTTAAGATGATGCTAGTGGCCTACACCGAGCGCCACAAGGACTGAGACGCGAAACTGCCCGAGCTGGCATTCACAGCCCGTACGACCACTAATTGGTCAACGGGTCTCACTCCTGCTCAATTGAATTTCGGCAAAGAGCTTGCGTTCCCGCTTTTTAACAGTCTCCTTTCTACAGAGTCTGGGGAAAGGCTTCGCCCCTACGTGAAGTTCGCGAGGACCTGCGAAAGCGCTTCTCCGATAACCTTCGAGAGGCCCGAGAAAATCTCGATGTCGCCCGAGTACAGCAGGCAGAACAGTACAACCAGGGGCGACGTGACTTGCAGTTCGAGGTGGGAGATATTGTACTCCGGCGTACTCACCCACTGAGTGACGCCACTTGAGGCTTCGCAGCCTCCCTCGCCAACAGGTGGGAAGGTCCGTTTCGCGTGCGTGAAAAGTGCTCGCCACTCACTTACAAACTAAACTGTGTCTAGTGAGGAAACCGGACCTGTTCATGTCGCCGACCTCAACCGATTTTTTCAAGCAGAAGACGAAGATTCCTCGCAAGACCGGAACGGCACTGACGGCAGTCCCGTTCCGGAAACCCCCTTGTCTCTACCAAGGCGGCGGTATAACCTGCGACATCGGTGACACCAAAGAGAGAGGGACCTTTTTTTTTTTGTCTCCTTGGCTTCGCCTCTTGCATTTTGGGGGTAGTTTTCTACTTCCACGGATCTGCCCCCTTTTCAAGACAGGGGGGAGAAGATTGTGTACCCACCTCAGATCCGTTATTTCAAACTTTCTGGAAGGAGTGCGAAGATAACGTCAGGCTCAACCCTCAACTGAGCCCCATGTCGTCTGCTTCCTTGTTTTTCTACGAAGCTGGCGCATGGACAACACCGTCACCACACCCGCCGTCGGAACGACACGGCGGCCACCTTGTTGCTCTGGACCGGGCCACCAAGGACATCGGCGCGCCAGGGGCGGCCCAGAGAACCATGGACCCCCGCCACCCTCTACGGGATGGAGCGGCAGCTGGCTCGGATTAAGGACCACGTGCAAAGCAGCCACCTAGTGGAGCCCTGATCTCGAACAAGCTCAAGCGACAAGCTGGAGCTGACCGCAGCCGCTGCGCTCGTCCAGCAGGCGCCGGCCAGACTTACGTCAGTCCACCCAACAGCACCATCCACCCCGCGACGCCCACAACGTCTCCCGTCATCGACATGCCGGACGAAGCTTTGGGGGGGGAAAGTGTGAGCACCCTCGCGGCTAACCAGCCAAGTTGCCCGACTGCGAGGCAAAGGTGCCGAACTTTTCCCGCGTGGCGGCGACGTCACGCCAGCCAAGCGCACATCAGATGCGCCGCCTTGATAAGGCAGATCAGAGGCGGCGCACATGGAGTCACTGCCTGGACTGCGGCACCGCCGGTAGCAATGTTAATCGTCTTGTCCATGTCCAATTAAATGTAGTTTCTTGTTGTTGGAACCGTTGGCTCCGTGTTATTCCTCCGGGTCGGGTATGCAGCAAGGCAAACCGACCACAACATTGAGCGGCAATCACAACTCTCGCTTTCCTAAACAACATTATTTATACTCAGCAATGCAACGCAGGCAAAGAATTATGCAGAAAGGAGTGGTCCAAATTGTTCACTATAATCTGTACACACCTTCGTACTCAGATCGAATCTGGCCTAAAAAAGCGCGTCTAAGCGAAAATTATCTTATAAAAGACGAACAACATAGCCTGCCCGTTCAGGTTTGTGCCCGACAAGACGCCAGTCAATTCAATTGTCAAAATAACATTGCCCTTGCTAATTGGTGATTTTCTGTCCAATAGAACAAAGTAGTATTTAATGCTCTACTCGACACGGCAGCTACTTAATTAGTCACATTTTCATGGTATGTGTGAGTAATTGTCATAGTGCTGCCACATGCCCCTGTGTACTTTGTTTTTGTCCAGCCCTCACACAAACATACATAAAATTGATCGAAGATAGGCGCCGAAAAAACAAGGACAAGAAGAGACGTAAACACTGGCGCCAGTGCTTACGTCTCTTCTCGTCCTTATTTTTTCGGCACCTATCTTCGATCATGAATCAACTAGCCCAAATTGCCACCTTAATGTAATAAAATTGCCGTTCATCACATAAAAAAGGCAACTGCATACTCCTATACATTTGAGAAGTCATACATGTGTCAGGAACGGCTGTAAGACCGTTTGTCGAATGACAATTCGTCCCCCGTCAACTGGTAGCAGGGCTATTCGTCACATAGTGCACTATGACATTTCGTCAAACTGTTAACAGATATTTCTAATATATGTACCATTTCTGATGTTTACCGAGCATACCGTAAAATACAGCAGAAGTGCCCACTATTAACATCTCCCAAACTTGGGAATTCTGCAAAGCATACGTCAAGCACCCACTCTGTTCAAAGTGACAGCATCAACTGAAAATATTCACCCCGTTGCAGCAGCCACAAGACCGGCAGCGACGATGACGGGGATATCCGCTTTCTAGCGATCGAAAGGGAAAAACTACTTGTGATGAGAGCATTGGCCCCTATTCTGCACTGACTCAGAAGTTAGAAGAGTCATCTGTGTTCAGTGACAATGAATAGGAACTGCTTAATTTATTTTTACAGGATAAATGATGAGGAAGGCCCCATCATCCATAATGTGAAAATAAATGTGCTTTCTCCGATTCAATCACCCTCCCTACCTTCGAAGCTCTCCATTGACCGCCATCTTGGTTTTCACCGATTTGACTAGATTAACCGAGTTTTCAGTCAAACTGGGGTATGCGCTTCTTCGGTATATTATGGTAGTTCTTCCGAGCGCATACAATTACCAGCAACCCTTTTTTCATTTAATTACTTCTGGACACAAGAAACTAGACTTACTAATTTCTAATAGATACTGAAGACTTACGTCTCGTCCACTATTATTTTGGCACATCTGTCACTAATGAAAAAAAGGGATGGCAAAAATTTCGGTCACGCACTTGTCTGTGTCACGCATGCACTGAGAAAACGTGGAGGTGGATTACAAAGGAGACCAGAAGATTTTATATTCTATGCTTTTAAGGTGAAGTAAAATGTTTATCATCTTAAAAGAAAACAAATGACTTAACTTTCTAAACAGGATGCTACAGAGAAGCTGAATAACAAAAGCGACTGAACGCTGAAAAGGCTAGTATGCGGGTAACAAGATCTTCAAACATCATCTCCGGTTTTTTTACATGTTGTCCCTGCGACGAATCGGCTTATGACGAACTGTCCTTTGTGACGAATTCCCCTGCTAAGGGTTACCTTTTATGAATTGTCTTTCGATGAACGGCCCGCATTCAAGAATCAGGAACAAAGTTATTTAAATCAGCTTCAAAATCGGAAATTTGTTTAAGGCTTTCCCAAATCACTTATACACGTGCCTGTCGAGGACAAAAATGGAGGAAAGATTTGCGGAACATCTTTCACATAATTTGGGTGTTCATTTACTTATGATGTAAATCGTTAAGGTTTATCGGCCCTTTATTTCTGTTGTCAAATCTTCAGTAATTAAGTATAGGGTGACCACTCACCAGGCTCGATCTAAAATTGATAGATGGCGCCACCTTCTTATCAAGACGGCTCGTATCCACCATGGTTTATTAAAATGAACAAAAGCTTTTAGTAATGTACCTTTCGATAAAAAATAAATGCGGACAATAAAAGCAAAACTTGGCCACTTTTGCTGCCAACAGATTTTATCTGCGTGTCGTCTGCTTTCTTTCGCTGGTCGGCTGCACCTTCCGATGCTGCTCGTGACGCCATCTGTCAATTCGCACGCCAAACTTGAACCGCAACTCGACTTCGTCGTCTGCATTGCGGTCCATCGTTGACCCAGGCAAGTTTCTTGGCCCTGTTTTTTACAGAAAGGGAGCTAAGCTTCCCAATTTTGCAAGAAAAAACCGACGTGTGAAATACGCCTTTGACAAAAAGCTTAGATTGCTACGTGCATGCGTCGATTTTTACGGTCCTTCTAGACCGAGCCTGGTGACTTAGGTCACCCTATACATTTTTATTATCTTCAATAAGTTCACTTATGAAGTTCACATAACCACTTCAGACCGACACGGGAGGACAATGCTCGAAAATATGCAGCTGTTCAGTGTGCGGAAACAGGATTTTTCGTTCGCTGTTTGGAAGTGCAAAACCCTGGTTGTAGAGTATGCCATAAAAAACTTTGAGATCGTAGGATAGATCTGAAGGGAAATACACGACATGTGCAGAAGCAGAAGGATAATAAATTAAATTGTTCAAAAAATCTAATACAGGATGCTTCCTGCAGAAAGAAATACATAGATATATAATATGATATTCCTATAGGGGGCCACGGCTTCACGAAATCCGGAGCAGCTACCCACAGTATGTTTCACATTAAAAGGAAAATTCTGAATTTTGTAGACAACGAATTAAATCTCCAGAAACCTCTGGATTTAAGGTAAAAAATAAACCCATAAGAACACACTCCAGTTTCAATCAGAAATAAACTTCAAAAAGGAGAAATCTTGTTATGTCACATACTTGGTGCCACTGGGCAAAAATAAACTTTAAGGGGGGACGCGGGCTTTGAAAACCGGAAAATCGCGAAAAAGTCGATTTTTAGAAAACCTTATTTTTCGGTTGTATATCTCATAAACTACCTTCTCTGTAATTATCAGCACCAAATACAATGGGGAAATATTTAAAAACAATTATTTACGAGGCCTGAATAGCATCCAAGTGACGGTCAAACGTCAAAATCAACCCCAACTTCGCGCGCTCGCCATTTTCAAAGCGTTGGACCGACGGCCGCCATCTTAGTCTTGTTTTGAACGTGAATTCTTTCTCTTTTTTTTGCCAGCTCCCAAAATGGCGTCGGCCGCGTGGTTACGGCACTGTCGCCGTTCTTCCATGTCGCAATCGCAAGAACGCGATTGGACAGAGCGCGCGCTCGAGGAGCGTGCGGGGGAGCGCGCGACTGCTATTGGCTGGGACGCGATTTCTCCGCGCGCGGAGCGCTCTCCTCCTCCGTTTCTCCTGCTGTTGCCGCTCGCGTCGTCTGCTTTTGGTAGTGGTCTGCTTGCACGCGCTCTTTTAGTCAGTTCCACTTCGTTTTTCGCCATCTTTACGATCGTTTTCCGAACTTTCTTTGAGTAGTTTCGTGTAGCGTGCCCGTCTGTTTCGTGGTCGCACACGATGCGGGGTTCGAAGTACAAGACGGTGCGCGCGTTTGGCGCGCGGAAGCGGTCCATGAAGTTAGTGCGGATGGCGAACTAGGAAGTTTCTGCACGGCGTGCCGTCAATGATGATCGCGTCAACACCTCCAGTGATGGATTTTCTGTGCCATCGGCTGTCGTCGAGGAAGAACGCATCGCCCCGCTCACGCCTGGAGTGCCGAGCATGCCGACCGTTGTGGTTCCTCCCGAGATCGCGGGTCCCAGCGCCCGTCTTCCGCCTGCCGCGACAAGTAGGAGCGCGTCTTCTAGCACCCATCTGCGGACGCATTTCCTGACACGTGAGGAGATCGAAGCAGAAGCTAGACATTGTGATATTGCTCAAGCCGAACTTGGAGCTATGCCAGCAAATTGCACTGCATGAAGCGGTGTTTAGGTTCAACGCCGGCTGCTACAAGGCAACTGCAGAAATATCGGTTGCAGTGGGACTTCAGCCGACCCATCTAGCCCTCCAACGAGCTGCCGGGAAAGATGCCCTACGTCTGCACAAGGCCAGCAAACGACATCAAGAGAATTTGGAAAGGCGGAACAAGAAGAAAGTGCACAAGAACACTTCTGACTATTCTGCAGGGTCATTCTAAAGCTGAAAATCTGGGTGCAACTTTCAAGTGCTGTTTTCTCAGAATGGATTTTTTCACTGTCGTGGCTGCTTGTCCCAGCGATATCTCAGGAACTGATGAATGGATTTTTGTGCTGTCTTTTTTATTCTGTTCTCTAATAACTTTGTGAGGGCATAACAGAGCCCTTTTTTTAGAAAACTGCGCTAAAAATTTATAATAAAAAAATTAAATTTGGTGAATGTGGGTTTCATGACTACACAAAAATTCAAAGTTGCGTTAAAATTTTTCAACAAAGAAATTTAATAAAAGGGCTCTGTTATGCCCTGAGGAATGTATCCAGGGGTAATCATAACAAATTTTACGCCGCTACTACCTTTTTCAAATTCTCCAGACCTGGGATAAGGAATGCATATGGACGATTTTGATAAATATTTGTAACTTGAGAAATAATATGCACAGCTCCATGAAACTTTGCAGTTACTCTTATGTCTGTGCTATAAACACACCCTGTAAATTTCGTTCAGATATCTCTAGAAATAAGAAAGTTCATATTTATTCCCCACCTCCTCCCTTAAGATGCTCCAAGCCCTTCTACCTCATTGTTGGGTCCACAGGGCAAAGCACTCAAGTGCCACTCATGATAACATGGCACACTTGCCCCACTTTGAGCACCACGAATGCCAACAATGCCCAACAGAGGCGGCAAGCTGTGCCTTTTTCATCGTAATGGTCATCAGCCCGTAACGGTTACCATTACCAGTTGACCAGTGCCACCCAGTTTTCTCCGGCTTTAGAGGAAACCAGCCGGAAATGGGAGACGGGCTATTGGAAACCAACAAGGCAGCATTGCGTGAAATTTAAATGTAAAGATTCTCGGCTTAACAATCTTCTTTTATCCTGAGTGGATGGATAAGCTGGGACAGAGGACTTCAGTTCGAGCAAACCCTTGTGCCATTCTACCTAAATCCTAACTAAATTTTGTTTGTGTTTAATTTATTTTTTTTGTCACCTTCCTAAGCCGTTTTCACCATTTCTCCCTCTTAGTTCGCTTAACCTTCTGGAAACCACTTATTCCTTCTTCAACCCCTCTAATTCCAAAGCAACAAAAAAGTCTGACTTAGTCTCGGTATGTAAAAGACTTATACCTACAATGCTAGGCTGTAACCTTCGCCTGTCCCCATAGTGCACAATTCATATCTGTCTCCTCAGATCTTGATCTATAAGTCCCGGCTCTCAGTACCCGTCTTTGCCAAGCAGAAAGCAAACTTATTTTTTGAATTGTGAAAACAGTTGTTTTCTTAATCCAAATGTTTCTGCACAGTAGGCTTCTTTTCCAATCTCAACTCTCTCATATCTCTTTCAGCTTCCTTCACGGCCCTTTTAACTTTGTCCTCTTCATTCTTTTCTGGCATTAGCTCAGTACTTGGTAAACATCCCGCTTCCCGCCTTCTTTTTCCATACCCTTCATGTACAGGAGCCCGACATTTAGCTTGCCCAAAGTCAATTCGCCACTGACATTAACCTCTCCTCAAATTCAATTTGACAGCTTGCCTCCCTCCCCTCAAAGAAACACCGAATCATCCGGCACATCTTCATCTGGGCCTTCTGCTCTCCTGATGGAGGATCTCTGAATCGGCACAGACTCCAAAGAGGCTGTGGACAGCTGTACAAGACGCACTGCTTTAGAATATGACCGCTTGTAGTCTAGACACCCTCACTGTCTTCTGTTTTTTATAAAAGAGGCAGAAACAAACAAAAAACTCACCACGACTTGAGGACTGAATCAGTTCCATCTAAATCGCTGCCCAAGGTCAGGTTCGTAGGGAGTCTCGCAAGATCAAGAGGGACGCACGGGACCACTTGAGATGCTAGGAACCTGATGCAATGAGCAATGACAGTAATTAAGAACAAAGTGAGCACACAAGCTACTCAGACACCTATGAGAGTAATACACAAGAGACACCAAGGATTTCGTCATTTCAGGATAACTATGATGAATGGATGAGGAAAGGAAATGCCTCCGTGCCTAGTAATAGGTGGCAGCCGTTACCACCTGACTTAGAGTTCGAAGGTGTCTCAAAACAACCTGTTTCGTTTTGCATTGCCAGTACGATAAAAACACTAATAGTTAAAGGAGTTAGGACTTGCACAATACAAAATCTGAGATAACTATAAGGCTGGAACCCGTTAGCAGTGATGTGATTGGTCTGAGCCATTTTGGACCAGCTCTTGGAGCAACCTAAAGTCAATTTTGGAGCAGCAAAAATAACTTTTATAGCACCATTTTTATTCATACCAATGCAAACATGTTACGATTAATATGTCGGCATGTCCAACTAAAAGGTAATATCTACATTGCCATTGCATATAGGTGCAACCCTTTGTTGGCATCAATTGCACAACAGGAGTGAGTCCCTCAAATACAAAAACTAGCATTTAGATGCGTAGAGAAGAACCAGACAGGGTCACAAGGTAAGTGATGGAGGACAGTGTGAACTGCTGTGAATGGTTATTTTAGGTACTGAATCCCACTGAAATAGGACAATATTGAGCACATAAATTAATGTTTTCTTCAAGTTCTAGAGTCTCTTATAAAACTGCAATTTATAATTCAGATAAAAAACACATCACTTGTCTTTTGATTATGAACGTCAATTACATTTTACGTGTAGAACTTCATAACGAATACGGCATGTGAACGAAACTTAAAAACAATCCTGCGGAACCCTTCCCGAGATTCCATCCACTGCTCCCTCCAATTTAGGTCTAATTTACTCACATCTACAGAAAAGTGATAGCCGAACAAATGAGTTGGCAGAAATAAATAAACATACAAAAGAGTGCATATAAATGCTCTTGCGTTACAGAAGAATCCTTGCTAAATCTCGAGCTGGAAAAAGGTACTGCCAGGATATTGCGGTCTATCATATATACGAGCCGAAATTGTATTCAGGAATTGTGTCGCGTCTTGCTCTGGAGAAGTGCTTTCACCTTAGCACGCAGGTGCGCTGCGGTGAAGCAAGACACAAAAAATCGCTATGACCAGAGTCGTGTATGTAGTGAGTTTGGCCATTCATTGGGAAGTATAGAAGACAAATGAGGAGGCGCCATTGGCCGAAAGCATGCTGGGTGTGTTCCAGGGCAACTTCACAAATTCGAATTTGGCCAACCAGAAGCCAGAAATAATACCCTGGGGGTGGTCGCGAGAAACAAACTTAAGAAGTGCGTCGGAGTAACTCTCGGTGACCGAAAATATGGTGCACGTGATGTTTCAAACACGGTCATCCAAAATCATGGTGCAAGAGTGCGACTAGTGGAACGATCGACATAATCCATACGCCAGGCGCCGAGGGCTGCGAATCTGCCATCCCAGCAGTCACACACTGTCCGAGCAAACTAAAGTTGAGTGGCACATTCGTTTGTTACATGTTTCTGCACGATAATGATCGAAACATTATGTGCACTCTATGCCAACCATGAAGGGTTACTAGATTTAACTCTTACGCACTTAATAAAATTATTAAAACTGTTTCTCGGTACCACCGCTAGGGAAGTCTTTACGGCTTCTGGTTGGCCATGAGAGCATGTCAAGCCCTCTTTTTGCGTCTGGTGCACGCCCTGGCTCTGCCCGCGCCTCCCTTTGAACAAACTCTTTCTATACACGACTCTGGCGATGACTACTCCGCAGTTTTTGCTTCTCTGCAGTACACCAGTACGTGGTGAAAAGCGCACTCAACGAGACTAACTAACCTTCCAGCAAAACAGACGACGAATATGAGAATAATTTCAAAACTTCCGAATACTGTTAGTCTTTCATACGAAATGCGATCGAATAGTACATTAGTTGAGACAATAATCAAAAGTTCTGAAAACTTGCATAACCATATCGCAACCGTCCGCCAGCGCAGCGCAACGCGGCCTGAGCTATTATATTTTGAGCATTATTAAAGTGAAATTAAGTTTTGGCGCAACATTGGCGCAAATTCCTCAGATTTTGGTAAAGTGTAGCGGGATGTTGCAGGGTAAGCACTTTGGCACAGGTGGGTGCAAATGGAACAGCAATTACAGCACTGCGTTAGATGTCCCTATATTAACGCTTAATTTGTTTTGAAATTCTTTGAACAACAGGACCCTCAGATCCACCCATTCAGGAAAGCCAACATGTTCTTCTTTCCACAAAGTTTCGAGTCTTGCTCAACATGGGACATGCACCAGAAAAAACTCTGTTTTTATTATTTAAAATTTTAAATATTTGAATTAAACTTCCACTTTATACTGCTCTATCTCCTTTATATAAATCATGTGTCCTTTATGCTTTGGATGCTCTGAACATGCAGAAGAAAACAATGTTCTTGCAGATACGTGGGGCATGGCACAGGCTTGAAAGAGCCTAGTAAAAAAACACTAATTTGCTTTTTTTTAAACCATTGCATGTGGTAATGAACAACAAAAATATTCTATGCTAGACCTATTCTATTTTAAAATACTTGAAAACATTGAAAGCACTACTTTCAAAGGGCTAACAAAGGTTTCTCAATGTTTTTATAAATATAAAATATATACATTCTAATCAAACCTAGAAAGTTGTAATCCATTAATTCTAAAGCATATGCAGGCAAATTTGGTTCTATAGGATAATATTAAGAACAATTCTTGTTTGTAAAATGCCCCAAAATTGGATAGAGAAAAATGTGTTTGAATGTTACAGTAGATGCGTAGTGACAATCTTCCACACAGGAAGAAATTTTTTAATTATCTGGGACAAATTGGAGCTAAAGAAGACCGCAATGGAGCGGAGACAATGTGGTGGCAACGACAACCATTTGAAGAACAGCACACACAAAAATGGCTCAAATTTATGCAGTTATGGGTTGCCAGTTTTTAAAATGCTTATTTGACTCATTTCGCTTAAAACCGTTCCTCACTATTTTTTAATGAAATATAAATTTTAAAAAAAAAATTAAACACCATAAAACCCCAAAATCAGTTGTTTTGCAAAAGATTGCCATTATTTGACCGCACCTCCCCTTAATATATTGAGCAATCGTTTATAGTTTGCAATGGAGCAATATATACTTTGGAAGACGCTGCACTGGCATCATTGCACCAGGTCTTATGCAAGCAAGAGGGAAGATGTTAAAGTGCATTCATACATATAAAATGTAGGGTCCAAGCTTCACTGACAAGTGTTCAACATTTACAAACCTGAAATGCAAACCACACAAACCCTCATCACTTCAGCTTGTAATCTTATTAACAAACAGCGTGTCTCCCAAAAGAATTTACGCTCTTCTCTTTCACCACAGAAATAAATTATGCATTTCCCATTAGACAGTCTCTGCCCAAATAGCATAAACGTCAACCGTCTATGCTATTTGCCAAGCATAAACGGTTGAAGCCAGAGTTTCCGAACTAACTCTTATTTTATTAAAAAGTTATAGGCGATTTTCTGTATGTATAGATAGAGAAATGGGAGAACCCGTTCTCGGTTACTGGCGTCAATCAGATCTATGTATTCAGCCACTTTCCCATTGAAATTTACAGATGAGTTAAAACTTTTTGATTAGAGACGGGTTATTTATGAAACTTTGGTATCTAGTTTGGACCGCAAGCACTACATTCGGGACGAGGTTGAGCGCTCGCCGATGCATAGCTTAATTTTGCAGTGAAGAAAAACTCGTTAAGCCATCGCACCATGCCGATGGTCACTCCACCCTTGTTCTTGCAGGGAACAATGAATTTGGTGGTGCGAAATGAATATTCCAGAAGGTTGTACACTCAGCAGCAAGGCCATTGCAATATTAGCTGGTGTGACAGCAATGCCTGCCACATATATATTTGCTCAAAAGGAGAAGAATAAGAAAATACTTTGTACGTAGTACAGAGATTCTGAGTATTTTGTTGACACACTGACTGTTGGTTTTCAGAAACGTAGGCACAGGGATACAACCATGAGTTCCGGACAACAGAGCCAAAGTTTGCAGCCTTCAATTTCAGGTCACAGGCAAGGCATCGAGATTCAAAAGTTGAAATCGGGAAAGATGCTGGAAGTGGGTGGCAAATGTCTGCAGCCTGTGTCTTGCGAGCCATTTAGAGCATCTTAATTTTTGTTAATAAAATTAAAAAGTTATTTGGCACTGAATGGGTGAGAATGGCAAGGCACGTCTCTTTCGTATGCCCGGCCCCCAGCAGTGCTGGTTGCCTTCCCTTGTGCTTGACCTGTGCAAGGGTGCTATATGCTCACAAGGCACGAAAGCATGATCGAAGGCAGGGGGCTAGCCCTGGATATCTTTATTCGGTGGATGGATGGACGTTAATGGCTGTACTTATTGTAATGGGCAGTACCTTGCTCCAGCTATCCTAGAAACCAAAAACGGCCAAAAGTATGGTTCCTCCCCTCGAGCTTCTGAGCCACTTTTCCTTCACCTCTTCCTAACTACCAGATCAGTCAAAGAAACTAGAAAGATCACTCCCCGCCTTCTCCCCCCACTTTTCGAGAGAGAGTCATCAGTTTTCCTCTGGTTACCCCAACACCAAATTTTTGAAAGCGCTGGCAAACGAGTTTGAGGCATTCGGTCGGAGCCACGCGGGAGGGAGTCCCAAGCTTGCTCTGCCCCGCCCGTCCCCAGCTGCGCTAATTAGATTTACCTCATTCAATTTTCCCTACATGATTTCCATCAATCTTTTAAGCTCCTCTTTGAGAGTGTAATCCTTTTCACCTCAGTTCTTCCATCCTCACCCGCACCTCCACCAAATCCAAGGAAAGGTCCTCATCACCTGACAGAATCAACTTGAGCGAAACGGTGTCATTTTTAAAGGAAAATAGGCTGAATTTGCTCTAGGCTGACAAGAAGGGGGGGGGGGGTTCATTCTTTTGCCCGTGATACCTTTTGATATGATGAAAGCTGACGTTGTCTTTCGATCTGATGAAAGTTGAGAGCTCGGGTTTGAGGTTGCACCGGCCTTGAGTTCTGCAACCAGGAAAGAAACATAAAAAAAAGCAATCTTGGACATCTGGAAGCCTTTTTCACGACTAAAACCCATAAGGACGGTTTACCTTTTTAGGGCTATTGGCACCTAAAGAGGGGCATGGCAGCAGTCAGAGAGCCAATACCTTCTAAAGCAATTAACTACCCTTCAACTTAGTGACCCATTTTAGGTGCGAAAATCACAGGCACTGGTGAGGTACCTGAATTCTGGTACCCACGCAAATGTGGCTGCATTCTCAATCGGCATAGTTTATTGGTTTACTCTGTTCCCCATGAGAGCCTCTTCGCGTCAGTATGTGAGTGTATCGACGAAAATGGTGTGGCCAAGTTCCAAGACACTAGCGGTGTCTATGTTGATGGTTTCTTGGAACTGCTCAGGTTCTACTTTCAGTCGACTTTCATTCTGTTTGAAGGAGAGTATAATTTTAAAAAAAGAAACCATTTGTATAGGTGCATGCATAGCTCAAGTGCATTGCAACATTTTTTTGGCAAAGATTAACCAAACCATTAGCGAGAATTTGGGTGTGAGCAGTGCCAGTAAGGTATTTCGATTTGTTGACGATTGCCTCGTGGTAACTAAAACGCCTGAGGGGGCTTCGATTGATAGGATTGTCAATTCAGTGTTGGATGTTTTCACGCGACACTTAAAGCCTCGTCCCACTAGAACGACAAACACAGTATTTTGTCTGACTACCCCACAAAGTTCTGTGTCGCTGATGCTGTCCCATTGCAACGACCAACACCAGCGAAAAATGCCAACAAGCACAAACAAACGATTGATGACGCTACGTTCTGTTGTCTCTCTTCATTCCCTTCTATCCTTCCTCCTGTTCCTCCCGTGGCTTGCTCCGCCGCTCAACCTTCAGAGATGTCCTTTGCAGCCACTGATCTTTCCTGCAGTTTTGGTCTCTCAATTGCCCGTAGAGGTCGCGGGCGCGGCGTGTTTGCTGGCGGTCGTGTTGTGAAAGAGAATTGGCTGTGGCTCGTTTTGTTTGCGAAAACTTGGTGCATGAGGTGTTCCTTCCAGATACCAAGGTTTGCGCCCTTACATCAGGATGGATACACCCATGTTCGAGGACTGACCAAAGTAAGACCGCTCACCAAGAAGTAGGACACCACGTTCCGCGGCAAGCCATTCCAGCAGACGAGAGACTTGTCATCACGTTCTGTGATAATCGGGATGCCGTATTGTCCCTTGAAAAACGCCTGCCTTCGATCATTCGAATATGAAGTTATAAACATCTTCAAAATTGGCGTGAAACTCCATGGCGCTCACCTAGAATGTCTGGAACGACCCAATAAAGGAACAATTCGGGAATTCTAGTTCGAAAAAAGTTTGGTGTCGATTGTCACGACTGCTAGCGGAAAGTCACCAACAGCAAACAAAGACAAGCGGAAGCTTTAATGAAGAAACAAATTAATCGTCTCCACTTTCACCACGTTTGTCGGCGCGTTTTAAGCCCAAAGAGCAAAACATAAAAACCACGTTTCCCGACTTTGTTTGTCTGTGTATTTTGTAGTGTTTTGTTGACAACTTTAGTCCCACTAGGAATCAAGCTATCTTGTCCCCGTGTTCCGAGTCACGTACGCCCCCCGTGGGACGACAGACTCCGACAAACAGGCTGTCCGTCGGTGTCGTCTGTAGTTCGTTGCCATGTGTAAGTGTCGTTTGTTGCTGTTTGTCGCTCTAGTGGGACGCGGCTATCAGGGCGACTAAAGTCTACACACAAACACCAAGACGGCATGTTTTTTCCGTTTCTTTACCTAGAATAGAAGTTCACTGAGCGCCATGTGTGTTGGCTCGATCATTGTCGCACTACGAAGGGACTCTTGCCTTTTGATTTAAGGTAGTCAAAGGGGCCCTGCAATCATATTTAAGCGTCTACCTTTTTTGCGGTTTCCACGTCTCTTGGGGTTTGGGCAAGCCAGCAGGCACGGAGAGAGTAACTAAACATCAGTGCGTCGTATTTTAACCGGACAACGCGGAAACCTCCTCCACCGACGGACGCAACCCACGGTACCGAAAGCGCGCAACATGTGACGTCTTTGGTCCTGGGCTTACTACTTATCAGAGCCGCTAAAAGCTTCTTTTTAGTCGAAATACAAAATATAAGTGGTGCAAACCGCTTCAAATATTTATAAAAGTAGTTTTGAATCACTATTTTAGATCAGAAAATAAACAAAGGCAGTTTATAAAGTATGGAAACAAGAAATGACCCGTGGACATATCCGCCACCATGCGGTGGAAAAGGCGGCGCATACTAGAAAGGAGTAGTGGGATCAGGCGCCGACACGGAAAGGTTCCGGATGTACGCGGCGGCTCACCGGTCCTATCGACTGGAGGATCCGATTAGCCCCAAGCATTCCGAAGGCCTTCGGCGAGCAGCCTTGTCTTGAGGTTTGGCCGTTTCGCGGTATGGCAGCGTGAAGTGGTTCCCATTCTGAACTGATTTTTTTTCAGTGTTTGCTGTCGTTTGTGGCCAATGAAGTGTCATGCCGAATTAGTGTTTAACCGAGCAGCAAATGCAATGACAGCCGCTCTGGCTGCCCGCTTCATACAGCCTAGCCAGAACATGCTTTAGTGGCGCCCTCGTGAGCCGTCGACACGGAGTGCGGCAGCTGTCACCGCTCGCTGAGCTCACTACCCCTCCTCTAGTTCACGGCCACTCAAGCAACCAGCGACGTCATGAAGGAGATTATTTTTTGCTTGTTTTTGTCATTTTAATGTGTCTATAACTTTTAAAATAAAGCGAAATTCGAAAAAAAGAAAAGTTTCATTAAGTTACTACGTTCAGTGCAATCAGGTTCGGTGCAAAATAAAAACCAGTAAAAAAGTCCTCGCAGGGCCCCTTTAAGGGAGGCATTGCTTCATGTCTACAGACGACCCTAGAAAAGTCTGCCACCATCAGTGATGAAAGTGGTATTTGACCTTTTAGTAGCAGGTTCTGTAGCAGGCAAAATATTGATTTGGAGCAGCCACTGATGTTTTCGAAGCAGATGCCAGCATCTGTCAGCACAACACTTGAGAATGAAAAAGTGATTGCATCCCTACATAAGCTCATTTAGGATGGTGATCAAGGGTTCCTCTTTGATACTCGAGCATATTATTATTGTTTGTGATAAGAAAAAAATGAAAGTCATTTACAACTCCCTGTAACGCCGAATTAGAGCACAGCTCTCGAAAAGGAGGAGGGAAGGGTACTGGGAGGGGGGGGGGGGGGGGGGGGGGGGGTGTCAAGTAACCTCGGGGGGGTGGGGGGGTCACGTGACCTTGGGGGAGTCATGTGACCTTGGGGGGTCATGTGACCTTGGGGTGTCACATGACGTCGGGGGGGGGGGGGGGGGGGGTCACGTGACGATGCCCATGGCGTCATCAGTGACGATCCCGATGCGGATACCGATGACGTCATCAGTGATGATGCCGATGACGATCCGTATGCCGGTGACGTCATCAGTGGCGATGACGTCAACGGGGGGTCACGTGACCTCAGGGGGGGGTATCCCCAGGTCACGTGGCCCCGGGGGGTGTCACGTGACCCTCGTGAGGGTAACCCTAGTAACCCTTGTGAGGGCAACTCTCATAATCATTGTGAGGTTAACTCTCATAACCCTCGCGACCCTCGTGAAGGTAACCCTTTTGAGGGTAACTAACCCTCGTAATTCTTGTGAGGGTTATGAAGGTTAGTAACCCTCGTAGCCCTCGTGAGGGTGACCCTCGTGAGATTAGCCCTCGTAACCCTCACGAGGGTTACGAGGGTTACTCACGATTACGCCGACGGCGACAGCGACGCCGCTCAAGCTGGGTACGGGTGCCTAAGAGCTGCGCTCTAATACGAGGGTTACTCGCGGTTACGCCGACGGCGACGGCGACGCCACTCAAGCCGGGAACGGGTGCCTAAGAGCTGCGCTCTAATAGAAAGGGCATAAAGGGTACATAGTTTTCTTATATAAGGCTCTGGCCAGAATAGGTTTCATGTAAAATGGGTATTAAAAATGGTTGAAAATTGAATCGTAACACAATAGTTCATTGGAAAAAAATCCTCTCTATCCTCCACATTTTACACTGGGTAGTTTCTTCAGCCTGTAAATATTTCTGTAAAATTCCAGGAAGAACCAGCATATCCGCTAACATGTTTACTAGGATAAAGGCGTCTGCGTTCAATGAGCTTGCCATACTCAAGTCCTCAATATCATACACTGGAAAAACAACTGCCAATAAATAATATAAAAGCCTACACTGGCACTTTAAAGGTGACACTGCTCTTTAGCGGCGTAGAAACCAGAGTTACGTCAAAGTTTGCTGCTCTTTCGATCGACAGCTGCACAGAAACTACCATGACTAGCGTATTTATTCAAATATATATAGATGCTTTCTTCTCTCCCTTTTTCTACTCATTTTTTTTATCATTAAAGATTAATTTAAATTTAAGACAAAAAAGGTGTACCCGAATAATCCTGAGCATAATTTGCGTCCGTATCGCGCTAAGCCAGGAGCTCCCCCGGGTCAGCCGCTGCTCCTAGCACTCCGGTGCAAAGCGGTGAAGAACGAGACGTGCACGCCGGTGAGAGGCAGTAAAGGTTGACGCACACGGCACAAGTGCCACGGTAATTTGCATCCACGGAACGAAGGTATTTGGAGGACATGATTATCGAGTGATCACATCAGGAGTGCCAGACCCTGGTTCGGTTTCATCCCAGTAGCCGCAATCGGCAATCCTTCTATTTTGCAAAGTTTTCTCTGGACTTTTAGTTCCTGACGTCAAAGAACAGCCTCTGCAAATTTAGACAATGTCGGAGATCAACCAGCCAGCACATACAAGAGCCAGAGCAGTTCATGCCCAGCATCAACGCCTCTGACCGGATGATTCGCAGCATTAAAGCACGACATCATGGCATTCGTCACCTCCTTGGGCTGCACAGCCCTATATGTAGGCCAGACTGGCCAATCTGGGAATGATCGAGCATGCAAACATGCACTTTTGCTGCAGTCTACCACCTTCCTTTACACTGTCAAATGCACGTGTCGGCCGAAGTTTGGCAGCATCACGATTTTGGGCAAAGGGGCTGATAAAACTGCCAGAGAATTGCTGGAAGCCTACAAGATAGGAAGGAGGGTGATAAATGTGACAAACATTGCTGTATTTATACAAGAGATAACTTTTTGAGCATGTGTTGATGCTATGACGGTGTGGTTGTTTACCTCGGTGTTTTCTTTTCATTAACGCGGTGTCTAGCGTTACTTCCGACAGAACCCGAAATAAAAATTCAAGTTATGTCCGACCTAATTTTACCCCAAGGTTTCGAGTTACGTCCGACGTTACCCAATATGAAAAAAAGTTACGTCCAACAGAACTCAAAAATAAAAATTTAATTTACATCCAACCAAACTCCAAATAAAGAATAAAGTTACGTACGACAAAACCCGAAATAAAAGTTAAAGTTATGTCCTGTGTAAGCTACGCAATCTCTGCGTATGCTTCGCTTTACGACTGCTACACGACGTAAATACAAAAATATTGAGAATTATTACTGCCTTACGCCCGATCCAGCGTTCGTGAGTCGATTAAAATCTCAACTCTATGGGTACCTTCAGCTTCGTTGGGAAGGCTGGAGTGTGTTGCTCGCACATCGAGGCTGCTGAAGCTGGATGGGTTGGATGCCCGTCACATACATTTCTTTCTCTTTTTTTCCCTCCTTTAAGACAATTTATTGCATTTTTTGTATGAAAACACTTCTTCCTATTTTTGACGCGTTTGTTACACCCGCTTGTAGCCCATGCTGGCTCGGGCTGAGAACATAGTTCATATGGCTAAAGGTCGAGGGTCTATTGTCATTCTCATACCCGGCAACCCCCTCAAAACATCTCTTTATTTAAGACACCCTGGAAGAAAGCACTGCCAATAATGCGCATGGCGACTTGGGTGGTACGTGAAGATTGTGCAAGTTTTCAACAAGTCTGCCGGAAACCCTGCTGCCGTAAAGAGCACATTAGTATCTCATTGCCATTCATCTGTCTTAATAATTACTTTGAATGTCCACGATTCTCAGAAAGCATTGCAAGAAATCGTCTTAAAGGAGAAAAAATAATTGTCCTGAAGAAAGGGAAAATAGGAGAAAGAAAAAATAATAATGTGATAGGCATCTGTCGCTGGAGGTACAGATAGTCGCAATTTTAATCAATTAACGAATGCTGCATCGGACTTAACCTAGTAATACTTCATGATATGTTTGTGTTTACGTCATGTATCGGCCATAAAGTGCAACATTAAATAAGGCTGCGTAGGTTACACAGTTAAACTTTAACTTTTATTTCCACCGAACGTAACTCAAAACCTTGGGGTAAAGTTACGTCGGACGTAACTTTTATGGGCCTGTTGGCGGCATCTGGACGAGCGCTTCTACGACGCCTCAAAGTCGGCGTATATATACGCACATTTGGCGACCCTACCGAGACAGATCTAGGCACTTCAGCGTATTTCGGCATGGCGTACCTGGAAGCGTATGCAGTGATGTGATTGGCCTAAGTCGTTTTGGAGCACCTTTTGGAGCAGCCAAAACAGTGTTTTGGAGCAGCAAAAGTGGTTTTTGGAGCAGCCAAAACAGTGTTTCGGAGCAGCAAAAAGCAGTTTTTGGTGCAGATTTTTTTTTTTTTTTTATAAAAAAAAATATTTGTTTTAACTGCTGGACAAAGGAAGGCACTTTACTCGCCACAATAATCAAATTATGGTCAAGTTAGACGACCTGGGAGTCTTTCAAGTTGTTAACTGAAATGGCAATGATACAACATTTTTTTGCAATGCTTCAGTTAAATTACATATATATACATATGTACCCGCTATAGATAAATAAGAACCAAATTGCACACACTAAATTTATTTGAAAATGACCAGCTTAGCAGTAAATAGGAAAGCATAAACGTCACTGGTTATATAATATAATAAATTGAAGCAGTATCCAACTGATGAAACACGTAACTACTGCAATGCGATACGAAACTGTACACATGAAAAAGGTGCAGTGCGACTGGTGGGTGCTTTTCCTTTTGCTTGTTGAAACTTTCTGCAAGGCTGCTGCACGCCTCGCTTAGCTTTCGGCAAGTAATGAATGTCCACTTTCAATGTCTCCAAAGAGACGTTGAGACATCCCACAAGTGTACAGTGCTGTAGGCGTTGCCGAGCAATTCCAAAACGTCTCCCACCGTTTTACTGGTTCCCGACATGCCAGATTTTCGTCAGAAGCAAGCAAATGTAAAGCAATGGATTGCAAGCGTCCCGGCTGGTACCTCTGTCGTGCAATCATGTTCACATGCACGTGAGGGCAACTTCGGCAGCTTGCAGTTGCACGCGCTTCGTTATGCGAGCGGAGACGGCTGTTCGATCGAAACCGAAACTCTGCCACTCCGCTCCGTCGCCATCTGGTCCCCAAAATTGTATGCAAAGTGTAACAATCCAGAATAAAAAAAGAAAAACAGTCCAGCGGCGCGTGCTTGCCAGGTCAGTATGCGAGGCACAAGCTAAGTTAAAAGGTTAAAAAGCGCAAACAAAACAAGGAAAATAAAGCTAATAAAAAAAAAAAAAAAGAACCTGAGCGCATCAATGCAAGACATCGCGAATCAGGGTCAAAAAGTTCTCGGAGCGCTTTGTGCAACAACTGAACTCAAGATAAACAAGCGCGCTCTGCGGGTTCAGCGTGCAGGCATTGCCTTTTGTTGCTTTAGCTAACTTGTCTTAAACTTTCTTTTGCGACAGACTTTTCACGTACCGGTGTCCCTCTCAAAAGAAATCCAACCGAGAGAAACCTAGGTAAACAGTACTTCGACACAACAGTCTTTGAGCTAGAGGGATTTTTGTAATACCGTTTAAGTTAAACAAGGACAAGATTGCTGATTACCCTGCAGCGGTCCTTACGTTTCATTTTAGAAAGCGCCATATCTGCAGCAATGTGTGGACGGGAACACCCGACGTCATAACCACGGCGACTGGTAGGCAGGGACCAAAGATAGTTTTGCCACGGCCGTTTCTTTCAGAAGCGAGTGCTTCAGATCAGAAGCAACTCCCAATGCTCAAAAACGTGGTTTCGTTTGACAACATGACGGGAGCACGAGAGCGCATTCGTTTTACAACATGAATGCGCTCTCGTGACGCGAAATGCGCCACGAGAGCGCATTTCGCGCTCTCGTGGCGAGACCCACGAGAGCGCGAAATGAGGAACGGCGGGAAAAACCATGCTGGACCGGATGGACGATCGATACAGCCTACCTTCTGTCGGGCGGTCGCTTGCGCCACCTAGCTCACGCATGCTCAATTACGGTACTCAGTTTAGTTTCGGTTTTGAAAGGCGACCGAAACTGGTCCTTTGGCGCAGGCTTGGCGCAGATTACCCGTATTTCGGCGAAATGTAGCAGGATGTAGCAGGGTTAGCCCCTTGGCGCAGTTTTGCGCAATTGGCGCAGCAATCACATCACTGCGTATGGCGTGGTGCCGGCCAATCAGCTCCCAAGTTGACAGCGGAAGTTGCTCCAGGGTTGGCTTGACTAGCTATGCGGATGGCAGGCTGGCTTGACTAAGCCGCCGAAACGGGAGCTCGCTTGGCGCGTTCAACGGTTTACTGGCGAACTGTACAAAATCGCGACATCTCTTTGGAACGAGCAATGAACGACTGAGACAGAAGAAAGTACTATCTCTGTTGCGGGTGATGTGAAACAATTATAAAAGGAAGGGTTCTGAGCGGAGATCGCAACCGTCCTCCTGCTAGGACTTGTTGGCAACTTGTCGATTGCAAGGAACATTTATGAAACAGGCGCTAGCAAATTAGGCTTTCGTGGTTGATTAACATTTCTTTCTGTCCCCTTGTGGAACGCAATATTATAGCAGCCGATCTAAATTTTGCCTCCTTTCATAAAAGGCGAGAGTCGGGATCCAATACACCAAACGTCGCGGAAATGTAGACGAAAAGCGCCGCGTGCAGTTTGGCAACCTTCCCCTCTTCCATTCTGTAAAAAAAAAAACGCTCGCCAAATGTTGTGATTACGCCCGCTGAAACGCGCGTAAATTCGTCGAGAATATGCCGTATGTGGGTCGGCCTTAATATTTTTTTCCCGGGTTCCGTCGGATGTAACGCTAGACACTACGTTTCATTAAAAAACGTTCAGTTGAAGTTGGGCACTCGTCCTGTCCATTCCTCCTTTTGTCTATTTTTTGCGCGCTGCTAACAGTTTGTATTCACGAACCAATTCGCCTGCATCGCTCCATTGATCCACTACAACAGTGGTTCTCATATGGGGGTCCGCGAAGGCATTTTAGGGGTCCGCGAAGCCCTGCCTCATCAGTCAAGCCCGGCAATAAAAGTTGTCTTTTTTCAGGTCGAGAAGGAATGTTTCAGTTTTTGGGCGAGGTTTCTTGTTTATATGTCAACAGGAGAAGTCTACTTCATACTAGCCTTAGTTATATCCGTTCATTAAATCATTATTATATTACACCTACACCTTTCCCCTCCTCTCACCACGAACGGGGTCCTCCAATATTTCCGCCGATCCACAAGGGGTCCGCGAAACATCGGTAGTTGAGAACCACTGCACTACAACCTCAAGGACGAGGGAGAGAAATGTACAGGTCCCGTCAAAGTAAAACGGAGCGCCGGCGACCGAACTGCATCGCCGCGCTATCTAGCAGCGCCGGCTGGAACTGATAGGTGCCGTCTGCGCACGCGCGCGTGCCGTTTGCGGTGTCCTCCGTTTTCTTGTTTGATCCTCGTATTATTGGCGTCTCGAGCTGCCAAACGCTATTCCGATAAACACCGCTAGGTGTTCGACTCACACTCGGAGATAACGTTGAATGCAAGTGGGAAAGGGCCAGTGTTGTCAATGAGCACCGCCCCTTGTGCTATCAGGCGTCGATTTTAGGAAAATCGTTGCGCCGCTCGAACCACCGATAACGTGTGGGTCGGAAGAAGAAAACGGAGGCCCCAGCGGAAGGCACGTGCGCAAGCGCAGATGTAGCCTATCAGTTCCAGCCGGCGCTGCCAGATAGCGCGGCGATGCAGTTCGGACGTCGCTCCGGCGCTCCGTTTTACTTTGACGGCACCTGTACACGACAAGCGCTGACTTACAACTGAATTTTTATTAACATGAGACCCTCGAACCACCAAAACATAAAACACCGCCAATCTCATCAGTGATTACAATCTTGCTTCGTAATGACACATGTAAGCAATCTGCAATCTCGCTGCCAAACAAGACAAAGGACGCCGAACTGACACACATACCCTCCCGCACCGTGACACTCGTCCACTACTCGTTTACCTGCGAGTCTCCTTTTAGTTTTAACTAGTCCGTTTATTGCTTCAAACGGGCGGGTAAGCGCGACGTTTTCACGGCTTCAGGTGACGCTACTTGGGCGCAAAAGCGCGAAAAGTCGACGTTGAAGCAACGGCCGTAAGCCCCGTAAGCAGGGCCTTCCGAAGTTTATGTCAAAACTATCGCCTCGCACCTAACGATTCAGTCTAAGGAACAGTACCTGTTTCTTGACCAGTGAAGTCTTCGAACGTGAAATGAACTTCACCAACTTCACTTTCACGCGGGGCTGTTGTTGCTGAAAATAATGCAACACGAACGATGGATCAAAGAACACAGCTGAAGCTCAAGCCCTTGAATAGGGCGGCGGCTCGCGCCCTCTGGTCAGTGAGAAAAGGGTGAAAAAGGCTTCGCTCGACTAACCAAAGGACACACCCCGCCAGAGGATTGCGTTTCGCTGCGTTTCCATTTCGTTGTGTCACAGCTGTGCATCCGTCGTCGTTGCCATATGAAAAAGACTGGTTATTTTGAACCGGGTCCTTCGGAACCGAACAGAGAAGCACAATCGCTACACAAGGATCATGTGACGGGCTAGTTGGTTATACATTACGAATTTAAAAGTAGCGCTAAAGACGAGAACAAGTAAAAAAAAAAAAAAAAAAAATTGGGTTGTGTGGTATGTTTATACAGCCTAGAACTTGGTCTGCCTCACAGGGGCGACGAGTCTCCCAGCTGTAGATGAGAAATTTAGCCAGTGCGGTACAACCGCTAGCCTGGGGCCTTTAACGTGCATCACGCAGTAGCGATACACGACCGCACGCCGGTGTAGGACGCCGATCTCACTACCCCTCTGCTTCGACTACGGTAGTGGTTATGGCGTACGCCAAAATCAATACCGTAGTCATTTCGGCGTACGCCATAGTCAATACCGTAGTCTTTTTCGCATACCCCAAACACACTACCCTTACGCCAAATTCAATACCTTGAATAACGTCGGTTCAGCAGGGGTTGAGCCTGTTGAGCTCCGCATTTCGCTAAAACTGGCGGAAGTAACTTTCTGCAGCAAAATACCCTGATTGTTTGTTGTTGCTGGTCGGGTCGGCGGCGATTTGAAACCGCCGGGGTAAAATGTTTTTTTTTTGCCGATTAGTGTAAAGGTGGCAGTGCGACGGATATCTTCCAGAAGGTGTATAGGCATACCGAGACCGCTACCAGCGGACCACTTGGTTTCGGCGCGGAGCCGTTACCGTGGGGGCGATCAAGAAGCCCTTCCTCCGGAGCGCTCAACGACCCGTTAGGCCTACCAACCGGGCGTAGGGCGCAAGTGTTTTTTCGACACGGCGTGTCGGGGCACGGCTAAACGACGGAATCTGGCGGTGGTGGCTGGGGCGTCTCGGAAACCAGGCAAGGGAGACACCTAACATCATGACTCCACGGAGGAAAACAATGACAACCAGTCAAAGTCAAATGGAAAGGGCAAAGAAGAGGGGAAAGCGAGACAAGGCGTCAGTGGAGTGCGAAGGCTGTGAAAAATGGGTGGATATCAGCGAGACACCGTTCGAATCATGCACGGAGGCGGAGAACAGTACATACAAATGTAAGGAGTGCAAGGAAAATGAGGTGAGAAGAATCACCTTGGAGGAGGAGATCGAACGGCAAGTTAATGCCTTGAGAGAGGCAATGAGAGTGAAGCTGGAGGAGGCAAAGACAGAGAGAGCGGCCATAGAAAGTAGGATGTTGGCGAAGCTCGAAGAAGAGAGAACCTTGAGAATAGCGACGGAAGAGAAACTGAATGCAATAATGCAGGAGGAAAGGAACAAGAGAGAAAAATTAGGGGAGGTGTTTAATGAATGGATGAAGTCATGTGAACCAGAGCAAGTGACGGTCAACGGGGCTGAAAACGCGCCGCAACAGCTGGAACCGAGAAACGGGGTCAAAGAAAAGATGACATACCACACAGACGGGAAAGAGACAGTTAGCTTTTCCCAAGAACGGACGGGAAGTGGAGATCTGGATAAGGAGCAGGGGAGACAGACGACTGGAGGCCAAACAGAAAGAAGCCAGCACAGGAACTACAAGGAGGCCCTCATGAGGCAGAGAGCAGACCCAGATGACGGGACAAAGAAACAGGACAAAGAGAAGAAGGTGGACAAGAGAGTCTTAGTGGTAGGGGACACCAATGCCTTCAAGATAAAGAGAGCCACACTGAAGGTGGTAGATTACGACAAGAAAGTTCACTTTGCAACTAAGCCGGGAGCACAACTGAGAGAGTCACTCGAGAGAGCAGAGAGGGATGGGAAAATATGGGATGCAGAGGCAGGAGTGGTGGTCATACATGCGGGAGTGACAGACGTGCAAGGCGAAGAATCGGTGGAAGAAATGGCAGCGGAGCTAGGGAAACGGCTTGAGGACTGGACCACGAGAGCCCCGAAACATTCTTTTATGGTGTATGAAGTCCCAGAAATCAAAGACAAGGGGGACCCACTCAAAGAGAGGTGCGCCAAGTGGAACAGGCTATCAAGAGAGATCAGCCAGCAGCTGGGACCGAAGGTGGAGGTGGTAAAGAACACAGGAACGGGAAACGACATGGAAGATGGCTGCTACAACAGAGATGCGGCAATTGAAGAGGGACAAGCACTGGGTAACAGACTAAAGAGTTTTTTAGGACTGAAATGCAAGGGGAAAAGCGTGACACCGATGAAAAGGCGACAGGAAAGAATGGAAGGCAGGCTGACTCTGGACCAGAGACTACAGCGGCTCGAGGAACAACTCCAGAGGATGTGTCCCCCACAGGGACATGCCCACTAAGAAGAGAAAGTAGGAGGGATGGTGCCTGCAAAAACACGAGAGGCGGAAAACACAAAAAGGCACCTGACCGGGAAAGAAGGAAAAACAGACGAGCAAAAAAGAAAAAGAGGGAAGTGAAGATTGCCTTTTTAAACCTACAGGGAGGAAGGAAAGCAGGAAAATGGGAAGAGGCCTTTCAGATGTTACAAGAGGATAAGATTGGAATGTTCGCAGTCACAGAAACCCACCTCAGAGATGAAGAAAGACCCCCGGATTGCGAAGGGCTTTTTTGGGATAGGGTAAACAGAAAGGACAGTGAGAGAAGGGGAGGGGGTGTAGGATGCTTTAGCGGGCCAGGCTGGCAGAGAGAAAGTCCAGAGTGCAGAGAGCACATGTGGTTGACGGGAACACTGGCGGGGAGAAAGGTGGCAGTGGCAGTGGTGTACCTGTGGACGGGGGCAGACAGCAGGGAGACAAACATCAGGCTAATCAAGTGCATTGAAAAAGACTATCACAACATTGGGAGACCTACCATTATGGTAGGCGATTTCAACGCACACCTAGAGGAGTTTGATGGGAGAACAGACGGTAATGGAAAGCTGCTGCAGGACATGGCGGAACACCTGGATATGGTAATCGTCAACACACAAGATAAATGCATAGGAAAGACGACATGGACGGCCAGAGGGATGAGCTCTACAATCGATTATTGCCTGGTGTCTCCGGACCTGTATGAAAAGCTGAACTACATGGAGATAGACGAGGAAGGCGACAAGAGCTTGGGAAGTGATCACAACAGATTGCTGATCACTTTCGGAGGAAAGCCGATGGAAAAGAGAGTCAGCGAACCTATGAGACCACACCACATAACGCAAGCAGAAGCACAAACCATTGCGCAGAAACTGGAGGAAGAGGTGGAAACCAGGCAGGTGGAGACGTACGGGAACCTCATGCGGTGGTGGAAGGACCACCTGGAAAAACTGAAACGACCGACACGAGGGAAGCGGAGGAGAAAACGATGGTGGGATGTGGAGGTGAAGGAGGCCATTACAAGAAGGCAACTGGCAAACAGGACTCTGCGAGGGACCATCAGAAAACGAAAGGAGGAGAAGAAAGCCCCCCTACAGAAAGATTCAAGAGAATGGAGGGAGTACCAGAGCAGGAAAATAGAGGTGACAGCTTTGATTCAAAGCAAAATGGCCAAGGTAGATAAGAGATTTTTGGAAGAACTGAGAGAGGCAGGACGTGAGGCCCCACTGAAGTTCTGGCGACATGTACAGGGCCAAACAGGTCGACCTAGGGAGGATGCTGTAATCAAAGACGATGCAACGGGAAAGGAACTGGACCCTGGAGAGACCAACCGGTACATTGAGAGGTGGATAGGGGACATGTTCACAGGGGACAGCCGACAAATGGACAGTGAGGAGGGGGAGACGGAGGACGAACTGCAGGAGCAACCGAGCAGAGAGGAAATCACGGAGAGGGAGTTAAATAGAGCAGTCAAGAGGATAGGAGGAACCACAGCCACTGGAATGGACGAAATCCCAATGAGGCTGGTGAAGGAGCTGGGGCCAGAGACGAGAGCACTGCTGCGCGAGATCCTCAACCAGATCCTGAAGGAGGGATGGGTGCCGGAGGAGTGGCGAACCTCAAGACTCAGACTCATCTACAAGGGAAAAGGGCAAAAGTCAACGCTCGGAAACTACCGCCCCATAGCCATCACATCGGTACTCTACCGCGTGTTCACACAGATAATACGAGACCGACTGCAGACATGGGCAGAGGCAGAAGGAGTCCTGGGGGAGCTGCAGAATGGGTTCCGGTGGGGGAGACGCCTTGAGGACAATTTATTCGTGCTGACGCAGGCCATCGAGATTGCCCAGAAGGAGAACCGCCCCCTTTACTTCTGTTTTCTCGATATCAGCAAGGCTTACGACACGGTCGAACATCGAAAACTGTGGACGCAGCTGGAAGAGCGGGGACTCTGCAGAGAGTGGATAGACCTCTTGCGAGAAGTGTACAGAGGGACGACGGTGGTGGCACAGTGGCAGCAGGAGACAACACATCCAGTGACCTGCTCCAAGGGCTTGAGACAGGGCTGCCCGCTATCGCCGCTATTGTTTATGCTGTACATAGCAGGAATCGAAAAGCGGCTGCAGGAGAGTGGGGAGGGTTTCTCACTGGAATATTCGGAAGGCGGGGAAAGGAAGGGAGGAAAACTCCCGGGACTCATCTACGCCGACGATATAGTGCTGATGGCGGACTCGCTGCAGGGACTGCAGGGGCTCATGAACGAGTGTGGTGCAATGGGAGAGGCCCTGGGGCTTAGTTTCAGTTCGCACAAGTCTGGGCTGATGGCCTTTGGGGCAGCAGAGGAAAACGGGACCGCCAACCTGTCCATTCAAGCCAATCCTGTACCTTGGGTGGACCACTACAAATATCTGGGTGTAAACCTACAGAAGGGACACCACTACCTCCTAGAGCACGAGACGAAGGTCAAGGCGAAGAGCAGGAAGAACAAGGGCATAGCAACGGCCAGGGCCCTCTGGGGATATAACCGATACGAGGTAACCCGAGCGGTCTGGAAGATGGTGGCGGTGCCGGGGCTCACTTTTGGCAACTCAGTGTTGTGCCTGTCATCAGGTACCAGGCAATACCTCGAGGTCCGACAGAGGGAGGTGGGAAGGACGGCACTGGGAGCAAGCCGAACAGCACCGAACGAAGCCGTCCAAGGAGACATGGGCTGGTCCGGTTTTGAGGCCAGGGAGGCCCGAGCCAAGCTGGACTTCGAGCGACGCCTCAGCCGGATGAGCGAAGAGCGCTGGGCCAGACAGGTCTTCAAGTATGTACATCTTCGGTCCGTCCCAACCCGGTGGGTGCGACGGACGCGCCAGCTGGCACAGCGATACGAGGTCAACGGCCCACTCCTCTACCCAGCCGCGGAGCAGCCGGAACTGCAGCAGAGCATCCGCACGAGGGTGATCGAGAGCGAGACACGGCGATGGGCGGAAGCGGCACGCCTGAAACCAGCGCTGGCCCTGTATGCCAGAGAGAAACAGGAGGTGAAGCGAATACCTTTCATGGACAACAGCAAGGGCAGTGCACTGCTTTCGGACGCCCGAGGCGGCATGCTGCGGACCCGCGTTTTCCGCGCGAAGTACATGGACATGGATGTGAAGTGCGTCATGTGCGCGCAGGGAGCAGACGAGACGGCGGAACACGTCATACTGGAATGCACGGGTATAAAGCCGGACGTGACGTACGAACCAGACATGGCGGTGGCGCTGGGTTTCCGGGGCGTTGACGAACAGTACGACGCCGACAGCTCGCAGCCAGTGGAGGTGACAAAGAGGAGACTGGAGTGTTGGTGGAGGAGAGCAAAAGAACACAACTACGTTTTTGGCTAGTGTAGCTACTAGCCAGGCTAGATCCAGCGCTGCTGAGATCCCCCGATACAAAGGGGTTAGCCCCAAATCCAAATCCAAATCCAAATCCAAATTTGTATGAGCAGCGGAACGCGCGCGGCAGGCGTTGTTAATTTTGATTAGCGTTGATACGGCTGACGGCACAAGCAAGGAAGCTTGGAGTGATTCTGTGTGAATGTGATTTGACATCGCTTCTTTCTGTTTCTTCGATCGTGGTGCAAATGCAGGTGCCCGACTCCCGAACGATTCGAAGGCAAGAGTGGTAGCCCACCTGTCCGCTGGTCTCAATCGCATGCACTGTCGTCATTTTGGGCACATCGGAAGAAAATAAGACGCTCACTATTTTAAATAGCGTGCGATCGGCCTGTTTAGGTTCTGGCGACACCGTTTCAGGCTGTATATGAGAAAATTTAGCCACTACAGTACGACTGCTAGCCTGGGGTATGTGCCTCACAACAGATCGAAACGCGGTGGGGGTGGGGATCCCTGGCAGCGGGACCTTTCGCTGTACGAGCTGCGGTGCGCTAACACACTCGACCTCCGATACCCCCTTGGGTCACAGCGCTTGCTGAAAGAAGTTTGGATCGTTTTACGCAGATTTTGCAGTGCGTACGAGACGCACAACTGCTACGTACTACGTCCTAGATGCCCAAACTGAGGCTCGCTACTTGTGCGCGGCTCTCGTGAACTGGAGAACAGTATGCTCGCCATGAAAATGTTGCAGTGAGAAGTACGGAAAAGTAATATTATAACAGTAGAGTATTTAAAACTGGCTTGCATTGTCACTGAACATATGAAAACAAAACTGATTAGGAATGCCAATCGGGCAATCAGATCGGGTAGGAATGTGATATAATGTGCTCAAGTTATGTGTGAAGTTGAGTCGGCACAGGAATTCAAACTTGTTGGCCCCACCCCCGCTCCTAAATTCTTCCAATGTTGCTGGCAGTTTTTTTTTTTTTTTTTTTTTTTATTATTATTATTATTATTATTATTATTGTAACTTCAAAGGTCCCAACAGGGGCATTACATAAGGGGGGGGGGGGGGGGGGGGAGTACATAAAAAATACAAAAGATCAACATATGAACAGACAGGTGGCTGGCACCTACAGTGCTGGTGAGTAATATAAACAGTGAGAACAAGTGTGTGTGAAATAAAACTGGTACATAAATACACTAGCTAAAAGAGTAATCGAAGCATTGTGGAACAAGACGGGGTCACCTATTGCCGGGCAGAACCAGGGTAATCACCGACTCGCACCAAGCATACCAGAGCTTCCAGTCGGGCTTGGTGTCCTGAAAAGCGCTGCAGGTGCTCAAAAACAAAAGACCCCCAAAGGAGCCCATAGAATTTGAACGGGTACCTGCCCACTCCGTGGTAGAGGGCAACAAACTTGCTCACCAGCAGTCCTGCGCGCTGACTTACCGGGCCACAGCCATGGAAGAGGTACAGGACCAACACATGGTGACCTAAAAGGAAATACAAGTCGCACTCTACTGCAAGGATAGGCGAAGACTGCCAGCCCCGCATCCTAAGCTAACGCTGGAGGAACAGGTAGCGTATAGGCAAATTCAGTCGGGGTCCTTCCCCCACCCCCTTTTACTCAGTCGCATATGTTCCCCACTCAATACAGTGGGAACTGCCCAGTGTGCCACGAGATAGGAACCCTCCGTCACAAAATAGGCGAGTGTAGATTCAATCAAGACCACCCACTACCCCCACCCTTCCCCCTGTAGAGCGATGGGAGAACTTGCTGTCCAGCCCCGCCCTGGAGAATCAGCTTCAATTGGTCAATAGGGGCCAGGCAGACAAGGCAGCATATAGGATCTCGTGAAGAGGGAAGCCCTTCCATCCGGCAGAGACCATCGTGCTGAAATGCTCAGAATAAAAGTTTATTCTCTCTCCCTCTCTGATTGTTTGAAGTAGTTTGTGATCCGAGATTTGTGACGTGGGGTGGTTTAGTTGTGCCGATGCTCTTCTAGGAGGAAGTAGCAGTGAGTTATGAAGCATTGGATTATAATAGAAAATTTTATGAAACGGGGATAAGCATGATATCTTATGGCATGACTTATACAGCTGGAGTTTCAGTGCAGAGACACTAGTTCTTCGGTAATGATCATTAAGAATCAACCTGGCCGTGCGATTTTGAACTGACTCAAGATGGTTAATGGGATAAATTTGATGAGCATTCCGAATTGATACAACTTTGGTCCAACGTAAGTCTCGTATGCCATTATCTGGAGATGAGATGGTGGCACCTTCAGATTTCTTTTGATGTACCCGAGAGTGTGCGAAGCCTCTGCTGAGTCTGTTTCAATGTGGTTATTCCAGGTTAAGTCAATAGGCAGTGTTGCACCAAAATATTTATAGATGGAGGCAGGCAGAGATGATTAGTCCAGAGCCAATGGAATACGAAAAACATGATGTTACATGTTTCCAAGTAAAGCGAAGTACTTTACATTTTGACATGTTTAATGACATAAGTTATTTGAAATACCAGGCATGAATCGGGTCAAGATCACTCGGAAGATTTAAATGGTCATCAGACAGTAATTTTGCGATATAGGACACAATCGTAAGCAAAGAGACAAAGCCTACAATTCATAAGTCGTTAATAAAAATAAGGAACAGTAGTGGACCTAGTAATGCCCCCTGTGGAACTCCAGATATAGCGTTAGTAAAGTCTGGCATATGGTTGTTAGCCAGAGTGCGAGAAAAGAGAAAGTCATGAATCCAAGAAAGGACCAAAGGGTCGATACCCAGGATAGAAAGTTTTGAAATTAGATGACGATGGGGAACTCTGTCGAATGCCTTCGAGAAGTCGAGGAATACAGCATCGGTTTGGCCCTGCGAGTCAAGGTTAGTGATTAACTTGTGTTTGAGTTCAAAAAGTTGTGTCTCGCATGAAAAACCCCTACGAAATTCATGAATTGATGATTGTAAAAAATATGATTGCCTTCTTAATATGATATGGGATGATAGTTTGAGGCCAGCACACGATCACCGCTTTTAAAGACTGGAATGGCCTTCCCCAGCTTCCAGTCCAATGGTATACGCCGTTCCACCTTCAGTCCGAGCACACTGGACGCCACGAGCTATCCCAGCCGATCCAGTGTCGGGAGAAAATCGTGTGACCTTTTGGTTGGCCAGAGCGACGCAGGGAGCTCAAGGTCACATGACACTCTCTCGACGCTGGATTGGCTGGGATAGCTCCTAGCGTCCGCTGCGCTCGGACTGAAGGTGAAACGGAGTATAGGCAATACTGCTGTAATGACTAAGAAAATATGAATGTGAGGAATTCACTAGATATTACTTTGGTGTTGCTAAGAATCTTGGGGCTAATATTGTCTGGACGACAAGATGATAAGAGTTTTAAACCTATAAGTCAAAGTATTCTGGAAGCAGAAATGTTAGTGTCATTCGGGGCCATGGGCTCAAAACCCTCAAAACCAGAGCAAGGCAAACTATATGTATATGATTGACGCTTTCGTTTGATAGTATGAAAGAGAAATATTTGTTTAAAGCTGTAGTGCAATGTGGCTCAGACACTGCGTCTACATTTTCATTCTTTAGTCGGATAGAGTCAGTATTATCTCTGGGTGAAAATACCTTCCAGAACTTCTGGGGGTTACTTTGCAGAATTCTTGGCAGCCCAAAGAAAATAACTTTTTTTTTCGTCAACCTTAATACGCTCTGTACAAGATTTGAGACATGAAAAATATTTGTCCCAGACTTTGTTATTATTTACTTTTTTAGCTCTTCTATACATGTGCTTCTTTTTGTTATTTATAATGATTGTAAAGTTTTATATTGTACCAGGGGTTATGCCCGTCGCTGTGTACAATAACATTCGGAACAAATTGCTCAGTTAAAATATTAAGTTTGTTTTTAAATAGCGACGAGTTTTTTTCCACCGATCTTGAACGAAGGTTTTCGACATACGACTGATAGAACGATGACACGTTCCGATTTATGGTGACGTAGTAATCACCTCTGTTATAGCTCACGAATTGTTTGAACAGTTGGGCTCAGCGTCGGCACAGGGATAGATAACTCGATGATCAAGATGCCGTGGTCACCTAAGCCAGCAACACAGTTGACAGTTTTTATTATTTCTGTTGTGCTTGTAAGGGTACGGTCAAGAATATTGTCGCCACAGCTCAGTTGTTCAACAACTGGGGTGAGGTTAAAATTCGAACAGTTATTGAAAAACTCTCGCGCAGCATTCGAGCTGCTCGTGGTAAGATGAACCCAGTCAATGTTTGGAAAATTTAAGTCGTCAAAGATAGCAAAGTCTCCTTTTGGGTAAAGACTTTAAATGTCGAGCAGTATGGTGCGCAAAGTGTTGCAGCGCTCAGAACCATTGTTCGGTGTCCGATAATATGATGGGCAGGAGATCAAACTGTAAGGGGTACTTTACTTGAACCTGTCCCCACAGCCCGGTGTTTACTACCAGAGCATAACAAAGAAATTGAACTTCGTCATCAGTCGTGGGCACGTTAACAGCAAAAAGTAACAGTGTTACTGTTACAATTACCTGGGGGGGAAAAGTAACACTGTTACAGTGACAGTTACCGGCTTCAAAAAGTAAAATGCTACAGTTACTGCAAAAAGAATAACGCCTTTACCTTCTCGTTACAGTACAAAAATTGGACTTAAGCAATCACAAACTAAAACAATATTATTTTATTTGTTACACTACAGTAAGAAGAAAGGTAAACTGAGAAATTAGAAAAATTTAAACTCGAAGGGTGTTTCTTTTTTTTGCGTGATTTGCCATCTCAGCATTTTGATGTGCATAATTTATTTGCAATAATTGATAAGCCAATGTTTTTGATGAGCGACATCGAAGATGACGCTTCAAAGGCCGCTTTTTATACGACCAAAGCTCTGGTAAGAGCGAAGCACTCGGATCCAGACCGTGCATGACAAGCAGTCTTGGGCAGTAACTATAGTTACTAGCGTTACTGGTAGCTAGAGTTACTTTTTGGTAACGAGTTACTCTTTACTGCTGATAACTTGTAACTGTAAGACTGTTTCTTTTGTATTGGGTAACTGTAACTGTAACTCCACACATTAAACAAACAAAAAAATTGTCTGGTTTAGCACCACGACTGAGAATCGAGTCAGCACGAAACCAATTTTAAGGAAGCAGCACCTGTGGTGGTAGGGGCGGCGAACAATGGCCGTTTCACTGACTTTGTCTCACTCTTTTCATGTGGGGACCATCTGCGGGTGTCGGTGCTCGTGCAATATGTCTCTGAGTGTTCCGTCTGGGCTGTGTCTGCACCCTCCTCTCCCTTCGCCTTTGCAGGATATGTCCGTGCTGTCATTTTTACACCCAGCGGGTCACCGTCTCCTCTCCCCTATTAGTTTTCAAGGAAGCCGTCCCCACATTGTGCAGGAAGCCGGCACTTGTTTCACTTATTTGTTCTCTTCAGAGCCGCTCGAGTAAACACGAAGGCAGGTTCAAATGAAATTGCCTTTTTCGTTGATAGCCTCAAGAAACACCCCAATGGTTGGACACTTTGTTGTGGAACCACAGATGGCTTTTTGGACACAGACACCGCAGTGGTCGTCGTACATTCTCGTTGAGCACCAGAAGGCCTCACTTTGTCTCCTTCCTGTATATTCTTTCGAAACTGTTTGACCCGCTACGTTCAGGCCTGCTTCCGAGTATATCCCGTGAGGTAATTATGCGATCAACCGTGTCCTCATTCATTTTGGAGTCAAAAATAAACAAAAACATTAACTGATGTGGGCCGATGACAATTTTGAAAAACAGCTGATTCTAAGTTATAGTCATATGCAAATAGTGGATTTTGAGTTTGAAGCCAATAGTTTTGGCCAAATATTTTCAATTTGAATATTTAAAAGTTTTCCCATGCCTTTCACTGCATTATATGCTTAGACGAAAACCCAGCTAAAATCGTGAAGGTTGTTCTACTTGTTCATTTATAAGGTAAGTTTAGCTATCAAATATTTATGAACTGTGACCTCAGAAGGTCTGATGTCATGGGATGGCAAGTAAACGACGGATCTGATATAAAATGAATCCTATAGAGACAGCCAATCATACCCAATTGAGTGAATTTACAAATCTTGCCATATAAAATATTCTTTCTTTAATCTCGAGTTAAAAAATGAAAGCCAATTACAACTCCCCGTAATGCCGAATCAGAGCGCAGCTCTTGAGGAGGAGGAGGGAAGTAGTGAGGGGAAGGTATACTCCTTCCTCCTCACCTCCTTATCCTCCTCCTCCCCTCATTCTTGAATCTCCTCTGGTGGGGTTTACGTGACCTTGGGAGGGGGAGAGGTCGTGTGACCTCGGGGGGGGGGGGGGGGGGGGGGGGAAGGGGGGTCACGTGACCTTGGGGGAGGTGGGGGTTACATGCAGCCCTTGTGGTTAGTCCATGCTAAGGTGTGAGGAAATCTAACATGCTGAGCTTGTATCCATTTAGCCGAAAAACCAATTACTTTTATGTAATTGGAGCCGTTTGGCTAACAGCTAGGAGGGAGAGAGAGACAAATTTTATTTACAATGATGCTTCGTCCGCATTATCTGCATCTCATCAGCGGTCAAAACGATGCTGGTAGTGAGGGCGGCAGCATGGTCCCTGCGACATTGAGAATGTGTGACACTAATTGGGGCCATAGTGTCAGTTGTGCTTCCCGGGGTGGGGCGGTCCAGCTCTTCCAACTGACAGATATGGTAGGCATGAGGAGGAAGGGGGTGAGGTAGTATGGAGATGATTGTGCACGGGTACAGATCGGTTAGGGTAGGCATGCACTAGTTATTAGGCACATATTCCAAAGCGCCGCAAAGCAATATTTAGCCGACATTTAAGCCATTGCAGGGTGCAGGCACATAGCCAGAATTTTGTTTCGGGGGGCGCCTGCCCATGACAAAATGCTGTATGAGGGGGAGGGGGGGAGAGGAGGGTCCCAGCAAAATGGAAAATTTCGGGGGGAGCCCGGGCGCCATGGGTCTCTCTTCTGGCTATGGCCATGGTGTATACATGAGTAAATCGTAGTGTTGCAGGGAGGAGGGGAGGGGGGAGAGGGAATTATTGTGTTGCGAGACTTGAAAAGTTTAAATTTTGGTAACAAATCACTCCTTTCTATTATTCCGTATACACCGTGAAAACATTTCCTTGCCATTTGCATACTGTTTGGTATACACAGCTAATACATATTTGGTTAGAATATTTCTTAGTATAGCAGATCCCCAGCTAAAATTCCCATTAGATCCAATTGGAATTTTAACTGGTTTTAACCGGAATCGATTGGTTTAGTGGGTTCCAATCAGCATATTGGCCGATGGGTCTCACCAATTGGAATTTAATAATTCAGAGGCATCCGGTTTAGAGAACTCGTTTTAGCGAACGCCGTTTTACTGACCCCGGTTTATCGAATCCCTTGAGAACCCAGTTTAGAGAAGATGGCGATGAGCTTCCCTTTAGCAAATTCGGCTGCCATTTGGCAGGGATAAACTGGTTGTCTGCAAACCCAACTGGTACCAATTGTAAATTCCAAGTGGAATCTAATGGGAATTCTCAACTGGGATGTCATATGCAAATTAACCTTCAGCACCAGCATCTTCTTTGCCAAGCATATTTTGTCCCTTCATCAGGGAAAGCAACCTCTCACTGGTGCGATCGTTTCTTTCATCTATATGTTCGGGGCAGCCGAAGCGAAAACAACGGCATCTCCACGTGGTGAATGATGTTGATTGGGGCGAAGCTCTGGTGGTGCTTGTTTGCGTAGACGCTGAGCCGCAGCATGCCGAGCCTTTCGTTCATTGTCATCCATGTCACGCTGCGGTCAAATGCTCAAATGCTTATAACCACGTTATACCACACATTCTCTTTCTAACATGGATGAAAACGAACGAAAGGTTCGGCATGCTGCTGCTCACCGTCTATAAAAAAGCACCACCAGAGCTTCGCCCCATCAACATCATTCAACGGTACGTTGCCCACACAGCAAGAAACTTGGAAACAAAAGGCTGGCAATTAGTATTTCAATAGCTGCCCTCACATGTTGGCATCACAGGCAACGAGACAGCCGATCGTCTTGCAGCAGGAGCGCACCACCTTAATGTGCCAACACTCTATGTATAGAAAATCCACGAGGCCAGACAACTTATACACAAAGAAATAGAGCGACAACATCCTGACCCGCGAGTCTCTGGAGGAAGACCACCCGCACGTGTGCCGCCAAAGCTTTCACGAGCCAGCGCCTCCATTCTGCATAGGCTTCGCACTGGGTGTGCCTTTACAGCAAAGGCCATTCATCGTCTGGACCCCACAATCAGCCCAAACTGCTCAAGCTGAGACGTTCCCGAGGACCTAGAGCACCTCATCTGGGTCTGTCCAAATCTAGAGGACGCGAGGAAATCTTTCCTCGATGGACTACAGCTCGCAGCTAGGGGTTGCCCACGGGACAACTGAAGACATTCTTTTTCCCCCAGGCTCAGTAAGAGATGCCACTAGAACATTCGCCTTACTCATAACGTTCTTAGAAGATGCAGATCTAATAGACCGGCTCTAAAGCATGGTGCCATACGCCCTGAGCCAGTGAACCGTCCATTCTCATAGGTAGTCCAAACTACCTCCACCCCCTATCTCTCCTTCCTCTTTTTTCTCTTTTCTACTTCCTTCTTTTGATCCATTATCCCTAACCCGTCCCTACCCCGGAACTGACTCGCCCCCCACAGAAGGTGTGGCCAACATGTACCGGGATTTCTCTCTTCCCTCTCACCACTAATAAAAAAAAAAAACATCATTCACCACGTGGGATGCGGTTGTTTTTTGCCCTACACGAGCACGGGAGCACGTGCTCACGTGCTCGTGAGCACGAGCACCCGACGCCGGACATCGGACGGACATGGCCAAAAAAAACTTCGCCCCTAAAAAAAAAAAAAAAAAAAAAAAAAAAAGCGCTGTCCCACAAGCTTGTTGGCGGGACAGCGACCTTGGCCGGAAAAGCGTTATCTGGCCCCGCCTAAATGGAGACATCTGGGGCCGTAAACTCGTGAAACACAAAGTTCGGGCGGAAAGTTCGCGGAGCGCGCCGATTGGATGTTGGCGACGAAAGCGCCAAGTCATCGTCGTGATTGTCCAATCGGTGCGCTCCCTCAACTTCGGCCCCAACTTCGTGTTTCACGAGTTTAGGGCCCCTGGTCACTTTATTGAAGGCTAAACATAAAACAGCGCAAAACAACGAGGTCTAGCTCCACAGCTAGGACTAGTGCAGCGCTCGTCCTGTGGTGTTTGTTCCTTTCCTTGGTCTTCTTTGTTTTGCGCTGTTGTACCTACATGACGTTTAACCAATCATAAACCTGATTTTTTTTTTATCTACTGTAGTTGCCCCTGCAATTGCTTGAGCTTCTGTACCATCTGCTCAGCCTGTGAGTTGCCGGTGATGAGGTGCGCTGGTGACTCAGATGATATTCATGCAATAAATCGGGAACCCCAATAAATCATGGTAACTTAAAGCAGCTTCGTTGCCCAAACAAACCTTCATTAACACTTCAATTGTGTCTAACAAAGACCATAAATCCTTGATTACTACGCTCGACGACATGCTGCTATCCACTCACACCTCGAGCCATTTGGTGTATATAACAACCTGAAATGCTTTTCCTCACTGAACCAGCAAAGCCTATGTGAATTTCATTCCAGGATGTTGGCCATTCTCACTGTGTCAGTGCTTTTTGCTTGTGTTTCTGGTTGTTTGGCATTAAGTATGGGATCCAGACATAATGGTCCCGGACATTATGATCCCAGACAATATGGTCCCGGACAATATGGTTCCGGACAAAATGGTCCCATGTCGTTTTCGCTGCATTTTTTCTTTTTTTTTTTCTTGCTTTTCACAGGTTTGCAGATTGCATGTATTTATTTTTGGTGAACATTTGTGACATGAGCCATTGGTTATTTTAGAGTTACTTTTTAATTGCTTGGTCTTCAAAGGTTTATGTTATTAAATGTGATTCGCAAAATACTTATTTTGCGAGCCGTTCGTCAATCTAGAGTTTATATTTTTCACGGATAATTTTCGCCATTTGTTCTACTTTTCGTGTGTTCAACTTGAGTTTCAACCAGGCTACCGAGAAATGCAACAGCAACTTCAAACAATCTGCACACAATTGAGCCGTATCATGAATGACCCTCTGAAAGGCGTGGGCCAAGTGCCGTTTCAGGATCGTAGACCTTTTGGACTGGATTGGGTTTTTATGGCACAAGGGCTGCTGAAGCCCAACAGCATCAAAGAAGGGTAGACCTTTTGTGGGAACGTAATAAAACGCGTCATGTGTTCAAAAGCATGTTTATTATTTTCCATTCTTATTTTCTAACATTGCATCAAAACATGCGGTATCTGCACGGTAGGTTGCCTTTATTCCCCCTATGACGAATTGACATGTGACGAATGAACCGTTAAAAGTAATCGCTGCAGATATCACTGACATTTTAGGGGAGGCACTCACTTGATCGAATGACGTTTCAGCGAACGCCCACGTTTCACCGAACGACACTTTAGCGAATAGTCGGACGCCGCGAAGCGGCATTTTCGGGAGGGCCAAGTGGGTTCATATTTTTGTAATGAGCTGCCGCAGACTGTCGCCGCGAAGCGGCGTAAAGCGCAGCGCAACGGATGGGTTAACGCGCGCCCCCGTTATTCGCTAAAACGTCCATTCGCTCAAATGTCGCTGTTCGCTAAAATGTCATTCGCTCTTGTGATATAGACCCACATTTTAGACAGTGCGTCAAATGTGTCGGTAATTTTACTTGGGACCATTTTGTCCAGGTTTGCGCTTGGGACCATATTGTCCGGGATGATATTGTCCGGGACCATTTTGTCTGGGACCATATTGTTCGGGACCATATTGTCCTACATCCATATATGCTATTTTCACCAATTCCTGGCCATCAGATGTACAGCTTCTGGCACAGGCTTTCATGGCGATGATTCTGCGGTATGTGGAGTGCACCAGAGTCAGCGACCCAGACCGTGGATCCATTGGTATCACAACACATGATTCCTGCATTAAACAACATCATGTCACCAACACACTGATCTCACCAGCTATTGTGCACATGCTTGGTGACGCCACAACTGCTCACAGGGGACAGACAGCCGTGCACAAGACAGGTGGTGTCGTTTCGTGTACTGCACGCACAGGCCCGCAGCGGGGTTATCGCGCGTGCAGGGGACTGCAGTTCTCAGAATGAATAGCGGCAGCAGCAGCGTAACAAAACTCTTGAATAGGTCTAAAATATCCTCTCTGGGGCCTCTGACATTTCTACCCTGAACTGCTTCGGACACGTGAGAAAGGCTGAAATTCTATGTGGTCTTTTCTGCCAGCTTCTGGAACATAATTAGAGTCTCCTGCAGGTCAAGAATAGCAGGAGAATTCTCTGTCCCTCTCTTTCGACATTGGCGGAGTGAACACTGGAGAGAAGCAAACCACCTATCATGACAAGTAGAGGTGGTTTCCTCTTCTCCACTCTCATGCTGTTCTTGACCTGCAACAGACTATAGCGCCCTTGTCAACGCTTGCAACATGAGCAGAACTGTGGGAGGGTTGGGCTCTTCCTTGCCCGCAAAAAAGGCAGTCTGCTCAAAATGTCTGCGTTCAGATTCTTCAACGCACAGCTACAGGCAACACTGAATTTGATCAGTAACCTGCTGGCACCTGTCAGCACCATGGATCGTCTTGATCAACTCGAGGCAATGATGCCGAAAACCTCGTCCTTGGAGTTTTCGTGCAGCGTGGACTCTGACGTACACTGCTCCAAGAGTCCGCAAAGAAAAAAAGGTCCAAGGCACCTAGGAAGAGGGTTCCTACTCAAGCTGAGTCAGCCGCAGACACTGCAGTCGCTGACCAACGTGACTGTCAGCTCGGTTTCTCGGCTGCGCACGGACATCATCGCCTGGTTTCACCAGATAGATTTCAGGTTCCAGACGTTTAAAGTTGCACCAGGTGAGGCCATCCCATTGATTGTATCCAAGCTACCATCTAAGCTAGGACTCCATGTGGATTAGGTACCACCTCAAGACGGCCAAGCTAACAATGTAGAGCAAATGAAGAAAGGTTTCCGTCGTCGTTACAACCTGGACAACGAAGCTGAGGCGAAACAAAAGATGTTCAGCACAAGTCAGCACTCGGGAGGGTCCTGCATTCAGAGCCATACATACGATCCTGCACCGACTCCGCCTTCTGTTTACTGGAGCTCATCCACGAGTGCAGCTACCCAGAGACGAAGGCGGAGAAATGCAAGGTTATCCTGGCCACACTCTTCCACAAAGCACGAAAGCATGCTTCGACAGGCGCTTCGCTTCGTTGAATGAGTTGCTGGACTCTTTCCTTTGCTTTGACCAGGTTGTCTTCAGCCAACCAAAGACACCGGTTTTGGCTCTCGCTGCAGAGCGAGTGCAAGCTGCGCAGGGACAAAGAAAGCGCGCTCCCTCCTGCTCTCGAAGCAGGGCCGGCCACCGCTTCATCGGAACGCCGACGACAGCAATCGTCACCAGCACCCTTCTGCAACAGAGAAGCAAAAGAAGCAGCATGTGTCGCTTCAGCATATGTCAAAAACTTTGCGGGACTTTCAATGTTCTTCGTCCCAATATCCTGAAGTTCGTCCGCTCCGTCTCATTTGTAAGAGAAGCGGCCACTTTGGTCACGTGATGCCGGCAAGAGCTGACCCAAGAATTTCTGGAATGGCAACGGCACTTTGAGTCTGTTGCGTTGTTGACGGAGAAAAGTGAAAACTTGATGCCCCTACCGCCTGGAAGGTGTCATCAGTAGTTTGTCACATCACCTCTGGTGCTGCAGTGGGCATCAAGACAATTAAGCTTAGCAATGCGGAATCTGAGCCCATTTTTTGTTGATCAAGCCTTTTTTTGCCAGGGGACTTCTGTCTCAGAACCTTGGAAAGTTGTCAACCCTCATCACCAACGTTGGTGTTACATTCGACAGCGGTACGCAGCTCGGAAGTTGACCTCCAGACAAATCAAGCTTGCTCAAGAAAAGCGAGAAAGCGACTTTGACAGTGGCACATGTATGTTCTTTTTGAGAAGGACTAGCTCGTGTTGTAGGAGAGCCCACTCATCAGAGTCAAGGCAACACTATGATTTACTGGCCCTCGCCAAATTGTGAGCCGGCTCTCTCCCGTGAACTACTAGCTTGAACTCGGGCATGGTACTGGCCGCGATGTAGTGCATATGGAGAAACTGAAGCCGGTCATCAAATTTGTGCAGCCTGTACCTGGGGACTGAACTTTGTAAAATTTATGTCTTTTCTGATTTATCACGTCGTATGTATATCATTATTTATTCATGTGCATATTGCTCAACGCAGTATTTGTTTAATGTTTGTTTAGTGTTTGGTGTATGGCAGCGTGATATCAGGTCAACACTTAAGAACCTTGGCACGTGACGAGCTGCAAAAGAGACATCGCTCTGAAGCGGCTCGTGCGAGCGCTCATGATCGAAATAAAAGAAGTAGTTTTGGCATGGTAGCTGATGACGTTGACATGTCTTTCCTGAGCACGGTGCCCATTTATCTTGATAACCGATCCAGATCGTCACAACATTACCCAGGTAAATTTCCATGATAGGTTTTCCTGCTAGGACTGTCTCCTTGCAGAGCTGGAAAATTGCCGCAGCAGCCGAAATTTTCAAGAGCATCCTTTTCACTCTGTCGTCCTTTGATGGTGTTTATGGTGAGCATATCTGCTGTCTCCACTGTCACACACAGCTATAGTGGAATGCCTTGTGGCTGGGGCCTCTGCCATGGTCTGCGTAGGGGTGGGTTGGGGCACAGCAAGTTTTCTTATCTTCCCCTCTGGGTTATGATTATTCATTGTTTCCATACGTGTATCTGTTATCTTGTACTTACGACTACAGTTTGTGGTGGTGGTGTTTGCCTGACGTGAGGTTTTTCTCAACTTTTCCACAGCCAGTGAGAAAAACCTCACGTCAGGCAAACACCACCCCCACCACCACCACCACACCTACTCAGTGGCGGACTAGCAGGCGCACATGCGTAAGGGTACTAACCTTACCGTCTAGCATTGGATGCCACTGAGTGGGCAAACTTTCTTGTGCAAATAAAAATTATTATTATTATTATTATTATTAGTGAGGTCCAGTGTTGAAAAAATAGTGCCTCCAAGCACGCTCGCCACAAAATCTGCTACGGCCCGCATCAGATTTACCGCCAGTTTTTCAACCGCGTTGTGTTGGCTCGATTATGCCTTAGCTTTGGAGCATCCAGAGTTCTGCCTCCACTGCGGTACACATTGCAAACGGAACAGGGCTAGCCTTCAAAAAGCGCAGTGCTGCATCTTTTTTCAGATCCAGGTTCACCAAGGGTTCTTAGTGCCTGCTCATCCCTGGGTCAAGAGCTTCCTCATGTGTCAGCAACGCGTCATCTAGGGTCTTGCCCTGGTCAAGGTGGTAAGCTACTGTCTACCTCAAACTCCATTGGTCTCCCTTCGACTTTGGGTAAGACCAGATAATTCTTGACCAGTACATTATTCAGTGAAGAAAGGGAGAAAACACAGGCGAGCTGGTGAATGACAAACATAGTAAACCCCAGACTTAGGAAAATAAAAAAAAAAAAATGAAATGAACATTGAAGTCTCGGACACAGGTTGAAGTTTATTCAACAAACACCGCCTTATATACACGTCCATACCTCCTTCACAATCCACCCTTTGGCGAATACGTGCTGCCACCTAGACACGCGACTGGGAACGAGAATAAATGGCTAGAAAACAATGCGCGCACCAGGCCTCTCTAACCTGTTCGACACACAAAACGTGTGCCACATCCTATTTGCCCATTGAGCCGCTGTGACCTAGATACGGTTTCCCCAAACTTGCCTGTGTCCCGATCGTGGGTTATTTTCTGTCCCGAAGACGACATGAAGAAACCATTTTCCCTCTCTGCTCGGCCAAAGGAAAAGAAAGAAGGTAATAGAACCATTTACTCTCAAACCAATGTTTCTACAAAAGATCCTACTACTAGGTGTAACATAACTTCCAACCATACCCAGCACACGAAACAAGAAACAAAAAGGACATGAAACCCAGACACAAAAGAACAGGCCAAAACAAAGGACCTCAAACCGCAAAGGCTGCGCAAGCACAAGATGCCTCGACTGCCTTCACAGCGCTTGCAGTGAATGAGCACTCGTGCAACCGCCATGGTGTGATCCAAAGCAATTAGCTCACACTTGTAGAATCTGGCTAACAGTCCATGCTAAGGGGAGATGAAGCATAGAAAACTGCAGCTCTATAGGCACAAAAAAAAAAAAAAAAAAAAAGAACCTGCCACATTGGAAGAATATAGGAACAGGGATGGGGGCAACGAGTTTGAATTATGTGGGGGATGGAGAATATAGCACCCCTGCCCACCTGTTCCGACGCAACTTCGCACATAACCCGAGCCTATTTAAAGATCTATATCACATTCCCACCCGATCTGATCGGCATTCCTAATCAGTTTTATTTTCATATGTTCAGTGACAATGCAAGCCAGTTTTAAATACTCTACTGTTATAATATTACTTTTCCGTACTTCTCACTGCAACATTTTCATGGCGAGCATACTGTTCTCCAGATCACGAGAGCCGCGCACAAGTAGCGAGCCTCAGTTTGGGCATCTAGGACGTAGTACGTAGCAGTTGTGCGTCTCGTACGCACTGCAAAATCTGCGTAAAACGATCCAAACTTCTTTCAGCAAGCGCTGTGACCCAAGGGGGTATCGGAGGTCGAGTGTGTTAGCGCACCGCAGCTCGTACAGCGAAAGGTCCCGCTGCCAGGGATCCCCACCCCCACCGCGTTTCGATCTGTTGTGAGGCACATACCCCAGGCTAGCAGTCGTACTGTAGTGGCTAAATTTTCTCATATACAGCCTGAAACGGTGTCGCCAGAACCTAAACAGGCCGATCGCACGCTATTTAAAATAGTGAGCGTCTTATTTTCTTCCGATGTGCCCAAAATGACGACAGTGCATGCGATTGAGACCAGCGGACAGGTGGGCTACCACTCTTGCCTTCGAATCGTTCGGGAGTCGGGCACCTGCATTTGCACCACGATCGAAGAAACAGAAAGAAGCGATGTCAAATCACATTCACACAGAATCACTCCAAGCTTCCTTGCTTGTGCCGTCAGCCGTATCAACGCTAATCAAAATTAACAACGCCTGCCGCGCGCGTTCCGCTGCTCATACAAACAACAACAAACAATCAGGGTATTTTGCTGCAGAAAGTTACTTCCGCCAGTTTTAGCGAAATGCGGAGCTCAACAGGCTCAACCCCTGCTGAACCGACGTTATTCAAGGTATTGAATTTGGCGTAAGGGTAGTGTGTTTGGGGTATGCGAAAAAGACTACGGTATTGACTATGGCGTACGCCGAAATGACTACGGTATTGATTTTGGCGTACGCCATAACCACTACCGTAGTCGAAGCAGAGGGGTAGTGAGATCGGCGTCCTACACCGGTACTAGAGCACTATATAGCTCCTTCGGAGCAGAGTAGCGCAGAGCCGTATAGTAGCGCAATCTAGAACGCCGTCTCTCGGCGACTAGCGGCGAACGCCCGGGGGTTCCAACTGCGGTCAGAAATGCATTGGGAACGTGAGAAAATCGTTGTTTCTTCAGTTTTGTGGGGATGTGCGGAATGGAAATAATTTTTGACATAATAATGAAACATTTTAGAATAATATGCGATAAGTTTTGTGCCATACAAGGACGTAACTTTTTTTAAAAAATTGCCTGAGCGGCATCATGCAGCAGACGACACGGCGACGTCACACCATTCACGTGACCCGCTCCGGCCAACCCGAAAAGCCCATCTCCGCTGCGAGCAAAAATCGTCTGCTTCAAACGCCATTGCCTCGGAAATTGCCTTCTCAAAATTTGCACACGCATCCGATATTATTAAAACTTTGATAAAGTGTTTAGCGCTTTACTAACTTCACGACAGGCTAGTTTTGAAAAATGTGAACTCGCCGTTAGTTTTTTAATCAGCCGTGTTGTATCGATCTCCATGTATTCTCCCATAGGGCGGGCCGCCTCCTGGAACCCTGAGTACCACGTGACTCGCGCCGAGCCGCTCTGTCGGCCATGTTGTCGGCACAACACGGGGTTCAAAGGATTGCGCTACTCTGCTCCGTAGGAGCTATATAGTGCTCTAGCCGGTACGATGCTCATCCATGATCGAAACGGGCAGGGGTGGGGCTCGAACCCAGGATCCCTGGGCTCTGCAGCGCGAGCTTTCGCTCCACGTGCTCCGAGCTGGTGTGCGCTAGACCACTCGGCCACCGATCCCCCCACGAGGACAAGTAGAAGACACAGACACGGACAGGCGCTGACTCGCAACTGATATTTAGTGAAGAATAAAAGGAAGATAAAGCAGAAGTGCAAGGACATATACGAAATGAAAAAGAAGACTAACCAAAACGAAAGAAAGCAACAATTATTTTTGACTTCAAAATTAAGAAATAAGAAAAAATACGGTAAAAATTAAAAAATTTTAAAAATTAAAAAAATGTTTGCACAAAACATTCAAATGAAAACCTACTCTAATTAAATGAAAGAAAGAAAAAGAAGAGGACTCTGAAAATTAATCTAGTTAAACGAAGTTCTCACACAAAACGTTGTAAGTAGTGCAATTCCTTCGCTGATAAGGCTACCGACAGTGCACTGATGCATGTATCCCCTTTAGCTGCTATGACTTGCGCCTCATAAATTTCTCTTGTTCGTTGATCACTGAACTTTTTTAGAATTTTTGTTCGATGGAATAGAGGAGTACACTTGCAAGTATATGTCGTTAGTATATGTCCTTGCACTTCTGCTTTATCTTCCTTTTATTCTTCACTAAATATCAGTTGCGAGTCAGCGCCTGTCCGTGTCTGTGTCTTCTACTTGTCCTCGTCTTTAGCGCTACTTTTAAATTCGTAAATTCACAATCGCTACATCGGCGAGCCCTCGCTCGAGGTACGGCCGGCTTTTCGCACCGCAAAAATAAACTACACAGTTTGGGGGGAGTTCCAACTCCGTCAAAACACAGCCCCAGCTGTTCGAGCAAGACGTGAAAACGTCAACACTTACCATTACCTGAATAAAAAGTTTGAGGTAAAAACTGTTTTCGCCTATGAGGGGACGCCGTGCGTGAGAAGCAGCAGACGAAATGCATCTGTTTACGAAAGCACCTCACAGATGACGCTTCAATCGGCCAAGTGTTTTCTCGTTAGTTTCGGTTTCGGTCTGGCGGTTTGCGGCACAGTACCGCCACACCGTTTCTCAAGTGCTCCGCTCAATTTGGGTACAATTCCAGGTTGTTATACTTCGTCTCACCTTAGTATGAACTATTGTTAGCTGCGCCTGCTAAAAGCGCGAACTAGTTGCTTCGAATGAAGCCTCGGCGGCTGTACGAGCGCTCGTGCAGCAAGTGCTCCTGTCAAGACAGGCAAGGCTAGCTAGAGCACTGAGCAGAGTAGCGCAATCCAGAACGCCGCCTCTCGGCGACTAGCGGCGAACGCCCGGAGGTTCCAACTGCGGTCAGAAATGCATGGAGAACGTGAGAAAATCGTTGTTTCTTCAGCATTGTGGGAATATACGGAATGGCAATCGTTTGTGACATAATAATGGAACATTTTAGAATAATTTGCGCTAAGTTTTGTGACCCGCAAGAACCTGACTTTTTTTTAAAAATTGCTTGAGCGGTATCATGCAGCAGACGACACGGCGACGTCACACCATTCACGTGACCCGCTCCGGCCAACCCGAAAAGCCCATCTCCGCTGCGAGCAAAAATCGTCTGCTTCAAACGCCATTGCCTTGGAAATTGCCTGCTCAAAATTTGCACACGCATCCGATATTATTAAAACTTTGACAAAGTGTTTAGTGCTTTACTAACTTCACGACAGACTAGTTTTGAAAAGTGTGAACTCGCCGTTCATTTTTTAATCAGCCGTGTTGTACCGATCTCCATGTATTCTCCCATAGGGCGGGCCGCCTCCTGGAACCCTGAGTACCACGTGACTCGCGCCGAGCCGCTCTGTCGGCCATCTTGTCGGCAAAACACGAGGTTCAAAGGATTGCGCTACTCTGCTCCGTAGGAGCTATATAGTGCTCTAAGGCTAGCCGCTCGTGCTAGCACAGCCTTCGCGGTTAGTCCCTACTAGTGCCACTAAATAAGCTACGCTTCAGAGTAACGACACTTGGCCATATTGTGTCGTAAAATCAAGGTTGCCAGTTATCTGAAGCTTTATCTGAAATTACAGGAAATGCTTTTCCGCCCTCCACAAATGTTTAAACCGTTCGCTACAGAGCAAAGCAATATTACATGACCTTCCTAACACCGAATCTAATGCTGAGGAAGTCGCACTTTTGAATCATGACGATCGGCCGTTGCGTCTGTTCTGCATACAAGCCAAAATGGCAGCGCCCACAACAATGTCGGGGAACGGAGTGCCGATACTCTAAGCGCAGCTTATTTAGTGGCTCTAGTCCCTACTAAGGTGAGACGAGGTATAGTGGACTGCTTTTTTAAACTCAGGCTAGGCTCGCTCAGTTGTTTAGTTGTATAATGCTTTTGTTGATCGTGAATAAAGATGTTTTGTTGCTTTATCGGCAGGCTCTGCATTTTTGTTGTTGTGACGTCATCCTTGAAGGTAATAAAGCATATGAACTCTACGTAACAAAGTAAGCGATATCTGAGAAGAGAAGACGGCACATACAAAGAATCTAATCTGCATGGGCATTCAGAGACACGGGGAAGCAGGCGCGTCAAGATTGTGCCAGGCTCCGTGACGACAGCTTTTGGCAGCCCTAAAAAGGGGCTTTGTATTAAAATAAATAAACCATACACTTGAAGGGAAGGTGTGAGTTCGTTCCGTAGACTGTTTTCAGATCTATTCTAGGCAGGGCAATATACGGCTCTAGCTCGGTTGGAACCAGGGTTTCGACGTGGCCTCCTAGGCGCCAAGTGCACAGGCCAAGTCCTGGTCACGTACTTTCCGAATGCAGCAGCTCGAATCTCGTCCGTGATGAGAGCTGACGCTGCCTCGATGCGCTGCTTAAAGGGACACTGACACCACCCAAAAAAATTTTTTTTATTTTTTGCCAGGCGCTTTATTATGGTATCGGAGGACTACCCAATAAATATTTTGCAACAGAGTAGCGTATTTTTTTAATAAAGCCAAAAGACGCAACTCCTCGAAACCGAAACCGAAACCCGACGGAGGTCGGAGAAGTGGAGAGAAGAGAGTGAGTGGCGGAAGTCACGTGGCTACACCCCACCGTGCTTTTTTTTTTTTTTTTTTTCTCCTCTCCGGTAGCAGACGACAGGACATGCGGCGTGCGATGGGGCGTGCGGGAACTGCTCGCCGTGCGATTTTTTTTGCAGTTATGTTTGTTCCGCTCGTTGTTCTGTACTCCAAGATGAGTTGTTTTGTACATTGAGGAGTTGGAGATGAGTAGTGAGTGCCCGTGGTGAATTTCCATGATCGGCTCCGAAAAGAATACACCCAAGATGTTGCGTGAAGAGCTGGCTCACATGTCCTGCATCCGAAAAAAAGTGGCATAGTGCGAACGAGTTTCCGAAAGATCAACGGGATCGGGACCAACGGCTGGCTGCAATTCCTGTAGAACATATACGGGCACCTCGGAAAGCGGACGTTACCTGATTTATATGCTCCTTGCATTTTGTGGAAAGTGATTACATTGAGCTCGCAGGTGTCAAAACGGAAATCCCGTACCATTTAAATCAGCGAAGTATCGTCCACAACATTAGTTTGTTATTTTTTTGTTTGTTTCTTCAGTGATGATTGTAAAAAAAAATTATATGTAAACATCGGAAAATGTTTGAAGAAAAAAAAATAGAGGTTCACGGGGGATAGAACCCGGTCCTACCCCGTGTGAACCGGACGTCTTCCCCACTGAGCTACTGAGGCATCGCTTTTCTGTTGGGTCTCTTTCCTTAATAACAATTCAGCCGGTAAACTGTAAGTTGGAAAGTTTGCTGTCGATTTTTCTCCAGCAAAAGCACTCCTGGGTCGAAGTCGAGAAGCACCACGCTTTGGGGACATTCGCACCTAGTAAAGAAATCGTGCGCGTGCATATTGAACTCCAAGTAGACACGTCGTGCTTGACGTTTGCGCGAGCGATGTCTTCAGCCACGAGAAGGGAGCGACGGCTCGGCGACGTCTTCGTGCAAATCGGCTTGGTGGCCGGGAGTGTGGTACGGGATGAATACCAATTCTTTTGATCAGTCCCAAATTTCTCTTTTAACGGTAGACAGAATTCGCCGGTACCGCGAACGACAGTTCTGAAATAGAGGTCCCACGCCCGTCGTCCGCTGCCATCGCCGTCCCCGCGAGTCCCACGATACGCGAAACGACGAACGCACAGAATGCTTCCGGTTGTCTGTGGAACTTTTTTTTTTCAATCAACGTATTTACAGCTTTTTAGAAGCCACAAAAAATGGGTTTCATATTTTTTTCTATTTTTAATAATGAGTGTGTGCCTTCAGTGACCCACGACTTTGATGAAATTTGGTGGTCGCATCGATACCTTAGAAAACGGCCCGTGACCGCGAAAAAGAAAGTGAGCGAGACTCGAACAGGCCAGTTCTTGATCGGCGGTTTTCGGGCGGAAAGAAACCGAATTTCGAGCCGCAAATTCTGTTCTGGGTAGTTGAGCTCTCATATGTCACGTACAACTAAGAACCTCGGCGAGCATAAATACCCTGTCAGTGTCCCTTTAAGGCGTCGAGTTCGGGGATGCGGCCCTTGTAGACCTGGGACTTCACAAACCCCCAAACGAAACAGTCGGACCTCTTGGCGAATATGTGCTGCCACCTAGACACCCGACTAGGTTCGAGGCTAAGTGGCGAGAAAACAACGCGCGCGCAAGGCCTCTCCCACCCGTTCCACACCCAAAACGTCAGCTACATCCTGTTCACCCATTGAGGCGCTGTGACCTAGATAAGGCTCTCCCAAGCTCTCCTTCGTCCACATCGTGCATAATCTTCCTCCCGAAGTCGACACAACGAAACCATCTTCCCTCTCTGCTCGGCCAGAAGGAAGAGAGAGAGGGTACTGGAACCATTTACTCTCGAACCGATGTTTCTACAGAATTAAGGTCTGGCGATCGGGCGTTCCCACGGCATGTTCGGCGATCCCCGGCCCATCCATGGCATCCTGGGAAGGTGTTGTCCAGCCAGTGCCTTACACTCGTCGACCAGTGGGGTCGCGCATTATCCTGCATAAAGATGCATATACGTTCCGCTGCATGTGACGTATATTTCCAACTCGGGAAGGAACTCATATGCTGCAGCATCAGGGGCTTCCATGTTACGTTGTCATTGAAGAAAAAGGGGCCATGCGACGCCCTCTCGCCAAATTCCGCACCAGTGCATGTGGATTTAATTGTCGAACACCGATAGCGGTAAGTTGTCACCTGCCCGTCCAGGTGATTTGTCGCGCCTCATCATTGAACAACAGAAACTGCAGATGACCCTAGTAGCACCATATGTTGCCATAACGTGACTGGAATGTCACAAATGTAATGTAACGTTGGGGCACATTTGGGTATGTTATAGCAATGTTTGAAAACTAACGTAACAGAAACGTTCTCCTGTAACATTGTTTGACTGTCACCGAACGTCATGTAACGTTACATCACATAGGCAAACGTTCCAGGAATGTTAGAGAAGCAACATTGGAGCAACGTTTAGAAATAACCTCTTGGTAACATTTCCATCCTGATATACGGGCAATGTTATGCAGCGATGTTGGCCTAATGTGACGAAATGTGACGCATCACCACATCACACAGAGGCTGGTCAAGGATACACGAAGATACCAAACTTATAATAGTTCAATGTTGATTCTCTTGTTCAAACATTTTTATTTTTTTACAAACAGAAAGACCGCTCTAATGCTTGGGACGGGCGTGTTTGAAACAAATGTTCAAAATGTACCCTGGAAAGATTGCAGAAAATTAAAAAAAATATCTGTCCAAAAGGTTTATGATAAAATTGAATTCATTTGTGTGTATGGCATTTCCTTGCTTCCTTCCTGCCCCTTATTAATGGGTTGGCGAGTCTGCTCAATATTCACGAGCTAGCATGCACCCTCATCATAGCTTTTAGGTTAAGGTCATTCGAAAGTCCAGCTTTTGGAACGCATGCTAAAGATAACAAGAGGGTGAAGTCATGGGGTGTTATTCTGTTATCAAAGGTGGAAAACTCACGCTGGGGACGCGACGACCCAAAGACCTCCCGAACATGTATAGGATGGCATGAGAGTCGTAGCCTGTAAATTAATTTGGAACACGTAGCTAGCTAAAATTATCACCAAAAGTGTATTTTAGTTGTGTGCTCTATAGCAATATTTTCGAAGCGTAGCTCTGTTTCTGTGAAAAATACGAACATGATTACCCTACGGCCAGGTCGCAGAGAGCTCTTGGGGTCGACCGACTGCTCTATCCGACCCGAGCTTGCTGCAAAATGATTTCTACTATTTAAAATAGAAGCGAGGACTAATTTCACGACGGACTCAGATCAAATCGAGCGACTGGGTGGTTCTTACTCTCGCCCTGTCTCGGCTGTCTGCGCCAGTGCTTGCCATAGAGATTTAGAGAAATCTTGGAGCGTGCAGTATAAGATACACCCTGGTTGAAAATTTGAAATAGTTACATGCAGAAGCTCATATTTCAGTCCAATTTACAGCTCAGCACTCTATTCGGAAAACTCAAAAAGTGGCGGCTCATTGCAGCACACTGAAAGTGAGACGACTGGCGGTAGCCATTGTCTCATAGACGGAGGAGGGGAAAAGGGAGACGGTTGAGGGGGAAGGTGAGCGATGAGATGGGAAGGAGAATAGAGGCAGGAAGAAAGAGGTCAAGTATGAAGGTCGAAGGCCAAAAACACATGCTCACACAAGGAAGAGAGGAGACAAAAGGAAAAGGGGAATGAGGATGAGAGGCTGAGGGAGCATGAAGAGAAAGATGAAGAGAAGTGGGGCAGGGAGGAGCAAGATCAGACGGAGGAGAGAGGAAAGAGGGGAGGAAGAGCACACAGAGGGAATATGAGACCAATGGGGAATGAGGAGATGGCACGGGGTGGGGCCAGGTAAGACGTAAAACATCGCAGGTCATAGGCCTCGGTTGCATGGACACAAGATCACACCTCCCCGACCACTCAAAATGAAGAGTCATATGCAGCTGCCACCAAAAAGAAAAGGTCAAAGGCCATGAACATAGAATCACTCCAACGAGAGAGAAGGGGGAAGAGGGGAGGAAAGATGAGTAGGATGGGTAGCGGGAAGAGGAAGGTGGACAAGAGAGTAGAGGAAGAGGGGAGGGAGGAATAAGGACACCGAGGAGATAGAAGGGGAGATGGCGAGGAGGAGCAGTCAAGGGTCCGAAGTCGAGATCAAAGGTCAAAGGCAACGAACATATAATCCTATGAAGGTGGGGAAGGGGGGGCCACAAACATTAAATCATGCGAGGAAATGAGGAGTGAAAGGTTAGAAAATGCAACATAGGACAGATGGGACGGGAATGAGGTGAGATTAAAGAAAAGTGAGTGAGGGGGGGGGGGGGGGGGGGGGGCAGGTAGGAAGGAGATCTAGCATCAAGGGCCACGGATACAAGGACGCACTCCGCCGACCACTCAAAATGAAGGGCCCCAAGGGGGGAGGCACTCACTTTATCGAGTGACGTGTTAGCGAATGTCCACGTTTCACCGAATGACACTTTAGCGAAAATTCGGACGCTGCGAAGCGGCGTTTTCGGGTGGGCCAAGTGGGTTCACATTTTTGTAATGAGCCGCCGCAGACTCGCCGCGCGGCGGATGGGTTAACGCGCGCCCCCGTTATTCGCTAAAGAGTAAAGCTATACGCACTCCGGAGTGCGCTTTGGACGGAAATGGCTATACGCACTCCGCTTTTCTCGTATAAAAAGAGTGGACACAACGAGTTTCCTAAGCGGTGCCATGGCATAGGGGTTAGGGTGTCCGCCTCATACGCACGTAGACGCGGGTTCGATCCGCGGTGGGCCTACTTTTTTTTTTTTTTCCTCGAACATTTTGTTTTGTTGAGACATTTGGCGATATTTACGACATTTCCTTTTTTGCGATGAACAATAAAAAAAAATTTAAAAAATCGAATGTTGTCGAGAAACTTCGCAGAACTAAATGGTATCGGACTCCCTTTCCGGAGGTGCGATCGGGGACAGCGGGGCTTGAATTGCCGGCTGGACGCCGCGAAGCGGCGTGTGCTGGTTACGCTTTGTAATTAGCAGCCGATACTGTCGCCGCGAAGCGGCGTGAACGCAGGCGGGGGGCTGTGTTAACGAGCGCCCCAGTGATTCACGCGCCGTTCGAAAAGGGTGGCCCGAGCGGCATGATCTCTCGGAGGAGTGCGTATAGCCATTTCCGCGCGAAGCGCACTCCGGAGTGCGTAAAGCTATACGCACTCCGGAGTGCGCTTCGGACGGAAATGGCTATACGCACTCCGCTTTTCTCGTATAAAAAGAGTGGACACAACGAGTTTCCTAAGCGGTGCCATGGCATAGGGGTTAGGGTGTCCGCCTCATACGCACGTAGACGCAAGTTCGATCCGCGATGAGCCTACTTTTTTTTTTTTTTTTTTTTTTCCTCGAACATTTTGTTTTGTTGAGACATTTGGCGATATTTACGACATTTCCTTTTTTGCGATGAACAATAAAAAGAATAAATAAAAAAAAATCGAATGTTGTCGAGAAACTTCGCAGAACTAAATGGTATCGGACTCCCTTTCCGGAGGTGCGATCGGGGACAGCGGGGCTTGGATTGCCGGCTGGACGCCGCGAAGCGGCGTGTACTGGTTACGCTTTGTAATTAGCAGCCGATACTGTCGCCGCGAAGCGGCGTGAACGCAGGCGGGGGGCTGTGTTAACGAGCGCCCCAGTGATTCACGCGCCGTTCGAAAAGGGTGGCCCGAGCGGCATGATCTCTCGGAGGAGTGCGTATACATGCCTTGCACCTACGTCACATCATGACGTCGAACACCGGTATCTACCATGCTGGTGGTTGACTCGACGGCCCTTCGCAGCGAGAGCAATGGTAAACTGCGCCGCGCTCGGCTAGCAATTACCCCGTATCCCGACATTCGTCCGATCGTTTCGTCGGCATGCCCCACGAGACAGAGTAGACGTCAAGTTAGAGAAACTACGAGCGGCAGGAAAAAGATGCGGCCGCGGATTATCGAGTTTGCGGGACGCGTTTCATAGCGGCGAACGGCGACACTTTTCTATCGTTGTTTACGTTCGCGCACGCCTTTGCATCGGCTTTTGCTCGTTCGTGGTGTAGATAGCCTTTGACCTTCGTTGCCTAACGCCGTTTTCATGCTTCGAGCGCACTTTCAGGGCTCCCGGCTGAATCCGGGCGAGAATTGCGCCGCGAGCCCGGCCCGACGGCGATCGGCGGCCCCCATGTGCAAGCTCGCCGAGCCGCCGGGTCATCGGTTTGTGCCGTCCGCGATATGATGACCTTTTCAAGGAGCGAAAGTATGCAGGCGAGCCGGTTAGAAAACATTATAATATAAACCCTGAGACAATGAGAGTTTCTTGTCCGTTATTTGATTTATCCCTGTCTCGGGGTTAAGATTATGACGGTAACATGGCGTTGTTCACCAGTATTTCGCAAAATCGTAACAATTTTTCTACAAGCGACTCCTAGAGCCGCTCGTCAAATTATGAAGTGCGCAATTAAGCTTTTTTCTTTTTTTGGCGACACGGCATATCCCTTTGCGTCAAAACTTCGCCGGCGGCATTTCGAAACTTTCTGGTCGAAGCGCAATCGCACCAATGCCGGAAAATTCCGCACGCACTGGATAAATGTCATCATCGTAAGCTCAAGATGTTTTTCTAAGTTCACGGTACCTTTGTTGAAAATATGGTGCATGTTAACGCATGTCTGGGCCGTTAGCAGCATCCTACGCCTTGGTAAGCGCATCCGCGCGGTGTGAAGTCAACCACCAGTATGGTGCGGGGCCCCGTCCTTCCCTAGATGTTCCCTAGGGTGACGTCACTTGCAAGGCATGTATAGCCATTTCCGCGCGAAGCGCACTCCGGAGTGCGTATAGGCTCCTTGCACAGGACGTCACTTCCGTTGCCCTCCAAAGAAGAGGGGAAGAAGGAGCTCCCCTCTTATCAGGATCCTCCTTTGTACCTCCCGGATTTGTACAGGCGTCGCTATTCTTCCCCCAGAAGATTATAGAAGATTAACCCGTCACTCAAAATTCTTACAAAAGCAGCTTCCCTCTCCTCCTCTTACTTGGTGTTCAAAAGTGTGCGATGTGACGTCAGTGCAAGAAGCCTATAGCTTTACTCTTCGCTAAAACGTCGATTTGCTCAAATGCCGCTGTTCGCTAAAACGTCATTCGCTCATCTAATATGGACCCTAATTATAATGAAACGAGGATAATCGCACACACATTGTTAGCCCCCCTTCACTTCTCGCCAAAGAGCCGTCGACACGAGAACATATTTGAGCTTGAGGCTTCGAAGCTCGCTCTGCGTGGACCACTCTTTGCCTACATTTGTTATCTGGACACATCACAATGGCACAGCACAGTCGCATAGCTAAGGTACTACCGTTTCGATGTTAACAGTTCACTATCGTTACCGATATTACGGTCGAGGTCATCCACTGATCACTGCAAGACGTTCAAGATCGCCATCGTCCGCCATGGCTGTACGGCTTAGACCAATTTACAATTTCTCCAATCAATGTAATGTTTTATAACTCTTAAAAAAAACTTATTTTAGTACTGTCATATAAATTTCCACAGTTTATTCCTACTTGAAACTTCATGTTTAGTCGTTTACTCGTTTACGCACACTGTTGACAAGCCAAGATGCCAAGAGTGCAAGTAGCTCAAGCCAAGCAAGGTCGAAGCCAGGTTGACCACGTGACCGTATGTCAACGGACCATAGAGTAATATAGTAAACGTAAAGAAAGGACACAGGAGCCGATTCGCGGCCCAGATAGTGCGTTTAATACCCTCCGCTACGTGGCGCTTTTCTGCAAGTTGGTTAAAATTAATTAAAACTCTTTCTGTGTAAAGTGTTTATTTTTTAAATGGCAATGCTTTAAAATTATTTAAAGTACTTAAAACGACTAAGTAGTTTAAATCAAATACGTCACAAAAACCACGTGATGAATGGCGCCTGCCATGGCCTGCCTGCCTGCACGCCGTCACCTCTGCATCATTCTTCATGGCCTCTGCTCGTCCCTGAGTCGTTCGTCTGTGCCGTGCGTGCCGTCCATCTGCGCTTTCTGCTGCATCATGTTCGGTCGACTTTGCATCAATCAAGGTGACGCATGACCGCCCGCGTGCTTGCATGCTCGGCGTGAATTCGTGGAGGCGATCGGTTCGAGCTTTTCGCGCTCTTGTTTCTGCCGGGCTGTCTGGCTGCACTTGAACGTGTGTGCATGTTAATTTTCGATGATATTGTTAAAAAAAAAAAAAAAAAGAATTTAACTAACGACCCTGCACACGACATTGTCCATGGGTTTACAGATGACGGTGTTGAACGAACCTCTAACATTGCAGATAGAGCCTTGGTTGTTATGCTGTCTGAAATTTCCAGGAGGTGCGTTTAGCCCCTTGCATACAATGTTGTGCACACTCCAACAACGTTTCTGTTTAACGCACTATTGTATTTTCGGAGGTGGCCGATGTTGGTAGTGAGGTGGTTGTCCGAGAGGTGCTGTCGGGTACCGGCGCAGGTCTGCATAAATGGCCTTGAATGCCGTTGGTGGCGATGTCTTGCCTTGTCAATGTCGGGAAAGGAGCGGCAGCCGCTGCTGCAACCGTCGTCGTGGCCGGGGAGTAGACGTCGGGCTCATCCCTCAAAGGGTGACCCGGTAACGGCGGGGGCCCGCGTCTGCGCGGGCCCCGCCGAGGGCGAGAAAGGACACCGCTGACTGCCGACTTGTTTATTCCGAATCTCAGGGTCAACTGTTCTAAAGCGATCCTAGCACGAGCTGAGCACGCGACGCTGCGTGTGGGGCACGCGCTTCTCTGGTTCAGAATTCAAGCCGTACGACCGCTCAACTCAGAATACTACATTCTCCCTTTCTTAATAATATTTTTTACACAAACATAATGGGAGAATAAAAAGCTAAACAAAGAACACAAAGCACTATGAAGCAAGCCCCTATTCTCTCTTTCTTATTTTTTTAACATTTTCTAAAACAAAAGCAAAGTACTACAAAAACACGACTCTGGTTTCGTAATGAAGACCCAAGAAATCAAAAATCAAGTCCGGTGAAAAGGAAGTGTCATTTCGATAGGTTCACTCAAATTTGAAGAAAACGCCGACTCATGCATGCATGTGTATGAAAAGTTCGTTGAGAATCTTCAGGTGTTGTTGTTCTCAAAACTTTGGTACTTCGATTGTCGAACTCAAAACTCCTTTCAAAAATTAAGCCTATTCCTGGCACCACACGTCTTGAACGCAAGAGGTGCTAATTCTTCCGCATACGGCGGTGCCAAGGAACGTGGCTGCTCACCAGTGAAAGCGAAGCACAACACAAGGTGGCTTTAGCTGAAATCTCTTGGCGCGTGCAGGCGCGCGTTTTCTTTCTCTGAAGTTGTGTCGTGAAAGGCATATGCAACAGAATACCTAGGCTTTGCAGGAGAACCAGGCGCTGCAGGAACATTCGATGCAGCAGAAAACCGGGCCTCACAGGAAAAGCAGGCGCTGCACTCTTTCATCTCGGCGAAGTGTCAATAAAGACGGGTGGCCATCTTTCAAACAGTCATGTCGGGAGGCAGGAGCTTGCGGCCATCTTGGGCACTGACTTGGATCGGTGTCGGAGCATCACGACGATAAAAAAAAACAGCTTGAGCATAACTACGCTACACTTCTGAATCCTTCGGACCTCAGCCTTGAGCGTACAACACAAAAACAAATCTCGATTTGAAGAAAGTCCACGTCATCGCAGGGCGGACGGGATGAAGAAAAAAATTGCTGCCTCTGAAGGCCAGCTGCTCGGCCAGGGCTTATTTCTCGCCTGGAACAATGTTCACGTCATCGCAGGGCGGACGGAACCGAAAACAAAATGCTGTCTCGCAAGACCAGCTAACTCTCTCAGGGCTTATTTCTTGCCTGGAACATTGATTCTGGAACGCGCTGCGTTCAAAATAAAAACAAAAAAACAGTAAAGCTACCAAAAAATTAACTCGGCGTTCGAAACGTTAGGCGTACAGGAGTTCCGAGACGCTCTGGTTCGGAGAAACGAGTACCACCTGGCGGCTCGAAGTAGGCCGCACGAAAAGAAACAGACGAAAGTAGAAAAACCAAACGCTAGCTCGACTGGCCCGAATAGTCATAACGAAACGCCGCAAGGCTGCGAAGAAAGAAACGTCCAAGATGCGCCGGTTCATGCCAACTATGCGACCGGGACGCAGTGCTTGCCTTAAAACTGTCGTTGCCCTTTTGGAATCCCATCCTCGTCGCCATATTGTATTTTCGGAGGTGGCCGATGTTGGTAGTGAGGTGGTTGTCCGAGAGGTGCTGTCGGGTACCGGCGCAGGTCTGCATAAATGGCCTTGAATGCCGTTGGTGGCGATGTCTTGCCTTGTCAATGTCGGGAAAGGAGCGGCAGCCGCTGCTGCAACCGTCGTCGTGGCCGGGGAGTAGACGTCGGGCTCATCCCTCAAAGGGTGACCCGGTAACGGCGGGGGCCCGCGTCTGCGCGGGCCCCGCCGAGGGCGAGAAAGGACACCGCTGACTGCCGACTTGTTTATTCCGAATCTCAGGGTCAACTGTTCTAAAGCGATCCTAGCACGAGCTGAGCACGCGACGCTGCGTGTGGGGCACGCGCTTCTCTGGTTCAGAATTCAAGCCGTACGACCGCTCAACTCAGAATACTACACGCACTCTCCTCATTTCTCTCATTCGGGAGCTTAAGACTGTTGGCTTCCCAGTAAAGGCTGTGGTCTGTGGTTAGGGGGCTTCAAACGTAAGCTTGGTGTGTGTGTTGATAAGCCATTTTTTGAAGTTGACAACGAACACCTTTACTTTGTCTTTGATGTTCCGCACCTTCCCCAAAAAAACCAAGAGCAATCTCCAAGCCCACAAACTTTGCATTGGAAATGAGGTCATTGAGTGGTCTTCTATTGTTGAACTTTATTGTTCTATTCATGAGATGAGCTTGCAATTGGCTCCGAAACTTACTGAGAGACACATTTTTTTGAAGAAACTTTCTGTAACATGGAAGAAAATTGTGCCCCACAGGTACTGAGTGCCTCACTCTTTCTTGCAATAATATCCCTTGTTTATGCCAAGGAGCTTCCTGAGGCAGCCATGGCTACAGCCTATTTCTGTGATAGGATGTGCATACTTTTTGATTCTCTAGATAGCTAAAAAATTCAAGAAGACAGGGCAAAAGTTGTGTCATGCCATTTTGAAGGGAGAATCTGAAATACTTGATTTTCTCCACCAGTAACTCGGATGGATTTCAGCATGGCAGTTCCAAAGTAGGAGGCAGCCATAAGCTATCACTGGGTGGCAAGTTACTATAAAAAGTGTCCTCGTGCTCTGGGATGAGCTTTCAAGCAGCCATGACTTACACTACTGCTTTCAAGCAGCCATGACTTACTTAACGACGCCTGCAGCAAGACACATTGAGAACGTTTTTGGAGCTATATACGACAAATGCTGGGCTGCAACACAAACCCAAATGTGCATCAGTTCACCTCCGGACTAAAACACCTCTCGATAAAAAAAAACTGTTCAAACTGTCGGACAATGAAAACGTAGAGGATGACAAGGCTGACCTCCTAAAGGAGTTGCAAATATCTTCGCACCATGAAAGTTTAATTTCAGACTTGTGGAATGTCTTCCAATTGATAACTTCCCGCCACTAGAAAATATTTCTGAGCTGGCGTCAGACATCAGGTGTAACATAATTGATGACTCGTCCACTTTTTTATTACGTTTGGGGCTATTTGATCAAGCTTTTGCTTGAACAGACAACTTACAGCTATGGCTGTTCTCAGCTGCTATCGGATGAGTCTAGTAACTTGACCAGGCCTCACCAATACTGTCTTGTTCCTAAAGCATACCACGTGCCTGGAAAATTCTTCGGGAACTTAGTAGTACCACCACAGCCTGCCTTTCATTTCATTCAGCAACTGGAAAATCACTTTCTTCCCATAATAGCGAGTGTGACACATTTTCGAGGAGTGTGTGCCGCCTTGTATAGCACACTTTGAGTCTGGGTGGTTTTAGCCTTTGCCCAGAGGAGTACCACAAAAGGTTTTTAAGATTGTTTTGCAGAATACGCTTGTGTTGACATGTTTGATTTCTTAACCGGAATTTGGACAAAGTTCGGTTGCACTCTTCAGTGGCTAGTAAGCAACGAGACAGGTTTAACTGTTAATAGTGTATTAACAAAGGCGGTTGCCAAACCAAAAACAAAAAGTGCTTATTAAGTGGGCGGTGCAGCTTGCTCTCCAAACATTTGTTTCCCCTTTTTCCAGCGAATGTGTATCACGGCTCCCTAACAAAAATATTTGTCCACTTTCTACAAAATTTCGACAGAAAATTGTGTATAGAGGCTAAAAATATTTGAAAGAAAATGTATCCACTTTTGTATCCACTGTCCATAGTTTTTTAGCCGCTTTTTTCTAAAGTCATATTTCTTTTCTGAACAATTTCGGGGAATGTTTAGGGACGTTGAATCTTGTCAGATTTCGAATAGAGTTCTCATTGTTTGGTAATGGCTCGCCCGCAGTGAGTTTGAGGCTATGCAAATTGGTGTTTTTTATATTTGCCGGAAATCGGGGAATGAAGCACACGCCGGATAGGCGTGTGCTTCGATTGGTAATTATAGCGATGTCTTATTTATTTTTGCACTTACTTCTCGTACCCGAGTCGGCGTGAAAGTGAATGTATCATACAGCATGTTCTCCGTGGAAAGGGTTTGTTAACTTGGTTCCGCTAAGAATTTACTACGAAGTGTACGATATGCTGACGTCCTTCATATTCATTTATTTTTGCGAGTATCGATCTCTTTCGTATAAAACATACAGAGCTTCTGAAGTAAATCATGTATACATGAATGTGGTCCAATAAAATGTGTTCGAACCACTTACTGTTGTTGACCCCAAAATGCTCCACCAGTCAGGAGTCAATGCGGCGATTGTGTAACTTCAATGCTTTACAATAAAAAAAGAACAAGAAATATATATACTTCTGCTTTGTGAAGTAAGTTGAACTATCGTTTGACAGATTTTGCACGGACTCTATCGTAAAAAATAAACCAAAAGTGCGTCAATATTAAAAAAAAAAAAAAAAAAAAAAAAAAAAAAAAAACAGCGGCTTCGGGAGTCCCGAGAGCCGAGCGAGGCGGGGAGGAAAGAGAGGGGTACCAAAGAACCGGAGCAGAAACGCCCAAACCGAAACCGAAACTAACTTGACCGGAAACGGAATCAGATTATGCTTAATACCGCCCGCTAGGAGCGCTACCTGTCACTGGTCTATCTAGGCCGCTGGGGCCTATGGTAGTGTCCGCTCTTTACCTTGTGTATATTACTCTATGAACGGACCGTCAAGGCCTGTTTCATCGGACCGCTCTGCCGATCTCTCGGCGTGGAGGAAACGTAAACAAAGGTATGTTTCATTTTCGTTGTTGTTACTACTTGTGCTGAACAATGGAGCGGGCGAAGCGTTCGCTATCAGAGCTATCCGATCGTTAAAAAAGACGTAGAGTAGCCGAAAGTGTTCGCAAGGAACTTGAAAGTTGCGGTACGAGCAGTGAGGAGTCTGTGGACACTGAGGAAGCATACCCTCTTGCACCTGTACAACAGGCCGTGGCAGCACATGCAAGTTTTTCCGGAGAGTTTGAATACCAACGAGCTTCCGAGTGTGAATCTGAGTCGAGTGATACGAGTGGTGCACGAAATAACCTAATCTCTGAACACCTGTGTCAAAATCCCCGCTGCGAATTCCCCGCTTTACCTCCCCCTCTTCAAAATCCCCGGCCTTCAAAACCCCCTTTCCTTTATCTCCTTATCAGTTCCCCCGGGCCAGTGGTCCTTAGAAACCATTTGGAAAAGCGCTTTTATGGACACTTCATAAAGCTGAGCTGTGTTATGACCATCCTAGCCAGCCCCAAATTTTCTTTGACACACTGTGATCTTGCAGAATCTCTCTTGAGAGAGTTTGTTTCTGGAGCTGGTACCTTGTATGAGGGGGTTTATGTCTACAACATGCACTCCCTGATCCACCTGACAAGACGTTCGACGGTTCGGCCCTGTCAACACCTTCTCGGCCTTTCCCTTTGAGAACTTCCTTGGGAAGCTCAAGAAGTTGGTGAGGGGTCCTTCCTTGGCGCTGCAGCAGGTTATCAAGAGGCACTCAGAAGTGAATTCCACCACCGTGTCAAGTTCTGTGCAGCAGAAGTGTACTCTGCTCAAGCAACAACCTGAGCCGCCAAGCTTCAAGAAAACCCAGTGCAGTGAGCTTGTTTTAGACGGAGCACATTTCTCTCAGAAGGCGTCCGACAACTGTGTTCAACTGAAGTATGGCAACATTGCTGTTGTTAGGAACTTCATTGAGTCAGATGGGAACTGTAGCATCTGCGGACAGTTTTTCCGAAATCTCGGCAACCTTTATACTTCAAAGCTGCCATCATCAGAGCTAGGAATTTTTGGAGCTACAGGGCTCTCCATGCAGTATTCAGTGGGGAGTGTGCAGGACATCAGGTGGAAGTGCGTCTGCTTGCAATATAACCAGGGACATGATTGTAAACCTGAGACTGGGGCAGAAAGGAGAACACAGCAGAAGGTAGAAAAAGAGGAGGCAATGTCTCAAACTCAGCTGCAAAGTTTATTTCGTACACGCCTTATATACCACAACTCCAACGCTGTCTATACAAAAAAAAAAAGATATATGACAAGAGGACAATGAAATTTGGGTAAACCTTCTCTTATCTCCCTTGACCTCTCCTGCGAAACACTCACACAAAGGGTCACATTCCAGCATAACCACCGCCATTCGGCGTTGGAGTTGTGGTATATAAGGCGTGTACGAAATAAACTTTGCAGCTGAGTTTGAGACGTTGCCTCCCCTTTTTCTACCTTCTGCTGTGTTCTCTTTTCTGCCCCTGTCTCAGGTTTACAATCATGTTCAACTTACACCAGCTCGCCTGCACTCTGACTATTTTTTCGATAACCAGGGCTATGCTGTTTTTTTATCTACTTCACTTGCAAGTGTGATCTATGTTTGCAACTATTGTACATTGGTTGTGCTTAATTCGAAAACTGTATTTTTAGTGACTTATGACTGGTCTTTAAGGTAATAACGGCTTTATTTGTTGATTTCAGAAAATGTACTCTCTTGTCCATTTTTTGGCGGAAAATGATGTCGCAGTTGTCCCTACCTGTTGGGTGTGCAATGGCTGCACGGCATGGCCACCCTACAAATCAAATCGGTTGATGATGGCAATTAGAGAGCGTGAAGAGCCCTCGACTGACTGGGCCACATTCTCCTGTCAGGTGATGGCATCATGTTGTAAGTATAGCAGGGTGTCTAGCAACCGGGAAAACCGGGAATTGTTAGGGAAATTTTAATTACCGGGAAAAATCAGGGATATTGTCAAAAATCAAGCCCAGTCATGGAAAATGAGCTGGAAATGCCATTGAGTGCCCTGAGCAAAGAGTTGAGAACCTTGGGGCACAGAAATAGGCAATAAATTCTGCTTAGAGCGGAGCGCGGACTCTGCTCACCCAATGTAGAGTGTGCTAGAGCACTGCACGAGCCAGAATTTCTAGACCCGGCCCAGTAGAGGCACGGCCCGGGTTTGGCCCGAGCCTAATAGAATATTTAATTTCCGGGCCCGGCCAGACTTGGCCTTGAAGAGACACGGCTCGGGCCCGGCCCGGACCCGACAGAATTTTAGACAGAAGCTTGAGCCCAGCACGAGCCCGACAAAATTTTTGTTTTCTTTAATATAAACCTGAGCTGGCCCAATCCTCACAGATTATATACATGAGCCCGAAAAAGTTGGCAGGCTTTAACCTAAAAGCTGTCTAACCATAAAGCGAGCATATTTGATTTAATGAACAAAAGTTTAGGGTGCATACAAGCTTGTGGTGGTTAAACATTTGACTAGTGTGCTCGGCTTTCTTGTTTCAGTGACATATGAAGATGCAAAGTACAAAGAAAAAAAATTCGGAAGCGACGTCCGACCTAACATTGAATAATGAAGAGCGGGAGAAGAGAAAAAGGAAGAGACTGCAGCATACTCTTTCTTCATTTGAGGATGAGGACTTCTATGACCAAGATGTATGCACCTAAATTTCTGCAACACCTTTGTATTCGGGATTCATTTGCCCTCCTTTTTCATCAAGCTTGCCTCTTATGCAGGAACGACGTAACACTCAGCCAGCCCCTCAACTTCCAGAACGTGCACCAGAGCCCAAGCAAAAACGCACACGTGTATGTTTGCTTTTTGTTGCTGCAATTTCTTAACGCTTTCCAGCATTTAGATTTTTTATTTTATGTGATTAGCCTCAGCTTGGTTAGCTGCAATTGTGATAATGAATGGTATCCATATTGTTTATTGAGCACCTGCTGTTTTGGTGTTTCTTTTAGAGCGCAGCTCTTAGGCGCCCGTTTCCGGCTTGAGTGGTGTCGCCGTCGCCGTAACCGCGGCGACGTTTCGGCAAGGTTACGTTTCGGCACTATGCCAAATTGTCCTCGCGGGGTCACGTGACCCCCGTCAGGAGGGTCACGTGACCTCACGGTTGCGGCAACACCGCTCAGAGGGAGGTGTGGCAGGGAGGAGGGGTATACCCTTTCCTCGGGACCCTTCCCTCCTCTTCTAGAGCTGCACTCTAATTTAGCGTTACAGGGAGTTGTAAACGGCTTTCATTTTTTTATCTAGTCATTTTTAATTTTACAAAGCTGCTAGTTGTGGTATGCTTCCTCGCACAAGGACAGTTATAGCCTAAGGGATGGTGAAGTGGATATTTTTAATTTGACGGTGCATATGTTTGCTTTGTATTGCTGCAACCTCATGTTTGCATAATTCTGCTGTACTAGTCATTTTTATTTTACAATTTAATTTATTTTGTTTATTTATCTATGCTTTCTGGTCAAAGGATACATTAGAATGCTTGCTGTTTGTGCACTCTAACCCTAGCACTTTTTATGAACCTGTCCTCTGCTTTATATGTGGAATGGTTTGGGCAGCGTTAGGATTGACCACTTCTTAAAGAAAGGTGGTACATTTTGTTTTACACCACCGAGCACTCTGGTGTAAGGTACATTACCATATAGCTGAATGACACAATCAGCTATACACGTTTGCAAGCAGTCATGTTTCCAAAGGTAGTCTAGCCACCATGGGTAGGGAAACGTGCTCTCAGGGTACCAATCTGTCAATTAGCTTAGTGACGCTTTAGCAAGCCTTCATAATCGGATTATCTGGGGTGCACCCGAGCTGGAAGATGGCAGCGCGCAAGGGCCCGCCATTTTGCAGACTCTGTCTCATTTTTGTTAGTGAGAGAAAACAAAGGCTTCTTCAGTATCATCTAGGAAAACCTCATGTCCAATATTATCTCCATTTAAATCTTTATGAAATGGATCAGCAAACTGCTAACCCTAGCTGACAATGTAGGCGCAAACGACAGCGCAGTTGCTACTACGGCTTCAGTGCACCAAACATCAATTTACTATGTCAGGTGCATTGTTACGTTTTCTTTGTTTTTTCCATGCACAGTCAGTCCTTGACTTGAGCAATGTCTTCTCCAAAAGTTGGTTCAGCGGTGTCCACATGATTGGCACAGACCTGGATGTGCACGTTTCTCATGGTTCACCTCTGTTAAATAATAATGGCATTGTTTGCACAATGTTCACATACTCAATGGCTTATTTATGTACTATTTAGTAGACTTCGCTGCATACTAATGTTCCTGAGATATTTATTCCTTTGAGAAAACTTGGCTTTAGCGTAGGTTGCAGTGGTGCGGATGTCGTCCGACACGGAGCAGACAACACTCAGGCCAGTCTGTTTGCGTCGTCCTCGCAGGGGTAGCACATCATCATTTGTACCATGGGATTGGTCATGTCTCCTCCGTCTCTGCCATTGTTGCCTGTAGAAGCCGATGTTTCGGGTTTTATTTGGGCTATGTTTAAAGCAAAATTGCATAGGAAATATTCCACCAATGCATGAAATAAAATAGTTATTTTTATATTTCTTTTTAAATTTCTTTTTTATTTTTATTTGAAGTCTTATAATTCCAAAAGTTTTGGAATTAAGCAGAGTTGCCTTTTAACAACAAATGGCTATAGCTAAACAGGGCACACAAGTGAGGAGCTTTTTTTTTTCTAAAAAGGCGAAAACCACATGAAGCAAAACAGATAAATTGGTATGTTTGCTTATCAGTATAGCTTTGAGCCATGTGCCGCAGCCACCTCTGCTGTGGTTTTTATAGCGTACTCTGACCGATTTCACTGTAGTAGCATTTGAGATCGATGGACCAACGAATATAGTTTGAATTCATACAAAAATTTGCTTGGTTTCAGTTTTCTGGATTTGGCTCTTTTAGATGAAAGGAAACTGTGTCCTGGTGAAGCATGTGACAGCAGCCCACATAAGCTCACTACAGTGGAGTTTTGTCCCATGCCTCGCTCCCGAGCTATCTGGCTCATTGACAGGGTGTCTAGCACCTTGGAAAAGCTGGAATTGTCAGGAAATTTCGGATCATCTGGAAAAGTCAGGGAATTGTCAGGGAGATAATCAAAAAGTTAGCTAAATCAGGGTAAATGGCCAGGGCGAGTAATGCGGTGGTGTGCGACAAAGCCAGGAGAGTCGTGCATTGACGTGGCTGTGCTAAATACCATTGCCCGAAACTTTGTAAGTCTTTGACTTCTTGAGCAACATAAAGACCGATTTCAATAAATTGTTTTAAATTGTGAGTGGTGTTCACTTATGAGGTGTTTAGTAGCAGTTCGTACCACATCTCCAAACTTCTGTAATGGACAGGGAATTTAAAACCTGGAAAAGCTGGGGAACTTAAAAGGAGGAATTTGCTAGACACCCTGGCTGATTTCATAGTTACCGATGTCTGCCAAGTTATGCTGAAGTAGGGCATGAAATTGTCGATATTTCACTGTGGTAGCTGACATTGTGTTGTAATTATATACTTTCGAAACAGGAGCTGTGCGCACCTGCCTTAAACAGAAGGCAGAAAACAATGAGCCAGCCATCATCGTGCAGGAAGCCGACGCCAAATGGGCTGCTGCTGAATCGGTCAGGCATGCACCAGCTAGGACCAAGAAAATGGTAATATGATATTTCTAATTTTGCTTAAACTCCCGAAAAATACTTTTGCATCCTAAAACAAGCCCAGATTTCAAACAAAGGCATTAGTCTACTTTACATAAAGACATTTTTAAGTATTAAGAAATTTATTTAGCCAATGAAAGAACACCATGTTATGACATTGTCTGCAATGAGCTTGACATTGTAGAAAATATGAGGCTCATTGACATTGCCCCTGGGTCCGGACAGTTCATCAAACGCCGTTTCATTGAACATTGTTTCATCGAAGCTGTTTCATTGAACGCAGTTTTATCGAACGCTGTTTCATTGAACGCCATTTCATCGAAGTTGTTTCATTGAACGTAGCCTATTTGAGCAGTAGAAATATTTTTCTTTTTAGTGCCGGGAGGATAGCAGTGTTTTAATATTTATTGTAACTTATAAACTTATATATATATAAAAGGAAGGAACCTTTTTTTGTCACCTTCTATTCTTTTTTTTTTAGTAAATGATGACTTCTGTTAATGAGGCCAATAAGACACGGTAACACTAACGACACTTTTAAAAGCTGTGATCATCAGGTGCAGTGATGAATGCACGTCCATTCAAAAGCGTATATATATCTTCGTCCTTGAAGAGACCTATTCTGCTTCTAGACGAAGCCGTCCTTGAGGCAGTGATCTGTCTCCGTGGCCCATGATACGGGGACAAGAAAAGATGTGTCTCCTCTCTTTGTTAATTTATTATTTATATTTATTAGTAGAAGAACATCTATGTTCTTAAAAAGAAAGCTATTCTCTTAGGATAAAATGAAAACAAAGTTAAATCTACAAATACAAAATAAAAAAGGTGCTGCAGAAAATAGCTGTTTCCCTCTTAAGAAAGTGCCTTTCACGTATGAATAAATAGAAGGTTGAAGTGGGAAAAAGTGAGTGGCCGAGAACAGCCGCCTACCTTGCCAGAAAAGAATAAGTCGCATATCCACTGTCTTCTGTGGGTAGGTCACACTTTGCGGTAAAAGTCTAAACTGGATGAAAAGAATGGCTTGTGCATGCAAAGAAACTGTGGACAGATGCTAGGACAGATGTAGGCATTTCTTTTTTTATCTTGATGACACTCTCTGCCCTGAAATAGGCACCCATTTTCTGAATGCAACCAACTTTTTTGTGTTATTTTTTTGCAGGAGCAGTGTGCCTCTTCTCAGGAGTGACTGAGGGGCTGCCACAAGGGGAGAAGGCAAGCATGTTTCTGATTACAAGGATGGACAGTTGGGCCGGGCTAGTTGGTAAGAATTCATGTTGAAAAACGGTGCGAAAACCAGACAAAGGAAAAAGAACACACAGTGCCTTGTCCTGTGTGTTTTCTTATCCGTGCATTTTGCGCTGTTTTTCAGCATGTTTCTGCCTTGATTTTTCTGTTAGTTTTAAATGTTAGTAGTTGGTTACTTTGATCCCAGTTGGAAGCATGGAATTAATTAACCGTGTTAAATGCATAGAATTGGAAAAAAAAAAAAATTCATGCTACCTAAATCATTTAAAATGCTTTTTTTTCTAATGATTTCTTTCTCCTTTTTTTACAGCCATCCCATGAGTAGAGTCCCTGTTGTTTGAATTTTTTATGTCAATTTGTAATATGCATATGTTACCTTTAATTTCTATTCATGCATACATTTTAGCCCCAGCTAGTGGTTTGTTTTATTTAATTTATGTACACATTAGTGTGGTATTTTTAGAAGATTTAAAATTTATGTTCTTTTTCTAGTCATTTTTGGTTTATTGCCTCCGTTATTTATTTATATGTCCTAGCCCAAGATCGGGTGTAATTTGAGATATATTTAGAATTTTATTTTAGGCTACTTGCTTTATGTTGCTGGGAGTTTTAATATTTTACATTTTTATTTTTATGCAGATCAGCCTTGTAATTTAGTGTGTTCTTTACAATTTTGTAGATCTAATAGCTTGTAAGAAACAGAAGAATTCTCTGGTACTTGTAATGTTGGTTTCGTTTTTTAAATAAATTTATTCCAATAACTTCTTGTTTTCTTCCGGAGTCCTGCTTCTAGGATTTCAAAATGCTGATTCATTAATGGCCTGTAATGCACATCCATTTACTCATATCAGGCACCAGCTCAAAAAATGACTTCATGACAACCATAAATGCAGTTTCCTGGCAGCGCTTGTCAATGTATTTTCGGATAACATTGTTCAGTACTGTCCAAGTAACACGTGCAGTAATATCTGGCCAGTGCCAGCATATTGTAAAAATGTTTACTGAAAGTTAACAGAATAAAAGCACTGAGGAAAAACAGATGACCGCTCTTTCATTTAGTTACGACGCTCGTTTTTTGGAAGCAAAGACTCGCGCACAGGTCAAGATTAACTGCAAAAGGAAGGCTTGATCAAAGGAACTTTAGGGAGATAAGGGATGAGTCAGTAACACTCCACCTTCGGTATCTAGTTGATCTCGACCTGTATGCGACTCTTTGCTCCTCAAAAAATAAACGTTGTTGCGAAATGAAAGAGTGGTCGTTTGTGTATGTTCTTCACATTTTTATTCCTTCACTTTTAAGGAAGCCGTAATGTCAGTGCAACATTTTGGTGTAACATTACTGGATGGTAGAATTCGTGGCCATTAACAACAACTATCAACGTTAGCGACGACGTCCGAGTAACATCACTGATCTAGCATCCAGGTAACATAGAGAGCTATGTTACTGCAACGTTTTGATGTGACGTTACTGGAAGGTAGAACTGGTGGCCATTAGCAACGTTTGGCAACGTTATCTAACAACGTTCCAGTAACATTATTTGGGTAATGTCCAGGTAACGTATGCAGTTACGTTACTGTAACATTGTGCTGTAACGTTACTGGAGTGTAGAATCCGCGGTCGTTAGCAGCGTTCGGCAACGTTACCTGACAACATTCCAGTAACGTTGTAGCCACATTTTGTGCTACTTGGGGATATTGCCACGCGCGTCGACGAGCAAGCTCATGCGTGGCCCAGTGCTTACCGTTGGCTTACCACGCTTGACTTTCCCGCGGAAGGTGTATACTATAGGTTCGATTCCAGTCAGCGGACTGTCCTTTTATTTATTCTTTCAATTCGGTCTTCGCGTAATTAAGTTCGAGAACATTCTCGTCTGATCGAGTTCGGAATATTCTACGCACCGAAAGTTCTACGCCGAATGATCCAGAAACCCACGAGGGTACATAAGGGACTCCGCAAGGCGAGCGGAGTCAGTTTTCGCCCCAGCGTTCGACGCTGCTCAGACCGTTCCATTAGGGTCATAGCAGAGAGGGTAAAAGAGAAAAAGAATGCACTCCCCCTCTCACCCCGCACGTTGACCGCTCCGCCGAGTGGGCTGTAGCTAGCGTCCGGCTGGCGTGCAAACTCTGTTTAAAATCGCGTCATTTTGGAACTTTCAAGCGCAGATGCGCAGATTTTGGTATGCCAGTTGTCGTGTAATACTATTCTAGATCAAAAGACTCACAGGGTCCAATTGCGGTGTTACCTGCGTGCAAATAAAAAACAAAAATAGGGAAAACTGTGTCAGATTGGCCGGTCTCTTTGGCGAAAAGAAAATCCGGTTGCTGTACCTTTTTTACTATACAAACGTTCGTACTGGTGTAGGCCTTTAGCGACCATGAGTGGAAGTCTGAAATAATAAATAAAACGTGCTCTCCTGCCGCAATACAAGCAGTAGTTGAGGGTAGTACTGCCGGCTGACTCAACTGCTATTTAAGTAACGGAAATAAGATAAGTCAGTTGATCATTTACCGAAATAGAACAACAGAGAGCTAAAGGCTGATTTTGGAGTAGCCACAACTATTCTAAGAACGCGAATCACTTCACAACGGCAGCCACGACCGAGAGTTCGATGTTCGGTAGAGCCCGCCGATACAGCCCAAAGATGGAGAACGGCAACTTCCCGGTTTGTCGTCTGCTAGCGGAGTCGGGCGCGTGCCCTCTCTCTCGTTTTACCCCGTCGAACCCGCTGAACTTCCCGGATGTGTGGAGAGGGCGCTGCGGTCAAACAAAATGGTGCCGCCCAGAGAGCGCTAAATGGAATGCCCCTCAAAATGGCAGCGCGTAGCCCCGCTGCCATTTTTTTTTTTTTTTTCCATCGCGCACAAGTTGGGTGGACTCGGCTCGGCGCCCCCTCCCAAGTGGCGCCCCAAGCACTTGTAATCCCCCCCCCCCCGCCCCTTCTAGTTACGCCACTGACTCTGCTGTCACGCCGACTTCGACGCCCGCGAAGCTCTATAATTATCTTTTGTACCCTTTAATTTTTGGCACAAGTTCGCCTCATTAAAGCTTTATTTCTTCCTGTTTATTTATCGTCTTTTTGGTCACCACCCGTTACAATATGGATGTTGTCCAATCCTGAGGATCTCGTCGGTGTCGAAAAGATTAAACTCCTGAAAAATATTTTGAAGTGTCTGGATCGGACATGTATATCAGAAAATAAAGTCTCCGCGAACCATTTCTTTAGCTGAAAAACTACTGCATGGGACACATTTTGAAGTAGAAAAGAAACTGAAATTAACACCTACAGTACCGTTCCCAGGGGAAAAAAGTCAATCCATAATATAGAAAATAGGTTCGGTTTCGTTTCTGGATTAGAACGAGCCTGAAACACCGTTTTGAAAGAAATGAAATTAAGAGCGGACAGAAACTAATTGACTCCGTAAGTGTGACGTCATGGGTCCAAACAAACCGTTGCTAGGGTCGCTGCTATGGACAAATACATGTGGCTAGGTTTCGCTACGAAAACCCGACCGTTCAAAGATCGGGAGTAGGTTTCAAACTTCTAAAAATCAGATATAGAAAGCTTGAATGTCATATATGTTTCGACAGAAGCGTGCCGGTAATCGCTTGTTTTCTGAAACATTAACGACTTCAACTACCGGTTCTCAAGATGCCTGCAGCAGACGACGAATGCAAGAATGCCATCTGCCACACGCCCGCCGGCCATGCCGGCGCCGGCGTCTGAATCCGGTAAATAAAGACGAAATCCAGATATTCCATTTGTTTGAAATATAATGAGTTTCAGACATAAGAATTCATAGCACGGTGCGATACGAAATATGGTTTGTCGAAAGTCCGGACGTCGATCGAGATGGTCGTCTGCTAAGATTGCAATGCACCCGTGAGAAAAGCACTTCAGGCGATCAGTAGAGATCCCAAATTTTGTTTGCGGACTCGCGCTGTTGGAGGGTGCTTCGTACCTGGTTGTAACCATCGCGTGGAGAAAGATTCTTGCAGTTTCTTCAGATTTCTGCAAAACCCCAAAAAGCGAAAGAGCTGGATAAAAAAAATAAGGTGAGTTTATTACAGATTGTACGCTCATCGCGGGTTCAATGGAGATATTCACCGAAAGAGCACATCCACTAAATTTAATGTATAAAAAAAATGCGAAATTTCGATAGACATGCAATTTTTTAATAACCTGACAACCTCAATAATAATAATGTTAACAAACGACTTACCTCGATGGCGTACGATTTGTTTGTCATGCTGGCCTGCACTACGCCAGTAATGCACCTAAGGTCGTCGTCGTAAGTTATCTGCAGGACGTAGTTTGATTTTACGGAATTTTCGCCCCTCTGAACTAAGCTGGGTTCTTTACAGAAAAAAGACGCGCATCGCGGAGGCCTCTACGGCCATGGCGATGCACTTGCTCGTGTTGCTTGTGTCGTCTGCTACCAAAGCAAAGCGGAGTGGAATACTTCAGAAATTGCTTTCAGCGTTGCAATGCGACGCTGAGATGGCAAGAAGATCTTTATAATTAGATATCAAGAAGTTAGTTTGCTTACAAAATATTATTTACTTACTTGTAAGCGAAAATCTAGCCTCGTGGGGAGTCTCCATGCATTAGTCCATAGCAACGTCCCTAGCAACGGTTTGTTTGGACCCAGACGCCATGTTGTGACGTCATCACTTACGGGGTCAATTGATAATATAATAAATTAAGCATATTCATAATAAAAATAAATTAAGAATATTCATAATAAATTTTACAAATTTGTTTGAACAAAAAAATTCTAAAATCGGGAAATATTTATAAATGTATTCACGGCCGACTCAGTGTTGCAATTTTTGGCGCTGCTTCCAACCCCCGGTTAGAGCACTATATAGCTCCTTCGGAGCAGAGTAGCGTAAAGCCCCTCGATATGTTTGCGTTTGTCGTGCAAGTAGCGCCAAATGCGCGAGTGCACGTGACCCACGTCTCGAGCGGCCCTTGGAAGCGAATGGCGGCGCAGCACTGAAATGAGCGGCCCTAGGAAGCAAATGGCGGCGGAGCACCCGCTCGTGGCACTTGTCTCGCGCGTTTCCACAACAATGGTTGGCGGTACTTGTAAAAAAACGCCTTTATCAAGGGGCTTTAGAGTAGCGCAATCTAGAACGCCGTCTCTCGGCGACTAGCGGCGAACGCCCGGGGGTTCCAACTGCGGTCAGAAATGCATGGGGAACGTGAGAAAATCGTTGTTTCTTCAGTTGTGTGGGGATGTGCGGAATGGAAATAATTTTTGACATAATAATGAAACATTTTAGAATAATATGCGATAAGTTTTGTGCCATACAAGGACGTAACTTTTTTAAAAAAATTGCCTGAGCGGCATCATGCAGCAGACGACACGGCGACGTCACACCATTCACGTGACCCGCTCCGGCCAACCCGAAAAGCCCATCTCCGCTGCGAGCAAAAATCGTCTGCTTCAAACGCCATTGCCTCGGAAATCGCCTTCTCAAAATTTGCACACGCATCCGATATTATTAAAACTTTGATAAAGTGTTTAGCGCTTTACTAACTTCACGACAGGCTAGTTTTGAAAAATGTGAACTCGCCGTTAGTTTTTTAATCAGCCGTGTTATGTCGATCTCCATGTATTCTCCCATAGGGCGGGCCGCCTCCTGGAACCCTGAGTACCACGTGACTCGCGCCGAGCCGCTCTGTCGGCCATGTTGTCGGCAAAACACGGGCTTCAAAGGATTGCGCTACTCTGCTCCGTAGGAGCTATATAGTGCTCTACCCCCGGTCACAGTCCCAGTTTCGCGGCGCTGACATTAGCGTCGCCACCATCAGCGGCGCTGTGCATAGCGTCGCCACCGGCAGCAGCGCTTAGGTGGTGGGGGGCTCTCATTAATACAAAAATACAAATATAAAACTTTGTCCGCTAACAGTAATTTCAACAAAACGTCTTCACCGCACCATGAAAATAAAATGCAATTTATTTTATATATTTCTTTCTGTTCGTTCTGTTTTCGGTCTAAAACCAAAACTCTAAACCGACCCGCTGGCCTCGCCGGTGCCCTGGAAAGCGCCGCTGCCCCCCCCCCCCCCCCCCCCCCCCCCCCCCTTCGCTCTACCCTCGCCCAAATTTGAAACTTCGTAACGGCGGACGGCGGCGTCGCGTGGTTTTGTTTACCCAAGGGTCGTGCGAGCGTAGTTTCGCGCTCCGGCGTTCCGCGCGCCTGTCGAACTCGATGGATATTTTGGTACGAACTTTCAGAGACTGTTGAGAGGTGCATTTTACGTGGCCATATCCCGATGGTGCACGAACAGCTCAAATGCCAAGACCACAAGTTTTTGTTTGTTCATTTTTTTTTCAAGATAAGGCAGGTGAGTATGTATCTCCCGTACTCAGTTTTATTTGCTCAGCGAACTTACCATTAAACTTCTGCTGCCCATAGCTGTTAGTTTGCAGGCTCGTTCTCGCAGTAAAAACATATGCTTTCCCCCGAACAAGTACGGTTTTAATGAAGTTAATGGTATACACCTAGCTCCACTTCGATTTGTGCACAACTGCTTATTTAAAGTGTAACAATTGGGTTTAATCTTGAAAATGGTCTTTGGCGGTCCTCGAACAGACGGAGGATAATAAAACAAAAGAATGAGGCTTCCTATATATTAATTTGAAGTTTCATTTATTTCTGCATGGTTCCGGGTGCGACAATGGCATTATGTCATTAGTTTGTTCGCTGTAGATGGACATTTGTTTTGTTTTAAATCTGTTTAAAATTTTAAACATCATGACCACATTGTCATTACAGATGCTGGGACATATAGAACGAGCATTTGAACGTCGTCTCAAGGAGGAAGAAAGCTTCGGACACTTCGTGGTTCCCAACAAGTTATCCAGCCTGTTGAGTGCCAACATTTTTCGAAGCTTTATTTCACATTTTCATCTTGCTTGCGTGAGAAGCTTTGAATATGTAAAAATTAAGGTAATGATTGCTGGGGGCCACCTAAGTAGCTTATATTTCTTAAATCAGTGAACAACTTTACTTTCAGTGAACAGCTGATCCAACTTGGCATGTTGTGTGAGCATATGTTAACCGTAGCCATCTGTTATTCTTCCATCCCCTCTGCCGCCCCCGCTCCGTTCTTTCCTTCCAAATTGCTCCCCGCAACCCGAGTTCTCTAGAGCCAACGAGCCCTCGCCGTTCAAACCACCGTCCATTCTTCTCGCCCTCAGTTCTACCCATCGCCCAAATGTAAACACCAGCCAAGTCGACTCTGCCCGCAAGCCCCGGCAGCCGACTTCTTCGCCGCAGCTGTAACCTTAGCCCTCACCTCATAAACTAGCCTCGCCCTCGCCCCTGCCCCGAAGCCGTCGCCTCTTCGCCTCAAGATTCTCCAAGCCTGCGTTCTTCTCTTCCAGTTGCTTCCGCCAGTCCCACTGACTCAGACATACCTTCCTTCTCCCGTAATAAACAGTTATCTTAATCTTTAAACTTGTTCTTTCTTCCTGGGGCCTACCACCGGCCCTCACATCTGGCGCAGTCGACCATTCGAACCTCAATTTTCAATATTCATCGCCTTCGCCTCCTGAACAATGGAATACTTCTAGACCTTCGGTAAGCCTACTTTGCCATCTTACCCGCCATCGCCTACGCCCTCGCCATGATCCAGTGGGACCAAGCAACTCCAATCGCCCTTCACGCCTTCACCGCCAATTTCCTTCGCGCCGAACTGGATGCCAGAGGACTGGATTCCTCGGGATCCAAAGATGACCTGGTCGCCCGCCTGTCTTCTTTTCTTCAAGACCAAAAGCAACAAGCGCCTCAGCCCCAAATCCCCGCGCCTCAAGTGTTGCCTTCCGGCACCGAGAATGGCGACACGGCACAGCCTACTGTCACGCCCGTGTCCTCACCCGACGTAATGCAACTCCTGGCATCGTGCCTGCAGCAAAACACCCAGCTGTTGGCCGAGATGCACAGCCGTCCAGTACAGGTTGCGACACTTCCAGATCTGAGCTCCTCCATTTCAACATTTGAGGACTCGAAAACTACCTCCACCAAGCTCTGGCTGGAAGAACTAGAGAAGACGAAACAGCTCGCCGCCTGGACCGATTCGACCCTTCGAGCGATCGCCATCAGTAAGCTTCGAGGTACCGCAAAGAACTGGCACCTCGCAGCCGGCCACGCCCATGCCTCATGGACTGACTGGAAGGCAGCCCTCCTCCAGCAGTTCAGTGACCAACTCACCCTTATCGAGTGGCAACGACGTGTCATGGAGCGCCTCCAAACTCCAACTGAGACGCTTCATCAATACACCTTCGCCAAATTGCGACTTCTCGCCCGATGCCCCGTGCTGCTCACTGACCAACAGCGGATCGAATATATCATCCAGGGCATCGCAGACAGGCAAGTCACCAATGCTATTGCTGCCCAGTGCCCTCCAAGTGTTGACGCCTTCATAACGATTGTCACACAACTGGACAACGCGTCGCTACATGTTCGCCGGACGCGTGACCCGTTCACACGCGACGGAAATCGCAATTCCGACTCACGACCACCTCCCGCACAAATGCCCGGAACTTCAAAAGGCACTTCATCGCCTCGCGACTTCCAACCGTCGTCGTCCGACCGCTTCCCACGCAGAATTTCACACCTTCCGCCTGCTGAACGCGAAGCGCGTTATGACGCGATTGCCCAGCGATACAACGCTCCCGCCTATCGATCTGGCCAGGACATACGTGACGCAGTGTGTTTTCGCTGCCGGAACAAGGGTCATCTTTCTGCCAAGTGTCCCGAATTCCAACAATCCCGACCGCCGCCGCCGCCGCCGGCTCCATCGCCTCGCTCCGACAGAACATTCACGTGCAAAACTGGAGACTCTGAACTAAGTGGTTCGAAAATTGCATGTGCCATGGTCACCGCCGACGTCAGTGGTATAGGACATCTTGATGCATTTCCCGATAGCGGATCGAGCATAACCCTCATCTCCGCGAAGCATGTCAGCGGCTTACAGCTCCTCCCGTGGACAGCAGCTCCCCTCATCGTCGTCGGGGGTGGTACGATCACGCCCATCGGATCTGCTTGTCTTCGCATCTCCGTCGACGACATCTCTGGAGTTGTCGAAGCCGCCGTGCTTGAAAACAACCCCCTTCCATTGATTCTCGGAGACGACTGGCTTTGCGCTGCTCGCGCCGAGCTTCACGTCAAGCCACCAAGACTCCCCGAAATTCACCAGCCGCACCGAAAACTCGTCGTGCCATGTGTTGAGAAGACCCTGCCTCGGATGGCGAACGCCGTGCTCCTGCAGGAGACTGCCATTCGAACGTGGCACGCTGCTCCGACAACGCCAACTGGGCTCCAATTGGAACCTATCCTAGAGGACCAAAAGCCTCTCTGGACAACGCTGGAAGTTCCCGCCACCACGCCCCCGCCACTCAGCGCGCCCAGTCAGGCTTCGCACGTCGCGACCCTTTGCGCCACCGCCACCCGCCAGCTCGTCGAGCCTCATGAGCAACCTACGCCTGCCTCTGCCACGCCCTCGTCAGCTCTGCCCTCGTCGTTTGTCCCATTGATTGGGCCCAGCCTCGACGAAACTGACCGAAACAAAATTCAAGCCATCTTGAACAGCCACGTGCCTCTCTTCGCCACAGACGAGCAAGACCTCGGCCTTTACATGGGGACGGAACACAGCATCGACCTGGTTCCTGGAGCCACCTCATACAGCCGCCAGCCATACAGGTACTCCTTTGACGATCGCCGATTTCTAGAACGTCAAACAGAAGACCTTTTGCAGAAGGGAATTATCCTCCCGTCGTCTGGACCCTGGGCTTTTCCAGTTGTTGTAGTCAGCCAACAGACCAAAAAGCGCCTTTGCGTCAACTATATTCCGTTGAACAAAATGACTGTAAACGTCGCACAACCCCTTCCCCGCGCCGACGACATCATGGAAGACATCGGTGGTTGTAGCCTTTTCGCATCGCTAGACCTGAAGTTTGCCTATTGGCAAATTCTGCTAAGACCTCAGGATCAAGACAAAACCGCCTTTATCACTCATCAGGGCACCTACAAGTGGACACGCATGCCCTTCGGCCTCAAAAATGCGCCCGCCACATTCCAGAAAGCCATGAACACCGTCTTCCAAGAACTCCGACCACGCCACCTCAAATGCGGTGTTCGCGTCTACCTCGACGATGTGCTGCTCTTCGCCACTAACATGACCGAGTTTCTTGACCTTCTTGACGAAGTCTTGACGCTTCTCCAACGCAGCGGTCTCAAGCTGTCGGCAGAAAAATGCCATTTTGGAATGGAATCCATCAAGTTCCTGGGTTTCATTCTCTCCAAGTCTGGAAAACTGCCGAACCCAGAGAAGGTGGACGCTCTTCTGAAAATCCCGACTCCGCGAAACGCGAAGTCCCTGCTCTCATGGGTTCAAGCTGCCAACTTCTACCGACGCTTCATCCCCGGGTTCTCGCACATCGCTGCTCCGCTTCACAACATCATTCGCACGGGCAACTTCGAGTGGACACCAGAGTGCGACACTGCCTTTCAAGCCCTAAAAACTGCCTTGACGTCGGCGCCTATACTAGGTCATTTTAATCCCAGTGCCCCTACGACTGTCGCCACTGACGCCTCCGGCACTGCAATCGGCGCAGTACTGTCTCAGCAACAAGACGGCAGGGAAACTGTAATCGAATACGCCAGTCGGTCGTTGACCCCGGCAGAACAGAAGCTCCACAGCAACGTCTGGGAATGTATTGCTGTTCACTGGGCGCTCACGCAAAAATTCCGCCCATACCTTCTCTCCATCAAGTTCTCACTTATCACAGACAATTGGACCGTCACGTGCCTGACTACGTCCATGAAGCCATCTCGAAGATTCACGCACATGTTGATGGACTTGCTGGAATTTGACTTCACGGTCCATCACCGTCCGGGGAAACAAAACGTTGTTGCCGACATGTTCTCTCGCCTCGCCTGCGCCACTGTCCAAACGTCTGACCACCTGGCCCAGCTTCAACAGGAAGACGCCGAATGCCACGACATACGGCAAAGACTTAGAGACGACCCACCCTCTCTACCAGACTTTTTCGTGATTGACAACATACTCTACTACAGCACGTCACCCCAGATGTCAGTCATTGTACTTCCCGCCAAAATGCGACACCAAGCACTCGAGCTGATGCACGACAGCAGCGGCCACATGGATTACACTAGAACACTGGCCAAACTCGCTGAGCGCTATTGGTGGCCCCGAATGCCGAGCACGACGGCCAAATACGTAAATGCGTGCCAGACCTGCCAGGCGTGCAATCGACCCACAACGAAATCGGTGGGGAAGATGGCCATCATGCCAACCACCGAGACCCCGTTCAAGATTATCGCAATGGACCATGTCACCATGCCAGACACCGGTAGCCATCGATACCTGCTCAACCTAATCGACTTTGCATCACGATTTGTGGTTCCAGCAGCAGTCACTTCGACATCTACAAAGGAGGTCATTGCTCACCTCCTGCAGGTGTTCTACCGCTACGGAGCGCCCGACCACTGCCTCACAGACCACGGACGCGCATTCGAGTCGCACGAGTTTCTACGCTTCATGCGACTCCATGGCATCACCATTCACCATTCCGTGGCTTACCGCGCAGCCAGTAACGGCTTGGTTGAGCGTAGCAACGGCACGCTCGTGGCCGTACTTCGGAAGCTCTGCAAGTCGGATCCCCAGACTTGGGATACACGCCTTGAGGAAGCAGCCTTCGCCGTCAACACAACCCACAACGCATCTTCACAATTTTCACCCTTCGCCTTGCTCCACGGCTACGTCCCGAAAATGCCTCATCAAAAGCATCAGCCCAAAAACACGGAAACCATGCACGAGCGCTTGCTCAGATTATGCGCCGACCGAACAGACGCACTTCAGCGGAGTGAAGACGCCCAACTTTCACGTAAAGCTATCTACGATCGTTCTCACAGGGATGGTAGAGACTTTGAGCCCGGAGACATCGTATGGATTCGCCGCCAGCAACCCGTGCCCGACGGAATGGAAAAGCTGTCCCCCCGGTTTAAGGGCCTCTACGAAATCGTTGGGAAGCCCACGCCTGTGACATTCCGCGTTCGACAACTGCCCGCCTTCGGTAACACAAATTCCGCCAACGAACGCACGGTTCACCGCTCACAGGTGAAGAAATATTCGCCACCATACGTAGATCCAACTCTCACAGACCCCCATGTCGGTGAGGTATCAGCGCCATCGCCAACCCCCCTTCCTGACCCGACACAACAGGAGCCAGAACTTCCCACACTCGCGCCTTGCCCGAGCATCAACAACTTACAAGACCATTCATCAGGCTGCGAAACACCCGTCGCTGAGTCACCGCGCCCCACATTCCGCCGACCCCGCCGAACACGCACTCTGCCCTTGCGCCTTCAAGATTTTGATATATCCACAGAGTAGTTTCGCCATTTCGTTTGCCATTAGTTTTATAGCCTTATAGCCACGTTTCTATATAAGTATCCCTAGAATAGCTGCGCCTATCGCTTAGCCATTTGTTTTATATTCATAGCCGCGCGGACGTGGCCTATAGAAGTGGGGTGGGATGTGAGCATATGTTAACCGTAGCCATCTGTTATTCTTCCATCCCCTCTGCCGCCCCCGCTCCGTTCTTTCCTTCCAAATTGCTCCCCGCAACCCGAGTTCTCTAGAGCCAACGAGCCCTCGCCGTTCAAACCACCGTCCATTCTTCTCGCCCTCAGTTCTACCCATCGCCCAAATGTAAACACCAGCCAAGTCGACTTTGCCCGCAAGCCCCGGCAGCCGACTTCTTCGCCGCAGCTGTAACCTTAGCCCTCACCTCATAAACTAGCCTCGCCCTCGCCCCTGCCCCGAAGCCGTCGCCTCTTCGCCTCAAGATTCTCCAAGCCTGCGTTCTTCTCTTCCAGTTGCTTCCGCCAGTCCCACTGACTCAGACATACCTTCCTTCTCCCGTAATAAACAGTTATCTTAATCTTTAAACTTGTTCTTTCTTCCTGGGGCCTACCACCGGCCCTCACAGTTGAATGCGTAATTATGTGGGTCAATGTGTACACTTGTAAAGATATATGTTAGTGACCATTCCCAAGAAGTGATAGTGATAAAGTTAGTGATAAAGCCCATTCCCAAGAAGGTGTGCGGCCAAGCATGTAATAATGAAGTGATGAGATCGTGCACAGATGACTGAGATCGTGCACAGATGACAGAGAGGTGCTGGCGATGTGCAACTGCAGCTGTGGGCGAGGTTGACGAAATGATTTTGCCAATGTTTTATTTTTGCGCGTATGCAGGTGCAGTGCTGTACTTAATTCCGTTTTAGCATCTGTGCAATAAATGTGCCTCGAAATATTTCGGTCGCAGCTGTGGATTCCTTACTGGACGGCGGGACGCCTCGAAACAGAAGAACAACGAACACACATGACTACGCACCTTATACAGCTGAAAGCGAAATCGCACATCGTATATTACGTTAGGGACTTTTAGCGAACTGTTACCGTGTTCCGCGTACTGCACTATCGGAGCCTTTGAAACATGCTCTATAGGCGCGCACCCGGAGTGATACCGTGACAGCGGGGCGCGCACTTAAAAGCATGCTTCAAAGGCTCCGATAGTGCGATACGCGGAACACGGTTTGTTAAAAGTCCCCTATTATTACACTACCGGGACCGGGCGTGATGCTCAGGAGCCTGGATCCAGGCTCCAGCACGACCCCGAAGCGATCCATACGAGAACCACCCTACAAAAATAAAGAGACGCCATGTTGGATTCTTTACGGCTTGGCTTAGAAACGGCTTCAAAGTAGGCTACTACGTCCCAAACGTGTATATAGAAGTCGTTTTGAAAAGTAAGCCAGATATTTTATTAATAGCATGGTTAGCTCTTAATATAATTTTACAATTTACCGAATATAAAATAATAAGTTAACTCGTTCAAGTAATGAGAGCCCCCCACCACGGACGAGGAATTCGGCGCTACTGTACAAAACTCGACTCCATTGGCCCTATGGAATCCGTCCGGGGGTTCTGCTTCTGTTCTGGTCGCTGTTGGTGGCTCTCTCTGGAAAGCTTCGTTTGTTGAGATCTTTCTTCTGGGGTAAATTTCAAGCACTTCAAGGAGCAAAGGAGGGCGCCGATACGGATGGACTGGTCTTGACTCTGTGCAAGCCAGCGGTAAGTGCCGATCTCGACAAAGGGAAGATGGGGGAACTACCGCGTGTGTCAAAGGATCGACGGCCGTTTCAAGGCTCTGCTATGCCTGTCCCCAGCTATGTTAATTAGTTTTACTTCATTCAGTTTTCCCTTCATGACTTCCATCAATCTTCTAACCTCCTCTTTGTGAGTATAATCCTTTTCACCTCCGTTATTTCATCCTCACCAGCACCTTTGCCAATTCAAAGAAAGGCTCTCATCACATGACAGGATCACCTTGAGCAAAGTGGTGTCATTTTTAAAGGGATGCTACAACGAAATTTCGGCCCTCATTTTCTGGTCTATTTGTGTTCAAAGGAGCAGCATCACATCGAACATACCAATATCTTGTTAAAAAAGTCACGCAAAGGAATTTTAAAACGAATCAAACGATTAGCAAAGAGCACCTGGTGGATGTCGCTAACGCCTCGCTTGTAATGCCCGTCTAGGAACCTTGACAGCTAGTGACGGAGGTTGTGTCGCCTCCGGCCACGACGAGAGAAGAGGGGCAGGAGGAATTCCCCTCTTCCCGAGAACGCCTTTTCTGTGTCGCAGAAGTCGCTGTTGTCCCCCTACAAGATTACAGAAGATTAACCCATCACTCAAACTCCGTACAAAAGCAGCCACTTCGGTGGCTGGAACGACTAGGCCATCCTCTCGACGTCAGCCTCGCCGTAGCTTTGCTCGTCCCGAGACGACCTACGTCACGATTGCGTTGGATGTCACGTGGTCTCCGCTGGGCTTTCTCCGAACACTTGCCAGAGGGGGCCGTTTATAACGAAAAATACAGCCACCAGGCTCAAAATACATACGTGCGATTGTCATTTACGGATACTGTGGATTATATTCAACCTATTTTTGAACACGACGGGAATATTTCAAATTTCGTTGAAGTGTCCCTTTAACGTATAAACCGCATGCAAGCGATTAGGCGAGCGACGAGACATGCGACGGCGACCCGCTTCGCTGTCGCTCGCTCAGTCGCGCGACGAGGCAAACCGCAAGAAAGCGACGGGAGCAAGCGACCGAGGCGATGCCGTCCGACGGCACTCCTCTCACTCCTTCAAGTGCCATCCGAAAGTCTCGTGTAAAGTGAAGTGTCAAAATGAGTTTTTCGAAGCTGTAGCGTAGTAACTTTACTTCAAGGTTTTGAGTTATGTCCGACGGAAATAAGTTACGGCCTGGTAATTTACGGAACCTTATTGAATGTTACGCTTTGTTCCCGAAACACGACGTAAACACAAAAATATTATAAATTGCTTCTGCATTACGTCCGATGCAGCATTCGAAAATTGGTTAAAATCACGGCTCTATCCATATCTCCAGGTTTGTTGAGGGGGTTGGAGTGTGTTCCTCGTATGTAGAGGCTACGTATGCCCGTCACATACGCTTTCTTTTTTTTTTTCTCTCTCTTTTTTTAACAATTTTTTTAAGAGGATTTTTTTTTTTTTTATATGAAATTAGTTTTTCTTAAGAGGGCGCGGTACCTCTATTTATTCGTCCGTTTCAGCCACCAGATGGCGCGCGGCTCGAAACGTGGTTGAACGCGCAACTTCTAGATGGCGCCAGTATCGAGGTGTGAAAAGGCCCGCGTTATCCGCTGCGTGAAATAGATCCCGAAATGTGCCGTGTTCTCCCGGCGGAGGAAGTTTCTCCCTCCCTCGCGCGCGCTTGGTATGTCTGTAATCAGTCAGCTCAGTGTGCATAGCATCGGACATCAGTGATAATACGCACGGTGGCCGAGTCCAGCCTCTGCACTGTGTGATGCAGTGGGTGGCGCTCGTTTCTGTTCGGAGGTAGGAATAAAAATGCCGGTCCCCTTTTTTACGACGCTCGTTTCTATAGCTTGTTTTTCTTTTTTTTATCTCAAGTGACCTACAGTACCGCCTGTTCGAAATCGTCCTTTGCGGTGAGCGATTGAGAGTCAGGTTAGCATTTTATTTGGGTCAGCACTACACGTTCAATGGAGACCTCGGGCGGCGATGTAAATATGCATTGCTCCCCAAAGTGTGTCCAAGGTGCGCAATGACAATTGGAAAGGGTATTGAAGGCGCGCGACCGTCGGTTGGTAAAATACGTGCGTTAGATTCACTTATTCAGTCTAATCATTTTTGCCAACGTCTTCTATCTGTTTCGACAAATGACATGGTCGAGTCTATTGATAACCTTAGCTTGATTGGACGTACGGAGTGTCCGGGCTTTAAATAAATTTGCTTCGTTTATGTGAATGAATAACTGTTTTCTCTTTTCCGTGCTCGGTGCTATGCAAAAATCGCTGAGATGTTATGGTAGCTCAGTGTGGCGGCGTTTTGCACGCTGACTCGCTATTGCATTCGCTGTGCACAATATGTGTTCAGATGGAATGTGCCAAATCGTGTTTCCGATCGATATGATAGATTTACTTTGCTACAGTGTTAATTATATTTTCCTGATTTAAACTGGTTCGTCCCTGATCCGAGCCTAAGTTCAAATTCGAAGGGCAGACAGACTTAGCGTCGTAACAGCCGTAATGCGCAGAAAGAAATTAGTACCATGAAAGAAAAACAAAAGGATACGAGGTGGCTCAGTGTTATAGAAGTAATGAGTGTGCAAAAAATGCCATCGTACGTGTTTTTTTTTTTTTTTTTTTAAGTTTCCGCATTGCTGGGAAACGCTCAAGGTACCAGCAAAGACAGCGAGCTGGCGTGAAATTTCCATCGAGTGGAAAACGAGTGTCATTTTTATTTCATCATGCGCTTTCATTTTGATATGGTTCAAAATGGGCGCGAAATAGTAACAGGTAAGGCAACAAAATTTAGATGTTAGGTCTGGAGCACCGCCATACTCAGCCGTGTTGGGGCATCTCTCGCGAGTCAATACGGCAAAGGTATTGCGCGTCGAACTGTACGTCAGAGTTATCCATTTCAGCGAAACCTTGATTTCGCAAAACTATTGTGCCTCGAGTCGTGGCTTCCAGTACTTGGAAGCCACGAGCGAGAAATAAATGACAGTTGATTTTGAAGGACAATCGCGACGTGGAAACCCATAAAAGAGAGTTCCAATAAGACGAGAGCTTCCCCTTCTGTTCAAGTGCGTGGGTTAAGCGCGAAACACATGTACGACGAAACCGTCCGATCCGACGTCCGACTGCGCAATACGACGGGCGGAGGCGACGACGAAAACCTTCCGATCCGACGTGCGGACTGCCGGAATGACCTTGGGGGGAGAGGGTTTTCGTAGCATCGGAGAGCGTTGAAAACCCTCGCCTCCGCCCGTCGTATTGCGTGGTCGGACGTCGGATCGGACGGTTTCGTCGTACATGTGTTTCGCGCTTTAACGCTCTCAATCCTGCACCTGTGGTAACACTGCAGGCTCCTAAAATCGCTTTAAAGGGAAGATGGGGCACTTCTACATTTGAGAAAAAACGCATGAATTGCGTTCATTTGGCCTTTAGAATAACAGATATCAAAATTATATTTCAATGCGACGCGCCGGAGAGCCACAAGAGCAATTTCAAAATAGGGCTGAAGCCCCGCCCCCCTAGCCTTGGGCAGCCAAAAGAGCCGTCGATGACGTCACGGACAGCGACTGTCTTTCGCGTTTTTCTCGCGTTTACCAATACTTACGCAGCAAATGGTTTGGGTATTCGGGTTCACGGGGTAAAAATACACTAGAATTCACTTCTAACTCATTTTTTCCAAGAAGCTCCGTAGCTTCCCTTTAAAAACGTTCCTGATCGCAACAACTTTTTTTTTTTTTGTCGAGGCGCTATTTTCTTTTTTTTTGTCTACCTTGATACCCATCAGCACAAAAACTACCATAAACTAAAAAAAAAAATAGTGGGCATACAACGACAACGCACCCACTGGGACCCGAGTCAAGGCAAGAACTAACTACTAAAAGGGGAAAAAAATCATGTTCGCATACACAGACAGAACGCCTCCATCGAAAGAAATGAATCATGCGCTTGTTCTGCCAGTCTCGTTGTGCGTCTGTCAAAAGCCACAAAGGAGGAAGACAATCAGCGCCTACACCACTCCCCTCCCCTCCCCCCCCCCCCCCCCCACCACCCCTAAAAAGAAGAAAAAAAAAGGTTTCTTGGGCGCGCGCGCGGTCGCCCAAGCGATGACCTTGGAAGGGTATGCGATTGTAGCACGTTTGTCCCCCGGTTGTGCCCCTGTCTCAAATGCCACGGTCCGTTTCTCCCAAGTGCCCGTCTTATCTTCCCGAGTATCAACTCCGCAGTGATTCTGAATCATTCCGATGCTTTCCAACGTTGCAAAACTGTTAGACGAATATTTGCACAGAAGTATACACTGTTCGCAGAACTATCTACGGCGCTAAAATTCAAAAGCGCCGTGTTGGATTTGGGAACTCGTGTAGGTTTAGCTCATTGTTGGAACATTCTTATTCGCTCCATGAATTCCACAAAACGTGTAAATATTAGAATGAACTTTCCAGAGAACGATAGTTGTTGTCGGGGTTCCAGGCGACCGGACAGGTTGCAATTATTGGCTGATTAAAAATTTTATTTCATAATCACAATCGTATCATCAAGGGCACGCCATTTCCTCATCACTTCTTCTACGAAAAGAGCTGCTGTATTGGTAGCACAGACAGACGGAAACGGTTGAGACTGTGCCCAAATAATATCTTCTTTTGGCAGGTACTGCGCAGCGATTACACACAATGCCTCTAACATAAACATGCTGCTCCACATGTCTATTCACAAGATGCAATACATCGTTCTCCCAACTTTGTTGAAATGGGCATGAAAGCGCGTAACCGTCACTTTTTTTAAGTTCTATTTAGAGGTGAAGTGTTTACCGTAAAAAGTCGTTAATTATTTATTTTTTTCCGTTCCACTACAAAGCTAGATTGACTTAAATTTTTGTTTTTATATCGTCTCTACAGCGCTTTTACGTCGGTACTTTCGTGTTAGAGGACATCACATAATATGCGAAAAAAAAACAACAAAAAACGGTAGGATCGATGCTGCATAGCCTTTTTTTTTGTGGACATCAAGAAAAAAAAAAGATAGTAGTTGTCTTCACTTCGCACTGCATGTTTTAGCACGGAAGTTCCTATTTGGTTATGATGTCTTTATTTTCTTAAAAATTGTATACAGTAATTTAAATTACCGAATTACAAAAACGTCGAAATTGTATAATTGTTTTTCGTTGGGACGCCATGACGACAGCGACACTCGTGTTTCCTCGTGGTTTTCGCCAGCATTTCTACGATGAATTGCCAGGATCGCGATATGCTACAGCGTGACACTCCGTCTTCTGTGACGTCATTTTTTGCACTTCGGGACCACTTTTGATGTATGGCCAGCATAAGACGCTAAACACACCAGTCGGAGACGCGCTGCAGGTGCCATAGTACTGCTCCTAAAAGTAGCTGTCACGTGCTTTGCTCCGCGACTGTGATTCCCTCACAGCAGCTCTGACTGAGGGTTGCCAAATTACGGTGAAACGGAGTATAGACAAAACAGACCGGAGACGAGCTGCCAGCATACGATAGTCAAACTCCAACAAAAAGGATTAGTTTCTTCCCAAGCTGGACGACATTTACCGGGCATCTTTGGAGCTGCGAAGCTCAAAATCACGCGTACTCATAAGATTTTTTTTTTCTCGCGTGTTTCTGATTTTTATGATGTCCTGCAAGCAAGAAAAAATATATATATGGTGAAGTCACTCCGAGGGGGTACCGATAACTGCGAGCCACGAACATGAAGGATTCGCTAACATCCGTCAGGAGTGTGAACGGTAAATCGTCACGCAAACATATTCTCACAAGCTGCAAATATTTATTTGGCTTAGCAAGTAGAATACTAGTATACTAACGACATGTGATTATTGTACACAATATACCATTTCTCGGTTCTTCAAAACCATTTCCCTTGTCTGAACGGTCGCGCTACGGGCCGCGGCTAGCCGTGCCCTCGATAGACTACGGAGCTGCGTTGTGTCGTCTGCTACTGTACCGCCAACAGGAGAGCGATAGCTCTGTGTGCTCCACAGATGTGTGTTGCGGTATAACTCTGTACGTCTGTCCTAGAGGAAGACAAAAAGAGAGGCTCTGTGACCCCCTCCTAAGCTAACAAAAACAAACAGAAGTATACTCGTTTGGACTGAAAGGTTTACAAAATAGTGACCAGACATTGGAAAAGCATATGTCACAGAACTTGGTTTATGAAATTGCATCATTGTTTCGAGCAAGAAATCACCTGCTCACCACTGGGACGATGAAATCGTCACTATTTATTGCGTCAGGTATATTTGCGCTCATGAAGAAAAATCTGAACACATCCTTCTCCCAAAGTCCTATGTCGAATAATAAACACTTTTTTAAACATCTATGCACAAATAACTCATTTTTTTCTACACTTGTATATACACGTTAATTAAACGACGTCAAACCGCATTTTTGATTAGATCTTGATGTCTACACCAACTACATTCATATTTTTTAGGGCTTTATTGAACGATAACTTCAACTATAGTTAATGGAACACGATGGCTCGATCTCAACAAAAACCTCAACGTGCGAAGCTTCCGCAGACGGTCGCTTGCGAGTATTCTCAATGTGAGACTTCAGAAGCTTTCGCTTGCCATAGGGAGCTTGATTTCGACTACAGCACTGCACGGGCCCGGAAAGCGCGGAGCGCGCTGCTGTGTGGAGAGGTTGACTTACAAGATGACGTGTTACGTGGTTACGTAAGATGGCGTCATTTCGTGCAGCGTGATCACGTAAGATGACGTCATTTCGTGTAACAAGATCATGTAAGATGACGTACGTGTTTGTGTCACGTGATCACGTAAGATGACGTTAGTTCGTATGAACTGACGTCATCTTACGACAACGCCAACAACATTAGTGCTGTCCGGAACCATTGACCTTAGAAGTGCGCCTCTTCGCTTGAAGAGCTGATATGCGTTGATTGTTATTTGTTTCTTTTGCCTACTACAGACCATTCAAAAACTCGCCTTCTGGGTGCCACCAACTTCGTCTAATGGGCTGTGAAGCGCGTTCGAGCGTGCGCAATACCTCTCGAGGCCGAAAGATTGTACACTGAGTATGCGTTCACAGCTCAATGACTTAGGCATTTTTCGTCAGGATAGATGCTCCCACGAAAAGAGCGTAATGGATATGTGATTAGAATTGGAAATTTGAAATGTTCTTGTCCAATCGCATTTTTCTTTGGTTATCAACGCTTCTTAGCGTCATCACAAGACGTTCAACCCATAATACACTGGTGATTAAAAAATAAGCACCGAAAAACATGCACCGATTTTCGCTCAAAAATAAACACCGGAAAAAACATACCGTAATCATTACCCATGCCACCTTTTTGGGTGATATGTGAATTTCCAGAAGAGCAGCGAGTTATCACCCTCCCCTAGGAATACCCTGACTACAGAGCAGGCGACCCGTTTTTCCCCGCGTTAGATTGCGGTGACTACGAACCGTACGGAGGTCACAGGACGTCCGTGAAAAATAAAAAGGAGGCAAACAACGATCTACTCTGTGCACGCTTCATTCCCGATTTCCACGACCCCAAGGCCGAAGGACGTTTGTGTGAAGGATAACAATAAAATAAAACTTTGCGTCAAAAAAAAAAGCCCGTTTTTAAAAGAAAAAAAAAAGTAGAAACAAGCACAACGCTTTGACGGACCGCGAGGTTGTGGAACACCTCGCGGTCTGCTTGCCACAGGACGGTTGTCTTCGACCCATAGCTTCAATGTGAATTTGCCACTTGCGAAAACACGGAGACCTACCCAGCGAGAACCAGGAAAGTAAGACACGCACACTGACGCCTCGGCGTGCAGAATGAAACAGGATACGGGCGCGGAATACGGCCGCGGAAGAACACCTCGCACAGTGCCGATCCGGCCGATCTCCGAACGGACGATTTCGCATTTCGTGGACAGCGAGTGCCACCGCACGGGAGAGAGAGGTACCTTAAAAACGACGAAGACAAGCACCGACACCTTGGTTCTTTATATTTGCTGTAGTTACGGAACAAATCGACTTACATGAATAATTTGAATATTATTCGATTCCGTAATAAATTTAGAAGACATTACGCGCAATACTTCTTATGTTTGAATTTAGATAATTTTGTAAATTCGCTCCGAATGCAAGAGTGCCGAATTAGCCGATTTTGACCATTTTCATGATTTTTTAAAGAATATAATTAAATTTATGATGAAACATTTGTTGCCCTTAGTGTCTCGATAATGACTCAATGTCTTTAAAGCCGAAAATTTCAAGAAGATCCGCGCAGCCGTTATTATGTGAGAACTTTTTTAATTTGGTGAAAAACCTCATGTATTCTCTATAGGGCTCTGAGGTGCGCCCCCTCTTAACTCTTTCGCTACCGCGCCTATTCAAATCAATCAATTTGATCGACGCACTTCCAGTTCAAATTTTCGCTCGCTCGCGCGGTTTACGGGCGCCTAGCGCCATCTAGGTTAGAAAGTGGGAAACACAACGTGCTCCGCTATGTTTTGTTAGTTTCCTACTTTGCGGCGCTCCTCCCCGCGTCGCAAAAAGTTTAGCTTTGACGGGCGAGCGCTTCGATCATGGCGTCGTCATCGTGCGCGGGCGCTCCCAAAAGATGTCGTGCTTCTGGCCTTTCAAGCTCTTTAGGAGCCGATTTTGCGGATGCAATCAGCAGTAGTGAGACTGAAGATGATGTGGACACATCAGATTTCAGCACCGATGACGAGGATGCACCAACTCAAGCCGGAACATCCAGCGGGTGAGTGTCAGCTCTATGTGGGGCGCACATTTAGATTACTAATAAATAGTTATGACCGGCGGAGCATGTACTCACAGCTATATTATTTATTTTCAGGGTCTCAACGTCATACGGACATGATTCCTTGCCAGCAGCTGTGAAGCGCGTACAGTTTTTTCCTAAACGAAACCCGGGAGTCAAAGTTGGCGGCGCGTTCCGGAGTAGCGCACGGCGGTTCGTCCGGGCCGTCGATGTCTTCCAACTCTTCTTCACCGCAGAGCTAATCAACATGATCTGTGAGAACACAAACAAATATGCGTGGGCGCATATTTTAGAGAGGCAAACGTACACAGAAAAGGACGGCTCATGGAAAATGTTCAGTCCCAATGAAGTGATGCAGTGCATAGGAGTCCTGATCTACATGGGAATTGTGGAACTGCCTCGCCTCCATCTATACTGGAATACCTCGGAGTTATTTTCCGGCCTCATTCTTCCAAAGATTATGGCCAGAAGCCGATTTTTTGCGTTTCTTGCTTTTCTCAGTGTCATGGACCCGGAGAAGACTGACGCTGTCCGCGATGGCAAGCTGCACAGGATCACACATCTGCTGCAACATATGAATGACGTTCGTTCGTTCATCCACGCACAAATTTCGGTATGGCTGGAAATGCTGACATGACGTCAGCATTTCCAGCCATACCGAAATTTGTGCGTGGATGAACGAATGGTCAAATCAAAAGGACGATCGGGAATACGCCAGTATATGCGTGACAAGGGGGTCAAATGGGGGTACAAGCTGTGGGTCCTTGCTGACTCAAGCACAGGCTACACTGTGCAATTTAGCGTTTACACCGGGAAGCGAGAAACACCCAGCTCAAAGGGACTGGCTTATGACGTTGTAACGCGCCTGTGTGATGCATATTTGGATCAAGGCTACATTATCTACCTTGACAACTTCTACACATCCACCTCCCTCTTTGAACACCTTCTTGAGAGGAAGACTCTCTCTTGTGGAACAACGCGCAAAGATCGGCGCGGATTTCCCTCCCAGTTGAAAGACACCACTTGGGAGAAAAGAGCAACTCGAGGGGACATTCGCTGGCTGCGGTGCCATGATGTGCTGTATTTGCAATGGAAAGACAAGCGCACTGTAAACATGATGAGCACAGCCCACACTGCCAACAATCACGTCAGTGCAATGCGAAAAGTGAAGAGAGGAGACCGATGGACAAGGATCCCCATAAGGAAGCCACTCATAATAGAAGACTATAATAAGGGCATGCTTGGTGTTGACAAGTCCGATCAACTTATCGCTTCTTACAATGTCTTGATGAAGTGTGTCAGGTGGTGGAAGACACTGTTCTTCCACTGCATTGACATTGCTGTCATCAACAGCTTTGTCATCTTCCAAGAACACAGGGAACATCACCCCGAGATAGAGGAGCTCACCAGAAAGACTGGCTTTGACCAGCTCGCATTCCGTATTGAGCTGGTCAACCAGATTTTCGGGATGGACGACAGACATGTTCACCCTCCGCCTCCTCCAAAGAAGTCTGAGCACAAGCCCCAGGTGCAAGAAAAGCGCCGTAACTGCAAGCTCTGCTACGAGAAAAAGAAGGTCGAAAGGAAGACTGCAGTTTTTTGTGAGCCGTGTGGTGTGTATCTGTGTTTCATCCCAACGAGGGACTGCTTTGGAGGATGGCACGCCACACACCCACGCTAACTTTTTTTTTCGCGCAAAGAACGGTTTTCAGCAATACCCTCTGAAAATTGTGTTATCATTTTATGGCATAATAAGCTACAGAATGCATATCTTGAAATTTTTTCACTCTTGATATTTTTAGAGTTGTCCACCTTTGTCAAGCAGAACAACATCCTCACTGTATAAAGTTTTACATTAAAACATTTTTTTTATTATGTTGTGCAATAAATGTATATGCAGCATTTATGTTATCGAATAGAAAATTCTTTTAACTACATTTTGATACCAAACAATGTAAATAAGGCATTAGTGAATCTGCACCAAAAGATATTTCCTTCCACCTAGTAAAAACTGCCCTTTTTCCCGTGGTAGCGAAAGAGTTAAGGCCCGTTCACACTCTTGCGACCGAATACGACCGAGAGAGACCAGACCGGTTTTTAAGCCTCTTGCAATCTCTTAGGACCAGCTCCGCTGCATCGCATCCGGTCTTAAGAAGTCGCAAAAGGCTTAAAGACCGGTCTGGTCTTTCTCGGTCGTACTCAGTCGCAAGAGTGTGAACGGCGGTGACACAAAAAAGAAAAGAAAAACATTAACACAATGGAAACCGCAGCACGCATGCTGCGAGCCTGAGATATCAGTGTTGGTTCGTGGTTTGTACGACAGATTGAGGGCCCATCGTCTCATCTAAAGTGTCTAAAACCCCTATATGTGCCATGATCTAGAAAAACCGTGTTGCTCGTATGTTTCGACAGTTTTGATGCCAGTACACTCCACAGGTGACTTGTCTCTTAGCTGTAGATGAGAAAGTTAGCCGTTGCAGTGCAATCGCTAACCTGGGGTCTTTAACGTGCACCACGCAGTAGTAATTACACGAACCGTTGCCAATACCACAGCCTGCGCCGGTACGAAACTTATTCAGGTCGAAACGGCAGCGGGTGGGGGTAACTTCATTTTTTATTTAGAGTTCCGTCGGACGTAACTCGAAACGTTGGGGTAAAGTTACGTCAAACGTGACTTTAATTTTTATTTCAAGTTCTGTACGTAACTTTAATTTTCATATTGGGTTACGTTGGACGTTACTCGAATCCTTGACGTAACCCGGGTTCTGTCGGACGTAACGCTAGACACTGCATTCTGTTTTTACGATTAACATTGATAAACAAAAAAACGAAGGTTGTTGACGAAACTTCGCAGAGCAAAAGGGTATGGGACTCCCTTTCCGGAGGTGCATGGGGGACAGCGTGGCTTGTGTTGCTGGCTGGACGCTGCGAAGTGGCGTCTACGGCCGGGCCAAGTGGGTTAATAGTTCTGTAATTAGCAGCCGCATTTTGTCGCCACCAAGCGGCGTGAATGCAGGCGGGGGGGTGGTTTAACGAGCTCTCCTGTGATACACGCGTCGTCCGGCTTTTTTTCGGACGGCACTGCAGACACAACCTAAAAATCCGAAAACCGAGCGATTCGGCAAGCGACAGTGAGAAATCTCCGTTGCTCTTCACCGACTCCCGTCGCCTTTTCTGTCGCTTGCAAAATCGCTCACATGCGCTTCAGCCTTTACTGTAGCACTTATTTCGACCAAATGAAGTGTGTCATCAAAGTACTTAGAATCTGCACACTATCACGCAAGGCATTTTCTTTTTAATTTTTATCTGAGTATATACTCTTCAAAGACTGCTGTGTCGGAATATTGATTACCTAGGTTTCTCTCGATGGGCTTTTTTTTGAGAGGGACCCTAGTATGTGATAAGTTTGCCGCGAAAGAAAGGTGAAGAGAAGTGAGCTAAAGCAAAAAAGGCAATGTCTGCACGCTGAACCCGCACAGCGCGCTTGTTTGTCTCGAGTTCACTCGTTGCACGAAGCACTCCAAGAACTTTTTGACCCGGACTTGCAATGTCTTTCATCGATGCGCTCAGGTTCTTTGTTTCTGTGTGTTTAGCTTGTACCTCGCCTGCCGGCCTGGCAGGCACGCGCCGCTGAACTGGACTGTGTTTTGTCATATTCTGGACCGTTACATTTTGCATACAATTTTGGGAACCAGTTGGCGACTGAGCGGAGTGGCATGGTTTTGGTTTTGATAGAACAGCAGTCTCCACTCGCACAACGAAGCGTGTAGGGTGACCACCTACCTGCTAGTGAAATGCTGGACACGCAAGGGGGGAGGGTCAAGGAAATTCATTAACACATGCACCACGAACCGAGGCTCTGTTAACACATTTAATATCCTGTGCTGTTTATACACCTGCTAATTGTATTGCGCCCATTAAGCTCGATTAATTTTCACTCCCAGTGATATATCTTCTATGCCAAATGTGTTATTAATGTGTCGAAGTTGAAAATATAAAAACCGACTGTAGCAGAACTTAATGCATCAAATGGAAATAAGAAACAGTAAATCTTTTTCGGGCAATTGTTTCCTGTCAACGCTTACTTTTATCAACGTGGTCCTACACAAATTTTTAACATTATATTCTTTTTCGACCGTTGAGAGTTGGAGGCTTTTTTGCCGTTTATGGCTGCCTTCACTAAAACAAAAATCCACAGCAGCCCTTTCGCGTTGACACAGTGATTTCAAAATAATTACAATATTTTATATTGAAACCTTTGGTGAGCAATTCTTAAAATATTTTGCCAAGGGGAGAGGCACAACGGAGCATGCGCGTTGGTTCTCCTGCAATAACGACGGTTGCTTCCCACAATGCTCGGATAGAAAATGGTGTACCATTGCGATTTACACGATAACCAGTGACATCCGCGCTTCCCTGTGCCCCGTTTTTCGGCAACAACATGAGTTGCAGTGCGAATTTTGCTACAGTATAAAATGCGGGACATTTTGAAGATTTGAGAACTTCTTGCGGGACGCGGGACACGAGCCCTCAATGCAGGACAGTCCCGCGAGTCGCGGGACGGGTGGTCATCCTAGATGCGCGTGCAACTGCAACCTGCCAAAGTTGCCCTCATGTGCATGCGAACATGATTGCACGACAGAGGTACCAGCCGGGACGCTTGCAATTCATTGCTTTGCATTTGCTTGCTTTTGTCAAAAATCTGGCACGTCGGGAACCAGTAAAACGATGGCAAGCAGTTTTTTGGAATTGCTCGGCAATGCCTACAGCACTGTACACTTCTGGGATATCTCAATGTGTCTTTGCAGACATTGAAAGCGGACATTCATTGCTTCCGAAGGCACACCGAGGCTTGCAGCAGCCTTGCAGAAAGTTTCGAAAAGCAAAAGGAAAAGCACCCGCTAGTCGTACTGGACCTTTTTCTTGCGTATAGTTTCGCATTGCACTGCAGTAGTTAAATATGTGTTTATCAGTCAGAGACTGCTTCCCTTTATTAAATTATATAACTAGTCAACTTTTTGCTTTGATATTTTCTACTACTAAGCTGGTCATTTTCAAATAAATATAATATGTGCAGTTTGGCTCTTACTTATCTATAGCGGGTACATATATATGTATCATTTAACTGAAGCATTGCAAAATGTGTCATGTCATTGGCATTTCAGTTAACATGTTCAAAGAGTCTGAGGTAGTCTAACTTGACCATAATGTGTTTATTGCAACGAGCAAAGTGCCCTTCATTTGTCGAGCACTTAAAACAAATATTTTTATTTTTCTAAGAATATCTGCTCCAAAAGCCACTTTTGCTGCTCCACAACGGCTTAGGCCAATCACATCACTGAATGATGTTAGTGTGGGTTAGGGTGCTTGTACATAAGCTCCAGTGAGCGCATTCAGTAGCGGCCCCTTCAGCTCCGAATGGAGTCACGCGGCTCCTCAGCTGCTTTAGTGCGATTTCCGCTTCCTCCCCTGCCAGACGGTCTCCGAATAAAATGGAAGCAGACGATGCCGAGCACGATCGCTTTTATTTGACGCCTTTATTGAAGAAGTCTTGACAAGGTCGTTAAAGAAAAAGCGAGTGACTGTACCCATCAGCGCTGCTGTTTGAAGCGATTCAACGCCTTCGAGCCCTTCGCGGGGCGGTGCAAAGGCTGCTTCTGTTTTAAAAACCGAGAAAAACGTCGTCAGCACACCCAAAATATGGAGCTCAGTGAATCTCTTTCGCCGGTCGCGATACTTTGATACGGCCATGCGTTTGTTCTGCCCTTCATTACAAACTTCCTGTAAAATGTATTCGTATATACACGGGAAGTTCGGCCGCGCTCGGCGATCAAGATTTTGTCGGCCGAAGCGAGCATCAGCCAACGTACACCCCGATTTAGCTACGACAACAAACCATTAATCGGGATCATGCTCTGCGTGAGTGTCCGACCGGCTACCAAAGTCGCGTTCACTGCCTGCCTTGCTCTGTTCAGCGTGGAAAGGACTACCGTCGATATTCACCGAGTTTCCATGCAACGGCGATCAAGACAAGGCTACAAATAAACCATCTACGTTGTTTATTAGCATATTCAAACCGAACAAAATACGGTCCAATGCATTTTCCGAAAAGAGCCTTACCTGGAAAAAAAATACAAACGTGTTATTCGTCTTACCTTGAGAACTTTTCACTAACAAAAGCAATCAAACTGCACACCCGCAACAAAACCAACGTAACTTATCCTGCCATTTTATTATTTTTTTTCTCTTTTAGCGTTGGAATTTTGTCAGCGATCCGGAATTACATCATGTTGCGCCCCTTTCCCTTCTCATGCACCATCTCCGGAAGTCGGTTTTCGCCGTCTAGTGGAAGGAGCGCTGACTCCTTGACTCCTGGAGCCACTACTGAATGTGCTCATTGGGAACAGAGTTGTTCGTTCATCCATCTTGAAATTCAAAGTTATGCAGGAAAGTCACTATTCACGCATGCAGGTGCCATGCTTTGACGAGTACGGCTGGTGCTTTGAGCTCATACTTTTCATTATCACTTTGACGACCACGCCGCACTTGATTCTGTACTTGCAGGAAATATTTCGCCGAAGTACTATTTAGAAGATGAGCCATGCAGCACGACATGCAAAGAAACTTTCAAGTAGGTATACTTTTTCTCAACAAATTTTGTTTCGTGAAGAAGCACGCCCATCCATCGTTGGTTTTGGGCTCTCGATGCCAAGCAATTATCGCCAACTTTTTATCGCAGTCTCCATACTAATTCTGGCTGCAGGTATCAAATGTAGGGGTGCGACATTGAGCATATTAAATGCTAGCAAATTTGTGATTTAGTGTTAACAATGAACTGTGATTCAAATCTATAAAAACATGTTTTTGGTCATCTGCTCTAAAAAAGTTAAGTGCCGATAATCCAGTAGTTAAGAAAAAAACGTTGCTTGCCTATTTTATTTTATTAAAGAATCGGTGAAATTATGAATGCTTAGAAAAAAGCTTTCCCACTAGTTCAAAGAAAACATATTTGCTGCAATAAATTAGCTGGGATACCATGGTTCTATAATGTAATGGCACAGACAGCCCTCATACTAGGACTTGATTTTTCGTATGTGGTGAGTTATCTTTCCCCGCTAAAAAATCAATGTGCTTGGTTTCGTGACGGGATTAGTCAGCAACTGAAAGAGTGAGTACCAGTGGCGTACCAACTTGTTTTTGAGTGGGGGGGCAAACCCGACCCTCTTCCCCCCCCCCCCTTAATCGAAAATTCGGCGCAACTTTTGTGGAAGTTTTCTAAAGATTTGGCAATGATTCGGCAAAATTACAACGTTACCAGACTTAACATTGATATTTTGTTTTTTCTCACGAAAAAAAATTTGCTTCTTCTTCTTAAAATAAATACAACTTGTAGTACCTATTGAAACAGTTATGATTAAATAAGGTGATATTCTACAAGATAATTGTATCGATGTCGCTTTTGTGTGTTTACTGGCAATTTTAGTGTTTGCTTGCAGAAAGTGGCGTGACAACGAGGTTGGGTAGTAGCCGGAGCAGTCACGAATCACACTACGAGAGTTTTGATTTTGAGGCTTCATCAGCGCACGCCTGCAAGTGTGTTTACATTGTTAAAATGAAGACAATCACTGCGTTCTTACTTTCTCTGGGAGTCACCGTTTCGTGCGCGAAAACGGATGCAACGGTTGTTTAGCCTTCACCAGAAGAGATAACAATACTGTAAATATGCATGTTTTTCGATTTGAGTCACTTGACGTCAGCTTTGCATGAAAGTGCGCGTTCCATATTCGCAACGTGCCGTTTTTAACCTTTAAAATTCCGGTTTCTGGTGTTAGGACACACACGGACGTTTAGGAAGATGGGGAGAGTTAGGAATGTCGGATGTGCAACGTCGAGCATGATAGTTCTGTGTTTAACGAATACTTTTCATCAGTGTTTACTAACGAGTGCTTGGACTTCGTCCCCACTCTCCCTGAACAGCTTTACGAGCGCATGCATCCTATTAACGTTAACTCCGCTGGTATTAAAACATTGATTGATAAACTAAAACTTACTTCGTCCGCTGGAACCGATAACATCAACCCTAAAATTTAAAAGAAACACCCGTGTTATTTCTAGTGAGTATTTGAAACTCATCTTCATTCAGTCCTCATGTCAAAGCTGCCTTCCATCTGACCAAGAGGGAAGGGTAATTCCCAGTCTTTAAACAGGGCAGCCGCTCTTCCGCATCTAATTATCGCCCTAATTCATTGACTTCAATTTCTTGCAAACTACTTGAGCATATCCTCTACTCCAACATCATGAGGCACCTATCATCCCATTTCTTTTCTTTAAACAGCAGCACGGTTTTCAAAAGGTACTTTCCTGCGAAACGCAACTCTGCGACTTCATCCATGACTTGCACACTAACCTTAAATGTCACGTCCAAACTGACGCAGTTTTTTTTTTTTTTTTTTTCCAAAGCGTTTGGCCGTGTTCTCCATCAACGCCTTCTTTCTAAGCTATCATCTTTTTGCCTCGACCAATAACCGTTTGCATGGATTCGTGACTTTCTTTTTTCCCGTGTACAGGTCACGTCCATGATGATCATGAATCTTCCTTAATAAATGTATCTCCTGGTGTTCCCCTGGGGTTCGTACTTGGGCCCTTACTCTTTTTGATATTTATTAATGACATTCCCATTGGGATTTCTTAAAAAAAAAACGCTTTTTCGCCGACGACTGCGTCATCCATAACAAAGTAACTTGTGTGCAAAATAATAACCAGCTTCAGGAAGATCTAGATAAAATTAACAATTGGTGCAAAGAGTGGATTATGTCACCAAACAAGTATAAACGCAAACTAATCCACTTCACCAAGAAAAAAACCACTCTGTCATTTAATTACTTCTTGGACTCCGATCTGATTGAGACCGCTACTGTGTATAAATACCTTGGTGTAAGACTAACATCTGACCTTCCCTGGAATAACCACATTGAAGTCATTACCGCCGATTCATCTGGAACTCTTGGACTAAGCAGACGTAACTTAAAAAATCGCTCCACCCTTCGTCCCTAAGCTAACCTTTAACACGTACGTCAGACCAAAAATAGAATATGCTTCAACCATCTGGAATACCCATCGACTGTACCTCATCAATACGCTGTAGAGGCAGTTCAGAACAGAGCTGCTCGCTTCATTTCATCCACTTATGACTTTTCTTTCAGTGTCTCGGCGCTAAAAACTGAACTAACCATGTCCTCTTTGCAGCTTCGCAGGAAAGTCTCTCAGCTGTGCCTTATTCACAAAATCTACTACCACACTCCCGACCTCAAAACCACTTTGTTATTACCCCTCGACCGAACATCTCGCCTCAACAACGTCTGCACCATCAAACACACTTCTGGCTCTATGAACGCTTTCAATTGGTCATTCCTTTCTCAAGCCATCAGCCACTGGAACAGTCCCCCATCCTCCATTGTCACCATCTCGGGCCCTGCTGATTTCTCCTCTGCAGTAAAACTACACCTTTCTTGGCCCATGTGATGGTGTGCGGGGCTAGGCAGATCAGTGAAAACACTTACGCAGAGCGCTTGCCAGGCCAGACTTGTACGTAGTTCAACTACTTTACTCAAGTTACTGTAGTTTAACTACTTTTCTGGGTAGTTTAGTAACTTTTAATTACATTTCTATTGTAGTAATCAGTAGTTTACTTTAACTACTTTTCCGAGTGACTTCCACTCAAATTACAAATTACTTTCTAATTTTAGTGGTTGTTTTGCCTATCAACAGAGAACAGAGGTCGGAAGGTCAGCTGATATTTGCAGAGGGGGAAGCATGCGGAATAGAAAAGGGGGGGATGGGAAGGAAGAAAGTGATTTAGATAGTCCAAAAAACCCCAAAATTTTAACGAGCCCCCCCACTGCAACAACACTGCTACGAGGCGCGGGGAGCGAACAGACACGACGCAAGAGAGGTCGAGTAACTGTGGGATTAGCTCCGAATAGTGGCGTTTCTTTGTATTCCGAAGCTCAAGGAGACTTGACGCATTTGAAGAAAGGGCTTGTCCCCGCTTCTCTCCAATGTAGGAATTCTTGCCCACTACAGGAGGTGCACACACTGCTCCTTTTACGGTGCAGGCGATAGAACCCCTAACAACGACGCTCACGCCGGATGGGCTGCTCGTGTATCACTCGAAGCGCGTTAACCCACCCCCGCGCCTGCGTTCACGCCGCTTCGCGGTGACAGTGTGCGGCTGCTAATTACAAATCTATTAACCCACCTAGCCCCCCCACCCCCCGTACACGCCGCTTTGCGGCGTCCGGTCGGCAACCCAAGCCCCGCTGCCCCCCATGCACTTCCGTAAATAGAGTCGATACGATTTAGTTTAGCGATGTTTCGTCAACAACATTCGTTTTTTTAGTGTTAATGGTAAAAAAGAAATGTAAATATCGCCAAATGCCTCGACAAGACAAAATGTTCGAGAAAAAAATAAAAAGAAGTAAGCCGGCCCACACCATAAATAGAACCCGGGTCTGACACGTATGAGGCAGACATCTCACCACTAAGTTACGCTACCTCTTCGGAAACTCTCATTGCATCCGCTGCCTATGTTGACGGCGGCAGCGCCTATCTCCAAGCAAGCAAGCAAAACTTTATTTTGTGTAAGGGCCTACGTCCTGGTCTGGACGGCCCGTCAGGCCCATGTCTCGCGGATGGATTCCGTAAGGTTACAGTGTAGCCTTGTTCGTGGAGCAAGGCTTTACGAACCAGCCAATCCGGCGTGCGTGAGCACCGTTGCTAGGGTTTGTATCGCCTGCGCGTTAAAAATATGCCCGCGCGGGTCGGGGGGCAGTGCCCTTGGTATTCCTTGGGCGCCGCAGGCCTGTGTCTGCTCTGCCCAGTGGCGGCCGTTTCAGGGGGGGCAAAACGCATGCCTTGCCCCCCCACTCTGAGAACTGGGGGGGGCAAGTGCCCCCCTTGCCCCCCCGGTTGGTACGCCCATGGTGAGTACATGTATTTATTTTCTGCTTCATTTCGAGACAAAATATTTTCGGAAATGTATGCCATAATTATCAAAGTTGCAACTAAATTGTGAAAGGCACTTTACCTTTCACAATTCAGTTACAACTTTGATAATTATGACATATATTCCTGAAAATATTTCGTCTCGAAATAAGGCAGAAAATAAATACATGTACTCATGATCATACATTTATTAATATGCTGCTAAACAAAGGTCACAGGCTAATAATGCACTTTTGGCAAAGAACTCTTGTTCCATGAACCCTTGTGCAGCAAGTGTCTTTTAAGTTGCTAGCTTGCCCGCTCCTTTGACTTTCAAAGCAGGAGGCACAGCGTGTGGGTATTTTTATTTTTAATACATTATTATAATATTAGCAGTTTTCAGAATTGGGATGCAAAAATTCTAAGGACGTCAGGTATGAATAATCATTAACTATAAAAATCATGCAAGGAAATTTTGTTTATCTTGTACAGGTTATGTTAACAACATTTTTTTGCAACACTCCGAAGTGGACTGATTGCAGAAACAATTTTAAATATGAAGAAACATCTGGCATCAAGTAGGATTTGATGCAGAAGGTCCCTCAATTCTCCCTAATTGAAAAAAGAATGACGGACAAAAATAGATGAGGAGAGAAGTAGAAACATGACAAGTAAACGAAGATCACACTTTTACTCTCCAGCGTTAAAAAGAAGGGTATATTTTTCCGTTCCTCTTTTTTATGCTCCGATATACCTTAGTAGAGTAGTCTGTTTGGTACCAAGATAAGTATTTTGGGCAGTACTGCAAAGTCATAAAGCATTACGGCTTTACAGTAGCTTGGATCCCTGCATACTGAAGGAATTCCAGAACTGCATTTTCCGCTAGCTGTGTACAAAATTTCTTGGTACAATCGCACAAACAATTTTGGTATGATAGCATTGAAGTCCCATATGTTGAGTGTTCACTAGTTTCACACTCTAATGAATGTAGTCTCACCAAATATGAGCATATTTTCAAGTTGTATTACAATTCCACTGATTAGTAAAAACATTGTAGTACTAATTCCGAGCATTGCGATTATTTTGTATAAAGCAAGGTTGATGCTGCTCCTTCCAAAACAAAGATCAGTGCGAACAGTCTTCCGGTGACGAGCGGCCGCCTGTGCCAAGTGTTCCTATGACAACATGACCTAGATCGAGTAGGCCGCTGTGACCTGTTGTAACAAGTTTTCCGGTGACGAGTTGGATTATGACGAGTGACCTGGTTCCAGGGAAGAACAATCAACTCAGGCTCCCTTACAGAAAGCCAATCTAGGATGTCTAGTCCGAGCCATGTGTAAGGCCACAATAATTAGCTGCAACAATCAGGCTTTGTGCATTTTTCGTTTCAACTTCGTAGCTCTTTTAAACACTCATCTATCACTTGTTGGACCATACGTTCGGGAACTGCAACATCTGCCTTCTGCCCTGCTCGCGTAAGACCAGGTGCAAAGATGCGGAGGTGGCATCCTCCAAAGTTGATGTCACTTCATTGCAGACTATACCAGCTGTTTTTGCAAACGCTTTCAAAAGTTCCTACTACTAGGGTGTTCGAGAAATAAACTCTTTTCGGGAACAAACTTCCGACCACGGGGGACGTCGAAGATTGCAGAAAAGAACCACGAATTATTGAAAATGAACAAATGGTCCTGACTAGAAACTTGCTGAGCGTCGTTACAAACTCAAAGATTAGTCAATTATAGGAAGACAAAGCATATGCGAAGCGTGGGGATGTGCTGAAGTTCCCACTCGTGAAGCAGGAAGAAGGCTGGCAATGTGAAAATGTTGATAACAAAATGATCAGTGTTTTTGCATCGCCAGCCTTCCATTCGCTAATTAAGTGGAAACTTCAAACACATTTTCACGCTTCACAGATGCTTTAACTCTTCCCAAGGTTATTTAATTTAAGGGTTTTTGATAAGTCTTAGCAAGCTTCCTAATGAAACAGTGTTTATTTTTTACAAATTAACAAATTAGTACAATTTAAGTATTTGATTTTGTAAATATTAAAAATACCGCAGAAGCGCCCACTTCGTTCCAGCGCCAACTAATTATAATAATAATATTTCTACCGGCTCAGGACAGCCGTGACGCCACAGAACATTTTCCAAACTTCGGAAGTTTACAAATTATATGTTAACGGCCCGATTGGACTGGACAAGTGCCCATGTCTAGATTAACCCTATTTTCAGTGAAAATGGGGTGGATGATTCCCCAATATTTTGCGGTAGTGTTTTTTTTCTTTTGTTTTTTGTAATTTCTGATATTTGCCTTAACTGCCAGTTCGTTCCCGAAAATATTTTTTTCAACAACCCAATTTAAAGGAATTTTTGAAACTTCACAGTGTGCGAATGCTTGCAATGTTAAGCATTAAGCGACACTCGAAACATTTCTTGGAAAGAGGGACATGGCGGTCATCCTGTATGGGTGGATCTGATCATCCCAAGTTCAGTCTGATCTATCTAGAAAAATTGAGCGCTCTCTACTAAACAAATTTAGAAAATATATAGGGACAAGTAATCGTTTCCATGGCATAATTATCTCAGATTTTATCTTTTGCCAATCTCCCCCTTAACTGATAGGAATTTTACTGTAATGGCAATTCGACAGAAAGCCAGAAAACGGATTGTGTTAACATACACAAACAACCACCCATTGCTAGGCACACGGCATTCTGTTTTCTCGTCCATTTGTCACCCCAGTTAAAAATAACCATTGGGTCCAATTAGTTATTGACAATTAGAACCAATGGGGAATCCTATCTGTGATTTCGGACTCCTAGTTAGGAAAAGTCAATTGGTTCTAATTAGTTATCGACAATTAGAACCAATGGGGAATCCTATCTGTGATTTCGGACTCCTAGTTAGAAAAAGTTGATTGGTTCCAATTGTCGAAATCTAATTGAACATCAATTCGAACCAGTTCGGCATAGTCAATAGGATGCAACCAATTGGAAAAACCTTTTTCTGCTTTCGGACTCCCAATAGGAAAAAAGCAATTGGTCCAACTGTTCAAATTATATTGACAGATACGAATTCGGACAACTATTAGTGTTCGGATATCCCAAACTAGAAAAAGTTGCACCTAGATCTAAAGGTAGATAATCACGACAGTCTTTATTTAACTTATTAGAAATGATTTCTTGCTTCTAGGCACCGTTGTTTTCTTCCAGGATAGCAGCTGCAGCTTCCCTAAAATAAAGGATAAATATGCATTAAATGACCTTATGGGACTATAAATGTTTAAATCAAGCTTAGAAACATACTAAACTTTTTTTTTTTCGCTGCCAAGAAATTAGTTGCAGTGGTATAAACCTGCAGGCCTTGCATTAAAAGGCAAACATCCCTGGGTGACTGAAACACTGGTCAAAATTAGGAGATGAAGCTTTTGCCGAGACTGGGCTAAATTCGCATCTGGGATGGTTTAAGTACTAAGTTTCCTATGAGCCTGTGAGACATATTCTCTGCTATAAGGAGAAAAAACAGTCAATTCAAAGGGATCTCTGTAAAGCTGGCCAGTGCACCTGAAAAATGCTTAAAGTGTGCATGGGTGAAAAAATAAGTGTCTTTCGTATCTCGAAAAGAAATCGTGCATTGCAGGCTGTGTTCCAAATCTTACTCGAATGGATCAGAGGCAACGCTGGATGCGGGTAGGTTTTTGAACTTACCCTGAGTGAGACAGAGTAAATTTTGAAACATAGCTGCAAATAGTCCGCCGGATGAGATGCAAAATTTTCGGCACCTACTGTTATTTTATTAAGAAGTCCTCAAATTCTGGAGGTAATGACCCGACATCACCGACCGACCGGCCCCCCCCACCCCACTTCCCACTCATCGAAAATTCCCCCAAAATTGCTTAATTTTGAATCCCAAAGCTTCAATTTTTGAAACTGTGCCCAGTCAGTGTTTTCAGCAATTCATAGTTCAGTTTTGAGATGCTTAAAACGCACTTAACTTTCCTCGCGGATACCCAACAACTTCCGAACTGATAGCTGCCCGGAACATTTTCTTCTCTAAAGCTATACATTCACGCTCGTATTGTTCACTGAAGATCAAGCAACGAGTGTCTCAGCAGATCTAACAATCCGAAATCCCAAAACTGTAGCGCAGCAAGGACAAAGAAAATTTCTTACCTTGCTCCCATAAACGTTTGTTGCCAATCCTTCGCGCTCTAAGAAGCTGGCAGGTCAAATGAAGTAATTATCACCGCACCATTGAGCACTCTGCAGCAGTAAAACACTAAAAAGAACTTTCTTGAATCATTGCCAGAACCATGCTACGAATGCCGTGCACGCCATCGGTGCCATGTGCCTCATGCATCCACCGTCCTCGCGGCGCCATCTTTGCCGCCCAGTGTACATCGACGCTGCCGGCAATTCCGACTAATTCTAGCAACAGATTTTTTTTTATTTTTTTTTTATTAAACAGCGTACGACTTTTTTTCCCCTTTTCAAATTGCGATGTTGAAAAAACTTATTGCAACGCAATACTAAAAACAAAAAAAAAAACAAAAAAAAAAAAGAAATTGCGATCTTTGGAAACTTGAAAATTGGAAACATTGAAAACATTATTGGAAACATTGAATCCAATTAGAGTGACCAATTAGGTGACCCAGTGCCAACTGAATTTTGTTGGTCCTAATTGGGATAACCAGTTGGAAACATTGAATCCAATTAGAGTGACCAATTAGGTGACCCAGTGCCAACTGAATTTTGTTGGTCCTAATTGGGGTAACCAGTTGGAAACATTGAATCCAATTAGAGTGACCAATTAGGTGGCCCAGTGCCAGTTGAATTTTGTTGGTCCTAATTGGTGTGACCAATTGGAAACATTGAAACTAATTAGAATGACCAGTTGGATGACCCAGAACCAATTGAATTCCATTGACTCCAATTTGTTCCAATTGAACATCCTAATTGGAGTCAATGGTTATTTTTAACTGGGACTGTTATCTCAATATGGCAAAATTGTGGATGTCTCTTGTGTGTTGTCCTCATAGCTGTCTGGCTAACCTGATGTGCTTGGAGGGTGTGCCTACTTTGTTCTTAATCACGGCGATTGCTTTCTACATTTGGTCCCAGTCATCTCAAGTGGTCCTCTGCCTCCTTCGTGATCGTCCATGCTTACGAACCTGATGACAGCCAGCAATTCTAATGGAACCGATCCAGTCCTTATGTCTTGGTAAGTTTTTCATTTCCACCTCTTTCATAACGAGAGTACAGTGGCTGTGTCTAGACTACAGGTGGTCATAGCCCAAAGCAGCGCTTTTTGTACAGCTGTCCACAGATTCCTACCAGTTTGTGCCGATTCGGAGATCCTCCACCAGGGACGCTCAGATAAAAATGTGCAGAGTGATATGGATTATGCTTCTCAGGGAGGGAAGCAAGTACTAGGATTGAAGTTTAGGGGAAGCTCATGGCAGCGGGAAAAGTGTGTGAGGAAGGTAAATTTGGAGTTCCCATATACGGGAAGGTGAAGATGAGATAGAGGAAGCGGGCTTTCTGCGAGGTACCAGGATAACATTGGTAAACAATGAACAGTGTAGAATGTCAGCCATTGCTTCCTAATTTTTTTTATTCGCAAAGCATGCCACAACGTTTTAGTGAAAATCTATAATTTGTGCAAACATTAGAAAACATTCCTATTCTTGGCCATCTGATGCATCCATTTAATAGGTGTTGAGCATGTCATACTCTTGAACAGATTCAGGATGGCAGAGAGCAACATCTAAAAGCCAAGTGCTTTTTTAATTTTCTTGCAAATTATGGTTTTAAAGAGAATGTTTAAGGTGGTCAGAGGGGGGATTGCAAACACTTGCAAACTAAAGTCCTTGAGTATTTCTTCTTCGGCTAAAAACATGCGCATTGAGGTCATGCCACCTTTTTTCATGTTGCTGACATCTAATTTTTTTCCGGGTTTTGTGTGTGTGTGTGTGTGTGTATGTGGGGGGTGTCAGGGTCGGCAGTTTGATAAATATAAAACAAACTACAAAGACCCTAAATGCTGCCATCTGTTGGAAAGTGAACAAATAAGCTTCTAAACTCAAGCATTAGCCAGACTTGTGGTTCATTGTGGTCCATAACAGAAAGCACGAAAGAAACTCCTATTACCAGCCTACCGTGCGTAAAAATTGAGATGTAGAAAGGAGAACCTTTTTATCAGATCGAAATGGAATTGTCTATCGTCTGAGGTAAAGACGGGGGTACTAAAGACCACGAGTTATAGGTAGAGATATGAGGAGACACTCTGGGTACAGGCAAAGGTAACAGCAGAGCATGTAAGTATGGAGAGTCCGGTACATACATAAACAGAGGTGGACTTTTGTATTGCTTTGGGATGGGAGGGGCTGATGAAGGAACAGGGGATCTCCAAATGGTTAAGCAAACTAAGAGAAGGCTGGAAGTATAGTGGGAAAAGCTAAAGAAGGCAGTTTCTCAAGGGTTTGCTCAAATCAAAGTGCCATGCCCCAATTCATCCAGGATAAAAAATATTGTTGAGCCAGGAATCTTTCTATCCAAATTTCATGCAACGCTAACTGTCTGGTTGCCAGAAGGCTGCCTTCCATTTCCAGCTGTTTTCCTCTGAGACTAGCAAAATCTATAGGTAGCACTGACCACATGAGAATGGTAACCTTTTCCAAGGGACAACAGTAAACTGCCACTGTTGGATGATGGCCATTATGTTAAGAATGGCAATGCTTGCCACCTCTATGAGGAATGGACCAAGCTGGTTCCAAGTTTATTGGCATTTGTAAAGATCAAAGTGAAGCAAATATGTGTGACGCACGAGTGTCACTTCAGTGCGTGTGGACCCAACAATGGCGTAATAGGGCTCTGACCATTGTAAAGTTTACTTTTGTGCACTGGCACCATAAATGTAAGCTAACTCAGATTCTGCTTTCTCGAAGTTCATTTTGTGGCTAAATTAGCGGGTGTTATACCTACCTAAGCCACATACCTAAGCTTGCCTCAGGATGGGAGGATTCAATGAAGGAATAAGTGATCTCCAAAATGTTGAAGCAATCTAATGAATGCTGGAAGACTGGTGGGAAGGGCTCAAAGAGTTCAAGTGATCGCTCAAAACAATTGCTTTGACCTAATTCATCCATCCAGAATAAAAAAAAAATTGTAGAGCCTAGTATCTTTACATCTAAATTTTACACAATGCCGTCTTGCTGGTTTCCAGAAAGCTGCCTCTCATTTGCAGCTGTTTTCTTCTGAGACCAGCAAAAACCTGGGTAGCACTTGCCAAATGATAATGGCAACCGTTACTCTAGGGACAACAGTACACTGCCGTCTTATGATGACGATTGCGATGAAAAGGCAGAGCTTGCCGCATGGGCTGAAATGGTTCCCACTTTATTTGCATGCATGGTGCTCCAAGTGCTTCTCATGAGGGGCACTTCACTGCATCACCTTGTGGGCTAAGCTATTGTGTGGAAGGGCTTAGAGCAGAGGTGGACAACATGCGGCCCGCGTGCTGCATCCGGCTCGCGAAAAGATTTTCACATTTATCTTGTAATATAATTACAAGGAAAAGCACTTAACTTAGCAAACAACATAAGTATATTGCATATCTCTTAAGGAAAATGCTGCTCAGCAAGATATATTTTTGTGCGGCTTTCATGTAGAGAGAGCCTATTTGGTCCTTATATTGCCTATCAAAGATCTGCTGCTTCTCACGCCGAAGGCAATGGGTAATTAAAACTTCTGGTATATCTGTGATAGTATTTTGGTATAGAAAAGTAGGCAAGTCTTACAGAAATATTTGTTTATGTTAGCATCATCTTGTAAACATTGAGATAAATGGTATGTGCAGAAATTAAACATGAAGAATAATTGGTACTTTTTTCACTGATATAAATGCAAGATATTGGCGAGCTAGAAAGTGAAGGGGGCCGCCCTCAATTTTCTTGAACCAGGCCTTTGAAAGACTTAATCTGGCACTGCACACGGCCAGCACCACACCATTCATAATAGAGCCAATGGTACAAAATTTGAACTTCTCTAACAAGTGCTGTGTCAAGGTCAATCAAACCACGAGGTTTTAAGCAATGCTTCTCTTTCCCCTGTTCTACCCCTTACAAAAGTAAAAACTAGTGATGGGCCAAACTTTTGCCGAATCCAAAATTCTGCGCTGAATCTTAGGATTCAGCAATGCCGAATTTTTGCCGAACTTTTCGAAAGATTCGGCAAAAATACATTGTTGCCAGACCTAGAAGTTGATATATCGTTTTGCGTGCAAAGGGAGTTTTTAGGATTTTTTACTACATATTGACACAGTTATTACTAAACAAGCTAATATTCTACAAGATAATTGTATCGGTGTCATTTTTGTGTGTTTACTGGTAATTTTAAATTGACTTTTTGCAGAAGTGGTGTAACAATGGGGTTTGGTAGTAGGGGGCGCAGTCAGCGCAGTCACGATATGCGAGTTTCGGTTTTGAGGCCTCATCAGTGCACGCCTGCAAGTGTATTGTTGAAATAAAGGCGGTAACACTGTGTTCTTACTTTCTCCGCTTTCTCTGCGAGTCACCGCTTCGTGCGTGAAAATGAATGCAACGGCTGCTGAGCCTTCATCCCAAGAGATAACAATGTTATTGTAAATATGCATGTTTTTCGATTTTAGTCACTTTAGCTTTGCATGAAAGTGCATTCCATATTCGCAACATCTCGTTTTTCACTTTTAAAATGCCGGTTTCTGATGTTTGGACACACCGGACATTTATGAAGATGTGGAAGATTTAGGGATGTCGGTTGTGCAACGTCGAGCATGATAGTTGTGTGTTTAGTTTTGTGCAGGTAAAGATGGAAACCGCGAAATAACATTAACTGAAAAGCAATATTATTTTGTTTTGGTACAAACTACTTGTCAGCCGAAAACAGGATTGCTATAATGGCGAGGAGTGCTTTAAAGTACTTGTCAGTTGATGCGGCAACTACCTCGTTGCATCACTGGAAAGATCAAATTAAAATCATTTTATCCCAAATGTACCACATCATTTGTCAGTTGCGCAGTGGACTGGGTCGTTTTTGCGTCAATTTTTGGTTTCTGGTCGATCTTCCGTTCTTGAGGCAGAGAATATTAAAGAGAACTACACTCACAAAGGCTGAACACAGTTACCATGTCGCCCACTCCGCACCCTGCCTTAACCGCTGGTAGCACTACACAGTACAGTGGCAACCGCACAACCACACGGCAGCCATTTGCAATCCATGGCCCCATCGCGTTCTCGGACGTGCGCAGACGCTTGCCGAATTTTTGCCAAACATTTCTTCAAAAGTTCGGCATGTGCCGAACTTTGCCAAATCTGAAGTTCGGCAGATTCAGTCCATCACTTGTAAAAACCTTTGCATCGCCAGGTCCAGTGCGATTGATGTTTGACCATACAATTTCCTACAGAGCCAATCCTAATTGTCGCTTAAACCTGTTTTGTACAATTTGTCTCTTTAATTAACACAATAATGTCCTCACACTGGCAAACAATTATTGCCTCTTCTACATCTCGCCATTTCAGAGTACCATTGAGACAGGTTTTCGTCTTCTTGTCTGTGGTCTACTTCTTAGAATCACGTGTAACATTAACTAGCCCTCAGTAACTGTCTCTTGTGGTAATCTTGCTTGAAATCAAGGCTGCAAACTTTGACTCAGTTGTCTGGAACTCATGTGCTGTTTCCCTGAGCCTTGCAGATACTATTCTGAAAGCAAGCAGCAACAGTGTGTCAACTGAGTACTTAGAATCTGCACACTATCATGCAACACTTTTTTTTAAATTCTTATTTGAATATATATAGAGGGTGTCTCCAAGCAGTATTCAGGCCTAGCAAATTGTCTGTTAAGGGTTATTAAACTTTTTACTGTCTTTTGATAATGCATTTATTATTCTCAAATTTGGTAAGTAGGTTTTAGAGAAAACATGTTGACTGAAAAATTCTTATGCACCTACCGTAAAATATAAGCGCCTTCCCAAAATTTGGAGATAATTCGCCTGGATATAGAGGGGGCTCTTACTCGGATTGGGCCTAATATTCAAGATGGCGACCACAAAATGGTGGCCAGTAAAAGTAAAGAAAAAAAGCATTATAGCCTGCATTATTCAAACATTTATTTACGGACACTCCAATCAATATTCAATTCAGAAAACGGAAATTCTGGTATTCACCTCAGTCGCTATCAAAGCCACAAAATAATTCCTCAGAATCAGATCCAACTCAGGTCTAGGCCCTCAGTCCGTAGCTCGTTGGGTTTCTTGGGGACAACGGCGCCGTTGTCAGACAGCCGTTCATGAAGATCGCCCTCCTAGCCGCACGTCCAGAGTTCATTTCGCGCTCTGAGAACTAGTACAAGGTGTCGTCAACTTCACTAAAGATGGGCACCAATGCTCAATTTGCGTTATACCTTTGACTCCTCGAAGTTGTGTTGCAGCAAAACTTTGTACTTCGTGTCCCTCTTGCGTACTACCCTCTTATGTCCAACTTGAAATGGCAAGAGGTCAGATAGACATTTTTGCCATTCTTCCGAGGTCAATCCACAAATTTGAGTTTCTTTTGCTCCGTATACGGATGCTTGGCCAACAAGACAACCGCTCCCGACGCAAGCACTAAGGAAATGGCAGCGATGGCTGGTGGTGCGTTCTAGCAGCCTCTTGAATTGGATGGGATTGAATATTAGCTTTGCACACTGTGACAGCCGAAAAGCCCGAAACAAAGCTAGGAAATGCCTTCGGGATGGGCGGCTATGGGAGGGGGACGCTTGCTCGGTCGCGTACAGAAATGGGAAATTCCTAGATGTGGGGGGGGGGGGGCCACTTGCTCAAGTAGGGTGCAGGCTCGGTATTTTATGGTGGTCAAAACCTTCTAATTGATGCCTTTTCACAGATTGCACAACATAAAGCAGACAAAAGTTTCTTTGATATGAACGCCCAAAAGCAAATCCAGCAGATTGAGTGTGTGGTTCCATCTTTGAGTGGCAGTTCCAACCGGATGATTCTAACTTTTTCGCTCCCTGTTCTTTGGCAAAAATATGATGTTTCAACTTAGCTAAAGTCTACACCCATGAACTTTGAATACAATAGAAGCCCCACCTAAACACAACTTCGTGAAAACTTTCATTGCAGCCAGTTCAATGGATTCTTTGTACAAGTTTTGCTATGTTGCTAAGCACATACCTTCCACATTATTTCACACGACCATGTTTATTTTTCTCTGGATGAACAAGTAGGGCAGATCACCGGCAGGGTGCAATGATGTTAGTGTCGGCTAGGGTTCCTGTATATAAGCTCCCATGAGAGCAGAGTTGTGCATTCATTCATTTTGAAATTCAATGTTATGCGGGTAATCCACTCTTCCCACGTGCAGCAACCGTGCTTTCACAAAAGTGGCTGCTGCTTTGAGCTCATTCTTTTCATTATCATTTTGACAACCACGTCACACTTCATTATGTACTTGCAAAAAGTATTTCTCCAAATTACTATTTAGAAAATCAGTCAGGCAACACAGCATGCAAAGAAACTGTCAAGTGGGTATTCTTTTTAGCGACAAATTGCTTAAGGGTGAACAGAATAGACAGGCTGGCTGTCGTGTGACGTGCTTTGTGGCTTTGTGTCCAGGTGAGATGTTTGGGTACCAGGGATGTATCAGTGAAAAGGTGGATATCTGTCAAAGGACAGGAGGTATGAAATGATCTGTTTTCAGATTTTTATACCGAAAAACAGGCTTTTGACTTTCTAACTTTTATTGGCTTATGAAATATGCTATTAATTTAATGCCAAACTACATTTTTTTATCCCAAGCCAAAATTTGTTTCATTGAGTGCTTCTTTGAACTGATGTAAAAATGGAAAAAATGAAATTCAACCACTCAGCTGATGCAGAACTACAATAATGGCTGCTTATTTCTAAAACATGTGGCTATCTTTGTTGTGCTTTCTTAGTGTATCCTAATGCAATGAGGCCTTGTAGGAGACGGAGCTGCACTTTCGAGAGAGACCAGCTGCCCATTGAAAGCCACTGAGGACATCTGGTTTGGGTGTTGTTCCTGTACCTATGACACCAGAGATCAGCGTGGCATCGTGAACCACCTGGTTGCCCATGGTGATGAACAATCCAAGAGCCAGCATCCTCCCGTGTCCTCTCACTCCAGGTCCAAAGTGCCAAGCAACGCTCAAAAGCACAAAAGCAACAAGTTCAAGTGCAAACTGTGTCCTCAAGCCTTTGCTAGTAATTCCCAACTGACCAAGCATAGCCAAACACACACTGGTGAAAAGCCATTTAAGTGCAAGCTTTGCCTAAAAGCCTTTGCTTGGAATTCTCATTTAAGAAGGCATAATGTAACACACTCTGGAAAAAAGCCATTTAAGTGCAAGCAGTGCCCTCAAGCCTTTTCTCGTAATAGTGCTCTGATCTTACACAATCGAACACACTCGGGTGAAAAGCCATTTAAGTGCAAGCTGTGCCCCCGAGTCTTTGCTCAGAATGGCGATCTGATCCGCCACAACCGAACACACTCGGGTGAAAAGCCATTTAAGTGCAAGCTGTGCCCCCGAGTCTTTGCTCAGAATGGCGATCTGATCCGCCACAACCGAAGACACTCAGGTGAAAAGCCATTTAAGCGCATGCTGTGCCCCCGAACCTTTGCTCGAAATGCCCATCTGCAAAGCCATAACCAAACACACTCAGGTGAAAAGCCATTTAAGTGCAAGCTGTGCCCCCAAGCCTTTTCTCGTAATAGGGCTCTGATCTTACATAATCGAACACACTCGGGTGAAAAGCCATTTAAGTGCAAGCTGTGCCCCCAAGCCTTTGCTCAGAATGGCGATCTGATCCGCCATAACCGAACACACTCAGGTGAAAAGCCATTTAAGTGCATGCTCTGCCCCCGAACCTTTGCTCGAAATAACCAGCTGCAAAACCATAACCAAGCACACTCGGGTGAAAAGCCATTTAAGTGCAAGCTGTGCCCCCAAGCCTTTTCTCGGAATTCCAATCTGATCCGCCATATTCAAACACACTCGGGTGAAAAGCCATTTAAGTGCAAGCTGTGCCCCCAAGCCTTTGCTCAGAATGGCGATCTGATCCGCCATAACCGAACACACTCAGGTGAAAAGCCATTTAAGTGCATGCTCTGCCCCCGAACCTTTGCTCGAAATGCCCATCTGCAAAGCCATAACCAAACACACTCAGGTGAAAAGCCATTTAAGTGCAAGCTGTGCCCCCAAGCCTTTTCTCGTAATAGTGCTCTGATCTTACATAATCGAACACACTCGGGTGAAAAGCCATTTAAGTGCAAGCTGTGCCCCCAAGCCTTTGCTCAGAATGGCGATCTGATCCGCCATAACCGAACACACTCAGGTGAAAAGCCATTTAAGTGCATGCTCTGCCCCCGAACCTTTGCTCGAAATACCTATCTGCAAAACCATAACCAAGCACACTCAGGTGAAAAGCCATTTAAGTGCAAGCTGTGCCCCTAAGCCTTTTCTCGGAATTCCAATCTGATCCGCCATAATCAAACACACTCGGGTGAAAAGCCATTTAAGTGCAAGCTGTGCCCCCAAGCCTTTTCTCACAATTCCAATCTGATGCGCCATAATCGAACACACTCAGGTAAAAAGCCATTTAAGTGCAAGCTGTGCCCCGAAGTCTTTTCTGAGAGCTCCAGTCTGATCTGCCATAATCGAACACATTCAGGTGAAAAGCCATATGAGTGCAATTGTGCCCCCAAGCTTTTTCTCGGAATTCCAGTCTGCTCCGCCATAATTGAACACAATCAAGTGAAAAGGCATATAAGTGCAAACTGTGCCTCCAAGCCTTCTCAGAGTTCCGGTCTGATCTGCCATAATCGAGCACACCCAGGTGAAAAGCCATTTAAGTGCAAGCTATGACCTCAATCCTTTTCTTGGAATCCAAGTCCAATGTGGCATAATTGAACACACTCGGGTGAAAGCCATTGAAGTGAAGCTATGCCCCCAAGCCTTTTTTCGGAATTCAAGCCTGATCTCCTATAATCAGACTCGGGTGAAAAGCCAATTATGTGCAAGCATTGCCCCGAGCCTTTACTCAGAATCGTAAATTAAGAAGGCATAATCTGACATACACTGGTGAAAAACCATTTAAGTGCAAGGTATGCCCCCAAGCCTTTTCTCAAAGGCATTCTGGTCTGGCATAATCGGATCCATACAGGTCAAAAACCATGCAAGTGTAAGTTTTGTCCCCAAGCGTTTGCTCTCTATTCTGAACTGAGCCACCATAACCGAACACACATTGGGGGAAAGCCATTTAAGTGCAAGCTGTGCCCCCAAGTCTTCTAAAAATCCCGATCTGATCCGCCATTATGGAACACACTCAGGTGAAAACCATTTAAGTGCAAGCTGTGCTCCGAGCCTTTGCATGGAATTCACATCTGAGACACCATAAGCGAACATTGGTGAAAAGTAATTTAAGTGCAAGATATGCCCCAAGACCCTTTTTCAGAGTTCTTATTTAATCTGCGATAACTGAACACAGTTGTGAAAAGCCATTTGAATGCTAGCTGTGTACCCAAGCCTTTGCTCAAAGAGTAAGCTGATTAAACACAGTCGAGCACACGGATTATAAGCCATATAAATGCCTGCTTGCACCCCAAGTCTTTCTCAATATTTTCATCTCTGATGCCATAATCAAGCACACAGATGAAAAGCAATACAAGCAGGGGTGGAAGCGCTGCGCCATTGTGTGCCATTCCACTTTCGCTGGGCCATCCTCTCCCAAGCCCAAATGTTGCACCAAAACTATCCACAAAAGTTTTTTCAGTTATGAAAGCAGGTGACTTGTTTGTTTGATAAAAACAGGTGTTGATTGCCCATTTTAATCTAATGAAAATTATGATTTATTCCAGACCAGGTAAGTAGACAGTGCTCCATTTCGTTTCATAGTCATATGTTGATGAGCTGTCAAGCGCCAGCAGCGCAAGGGAAGATCGCGTGAGTTAGTTGTTTAAGTTTCCGTTCCGTACCAGTGCCGTCGAAGCACTTGTCTGGGCGCGTTGCTTTGTGCCATCAGTGCCACAGCTCGGCCAACATTGCATGTAGATGTCTGATCTTTGAAAATGGGAACTGCATAGGTGGCTTTGTCAGAAGTATTGAGACTTACTTGCTAGTTTTGTCAGCCACTTTTTTTTAACAAACTCCTAAACAAGCTTTCTTATTCTATTCAGTCATGCTTGTTTTAGTACGGTCGTAGGCACGTGTGTATGAGCAGAGAAGATATGAATTTTTCAATTTTCTGCATTTGTACTATAATGAGAGATTTGTATTCTGTTGACTTGAGTATTGGAATACATTTATGTTTGCTAAACAGGGACTTGGGGAGCATTTGTATCCCCTAACAATGAAAACTGTAGTCAGTTAGTATTGAGCTTAATTTCATCCCATACTATTGCATTTTTAAATGGTTTTGTTTTCAAGTTATGGATACTTGTGATTTGGGTTGTTAAATATGCACGTTTTGTTTTCATGACGCTTAAGCTGTGCTTATTTTGTTGACTATGCCTTCTATTGGAAATCCATAAGAGGAACGAACCCTCTACCAGGACAGTTTGCAATAGCTACCATTTAGATAAATTGCATTTATGATGTTTGCTTTTTAATGGTAAGGGCTGGATTAGGATGTAAGGAAAGGGTATGTTTGGAAATGGTGCTGTACGTTACATGTAGATGCTTTTTCGTTATGATATTTGTTGTACTTAGAAAAACATCTCTGCGCTTACAGACCCAAGTTCGACCTGTGGGTGACCAGCTCCAGGATTTACTTTAGCCGCTACGAAACTCTACTTTTGTAGTTCCTGAACTGTTCCAAAGGGGCATCTTTGCTGCTCTCAGACCTGCTACAAAAGGCTGAAGCTTGCTTCCACCCCTGTACAGGTGTCCCCAAGCCTTGGCTCATTCCGATCTGATCCACCATAAACAAACGCAGCTGTGAAAAACCTTATGGTGCAGCTGAGTTTCCATGACTGCTCGGAATTGCAACTTTATGAACCTCACCAAAAACACTCATAAGTGAAAAGATATACAAGTACAAGCTTTGTCCCCCAACCTTTGCTTCAAATTCTCATCTGGCTTATTATATTCAAATGCACACAGGTCAGAAGCCTTATAGCTGCACACTGTTTACCGAAGCCTTGCATCAGAATTGAAATCTGATCAACCACAGGTGAAAGGACATACAAGTGCAAACTTTGATCTGAATTTTCGTATCCCTCCGTAACCGAGTGCGCACGGGTGAGAATGACATTTTGATCCGCCACAACCTAGTGTACTTTAAAGTACACTAGTACACTAGCTGCAAGTTTAGCCTTCCATGTTTTGTAACATGTGAAATCATTTGACTCATGCAGAGATATACACCATTTCAGTTGAAGTGTATAAATGCATGCGGTGCCCTAAAATGACATTAATGCATTGGCTTAAAGAGTACAGCAATGTTCCTGTAGACTTTATGATGCATCCGCCTCATGCTAATCTGATCCACCATAAACAAACACAAAGCTGTGAAAAACCTTATAGTGCGGCTGTGTCTCTGGATGACGAACCTAAGGGCGATTGCATTAATCAGGTGGTAGGGAATGGCCTTTTGCGCTGTCGACTTCTCAGAACGGTTGGTTGCATATCCAGTATGGTTACCACATTGATTGTGCACACATAGCCGAACTCTTGCATTGCTACAAGCCTTTCATCTGAATGCTACTGTTTGTAATCACATAAATGTGTTGACAAGTAGGAAGCAATTCCTTGCCAGAAGTGATCAAGGGGTTGGTCAGTGTAATGACAAACCTTTAAAATTTTCAATAGATTGAAATAGGTCAATGTAGCTCATTTGAGGTTTCGTCTCATGTTTGTTTTTACTCCTGTCTGTATAAAAAATAAGCACTTGCAGAAAATAAATGTGAGCAGATTTTCTTTCGATTATCAAAAAAAGAATCAGTTTTAATTTCTATACTGGCTTTTTTCTGCTTTTGCGATCCTAGTACCCTAGTGTAAAGTAATTTTTTCGGTTTTAATTTTTTTATCCTGTAGCATGCCCTTCCATTTTAGCAATCAACTCGGCTTGAAACTGATTTTTGAGTGTGTGTGCACTGCAGCGGTTCCTGCTCCCAATTTGAACTTTGCTATACTCGGGAACAATGTTTTTTTGGAATTACCGTCAAAGGCACTGGCACGCATTCCTCTCCGATTTTGAGCACTTATGGAAGTTGTGCGTGCGCTCTCTTCTCCGAAAGGCAGAGAAAAGCTATCCCCCTAGTATACCGTAAAATACCGGGCAAGCGCCCACTTAAAATTTAGAGATAATCGCAAAAAATGGGGAATGGGCACTTGTCCGGTCATTAATTTTACACATAAATGTACTGTGCATATTTTCTCAGATCTTAGAAACTTGTATATCGGCGCTTAATGTGGAATGGGCGGATGCATGGTATTCTTTGGTAGTCGTATTCCCACACCACCAAGCAGGTTTTACAATGGACAGCGTGTCAAATTTTAATACTCCATAATGCATGTTCAACACTCTGTTGAAGGAGGGATGTAGAGAACTGAACTGGCTTGAACTCGCTTGTATTATAAGTGTTCTTACTTGTGACAAGTATGTAGCGCCCCCCTCCAGTCCGCCCGTCTGCGGCCGCCTGGCTCGGTGGGCAACATTGTTCACCGCGCTAATAAACACCGTTGAGCACACGTGCTCCGGTCAGTCATCGTCCACCCTCACAACCAGGCTGCGTGTCGTCTCTCCTCGGCGGGTGCTTCGGCCCCCTTCGTCCACGTTCGAGAAAGATCGTGACACTGGCGACGAGGAACCGTGGCACTGGAGGCCACCAACGTGCACGGTTCGGCCCACGCCGCCGAGAGAGTCGCAACACCGCCCTCCGCTCCTGTCGCCATGCCGCTGTACGGGAAGCTCGAGCCGTTCGAGGGAGATGGGTCCGCCTGGCCTGTCTACGAAGAACAAGTCCACGTGTTCTTCGAGGCGAACGACACGCCCGAGGCGAAACGGCGGGACATCTTCTTGGCCAGCTGCGGGACCCGCGTCTTCAGCCTCCTGCTCGACCTCCTCAAGCTGGCCGCGCCGCACGTCAAAACGCTGGGTGAGCTGCTCGCCACGTTGCGCTCGCACTTCAGCCCGGCGCCATCCACGCTTATGGAGTGGTTCCGCTTCAACAACCGGAGCCGCCGGGACGGGGAGACCCTTGGGCAGTTCGTCGCTGCGCTACGAGGGTTAGCGAGCACCTGCGCCTTTGGCGACCAGTTGGACTCGCTACTCCGGGACCGGTTCGTCTGCGGCATCAACAACCCTGCCATGCAGACGCGACTCCTGGAGCTCCCCGACCCCTCGCTGGACGACGCGGTGAAGGCAGCGCAGACGATGGAAGCCGCAGCAAAGGACGCCAGCGAGATTGCGCGTGCGGCCGGCTCACCGTCGACGGAAGCAGCAGAAGCGGCGGTGAACAAGATGGCGACAAGGAGCGGTGCCTGCAGCCGCTGCGGTGCTGCCCACTCCCCCTCGCAGTGCCAGTTCGTCCAAGCACAGTGTTTCACGTGTGGGAGAACTGGGCACCTCGCACGTGTCTGCCGAGGGGGGAGGACGAGCGGCGGCCAGCAGCAGCAGCCTGGTTCAAGCCCGGGTTCCAGCCAAGCCCGCGGCCAGGGTGGTCGTCGCAAGAGAACGCGGCGGGGACGAGCGGCACCAGGTCCGGGTTCGTCTTCAGCCAGGGTCCATGTCGTGGCCGAGGACCCGCAGATTTTCGACGTGTGGCACACCAGGAGAATTTCATCGTCTGTGCCACCATACATGGTGTCTGCCGAAATCTGCGGCCACCCCATCACCATGGAGCCGGACACAGGGGCCAGCGTGTCTGTCATGCCCGGGAAGCTGTTCAAGCAGACCTTCCCCGGCGTGTCTATCGAGGCGTCTGACGTCATGCTGCGCAGCTACTCCGGGCAGCTTTCCCAGGTCCAGGGTCGGGCCCAAGTCAGCGTTCGCCTTGGCGACAGGGAGGCAATCCTTCCCCTTTATTTAACCAAGGGGTCGTCGCCGACGCTGCTGGGCCGGAACTGGATTCACTCGCTGGGTGTTCGGCTGCCGGAGTACCAAGAAGCTGCGCTGCACGTGGTGAAGGACGTCTTGAGCCTCCTGAGCGACTTCCAGTCCCTGTTCCAGCCGGGGGTGGGCACCTGCGCCGGCACGACGGTCGGCATCCACGTACCCGAGGGAGCCCGGCCTCGGTTCTTCAAGCCGCGTCCGCTGCCGTTCGCCCTGAAGGACGGGGTCACCCAGGAGCTGCAACGGCTGCAGCGAGAAGGAATCCTGGTGCCCGTCAAGTCTTCCGAGTGGGCCGCACCGATTGTGCCAGTCCTCAAGCAAGACGGCCGCGTCAGGATGTGCGGGGACTTCAGGGTCACCATCAACCCCGTCGCTACCGTCGAAAAGTACCCGCTGCCTCGGGTAGAAGATCTCTGGTCGGCCCTGTCCGAGGGACAGAAGTTCTCCAAGCTCGACCTTCGAGATGCCTACCAGCAGCTGGTGCTCCAGGATGCCGCCCGGAAGTATGTCACCATTTCAACAACTATGGGACTCTTCCAGTACACGCGCCTACCGTTCGGCGTGGCCTCAGCCCCAGCCATCTTCCAGAGAGAGATGGACAACCTCTTCAGGGGCATGAGGCACGTGGCGGTGTACTTGGACGACATCCTGGTTACCGGTACCGACGATGGGGACCACCTGCAGAACCTGCGCAAAGTCCTGACACGACTACAGGACGCCGGTCTCAAGCTGAGGCTGGACAAGTGCGTGTTCCTGACCCCCAGCGTGGAGTACCTGGGACACATCATCTCCCAGGCTGGCCTGGCCCCGGCACCCCGCAAGATTGAGGCCGTGCTCAAGGCGCCGAAGCCCAAGAGCAAGAAGGAGCTTCAGAGCTACCTCGGCCTCATCAACTTCTACAGGAGGTTCCTGCCCAACCTGTCGACGCATCTGGAGCCGCTGCATCGCCCGCTTCATGATGGGCAGCAGTGGGCCTGGAAGAAGGAGCAGGACTTGGCCTTCCAGCGCAGCAAGGAGCTGGTCGTTAAGGCTCCAGTGCTGGTGCACTTCGACCCGGCCAAGCCTGTAGTCCTCACCGTGGATGCGTCGCCGTACGGGGTAGGAGCCGTCCTGTCGCACCGGGGTCCGGATGGTCAGGAACGCCCTGTGGCGTTTGCTTCTCGTCGGCTCCATGCGGCAGAGCAACGCTACAGCCAGCTCGACAAGGAAGGCTTGGCCCTCATCTTCGGGGTCCAGCGCTTCCACCAGTACCTGTGGGGCCAGCAATTGGAGGCGGTCACAGACCACAAGCCACTGCTGGGGCTTCTGGGACCTGACAAGGCAGTCCCAGTGCAAGCATCGCCTCGTGTGGTACGCTGGGCCTTGACGCTGGCAGCCTACAGGTACAAGCTGGTCTACCGCTTTGGGAAGGACCTGGGACCTGCCGATGCCCTGAGCCGCCTGCCCCTGCCGGAGGTGCCTGCTGCCGTTCCAGAGCCAGCCGACGTGTTCCTGCTGGAGCGGGCCTACCCAGGGGTGCTCACCAGGACTGCGGTGGAGCAGGCGACCAGCCGGGACCCGGTCCTGTCTCAAGTGGTCAAGGCGGTTGCCCGAGGGGAGGAACTGCGTCACCAGGCCTACAGCCACAAGACCGCCGAGCTGAGCTTGGAGCAGGGCTGCCTGCTGTGGGGTTCCAGGGTGGTGATTCCACAAAGTCTGCGGGCCAAGGTGCTGCAGTTGCTGCACGCGGGGCACCCTGGCATTGAAGAGACCAAGATGGTGGCACGGTCACACGTTTGGTGGCCTGGCTTGGACCAGGACATCGTGCACCAGGTGCAAGGCTGCCAGGTCTGCCAGGAGAACCAGCGAGCCTCGCGCCACGTGGAGATCACCCCCTGGCCGTTCCCACAGAGGCCGTGGTCCCGCTTGCACGTGGACTATGCGGGACCCTTCAAGGGCCACTACTTCCTGGTGGTAGTGGACGCCTTCTCCAAGTGGGTGGAGGCACTGCCAGTCACCAGTCCATCGGCAAGCGCGACCATTGCGGCTCTGCGGCAGGTCTTCGCGGCGCAGGGATTGCCAGACATCATTGTGTCCGACAATGGTCCCGCTTTCGCCAGCGCCGAGTACCTGGACTGGCTGCAGAGGAATGGGATCCGCCGGATGCTGGTTCCGCCGTACCATCTTGCTTCCAATGGTGCAGCCGAGCGAGTGGTCCAGACCATCAAGGACAAGCTCAAGAAGAGCCAGCCCGGAGATTTCCGAATGCAGGTGGCCCGGGTACTGTTTCAATACCGGACCACACCGCATGAGGTCACTGGCCGTGCCCCCTGCGAGCTTCTGCTGGGCCGGATGGTCAAGACCCCCTGGACGTCTTGCATCCAGACCTCCGGTCCACGGCGCTCCTGAAGCAGCTGAAGCAGAAGCTGGCTGCTGACCGAGGGTGCCGTCCCGGGCCTTTGCCGGAGCCGGGAGCGTCGGTGTACGCCAGGAACTTCCGTCCTGGCCCACCATGGTCTGCCGGGCGTGTGGTTTCACCAGCGAGTGCCTCGTCGCTGCTCGTCCGCATGCCCGACGGGACCACCTGGCACCGGCACGCCGACCATGTCAGGCCTCGCTCCGGGACCTGGCTTGCACCCTCAACCGTCGCTTCGGAGGACCAGCCTGCAGGGGGCCCAACAGCACCAGTCGTGGCCAGCGGAGCGCCACCCACCCCGGAGGCGACAAGCATCGCCACTCCTGTGGCACCAGTGCCACCCCCAAATCCGGTCCCTGCAGCTCCACCGGGTGGAGCGCGACCGATTCAGGCAGCGCCCGGCGTTGCCACACCTGGCCCGTCGACACCAGTGCCCAGGCAGAGTGCACGGCAGCGGAGGCCACCTGACCGCTACTCGCCGGGGTGACCTTCATCGTCGACAGGCCGGGACTTTGCATGACCAGACGCCGAGATGGTGTCGGCCGTGCGCGCTGTGTATTTAGTTATTTTGTTTTTTAGAGAAACAAACTGGGGGGGAGGAATGTGACAAGTATGTAGCGCCCCCCTCCAGTCCGCCCGTCTGCGGCCGCCTGGCTCGGTGGGCAACATTGTTCACCGCGCTAATAAACACCGTTGAGCACACGTGCTCCGGTCAGTCATCGTCCACCCTCACAACCAGGCTGCGTGTCGTCTCTCCTCGGCGGGTGCTTCGGCCCCCCTCGTCCACGTTCGAGAAAGATCGTGACATTACTTCCTTTCCTCCACTGGCACCTTCATAATCATGTATTTATATGACACCTGCTTTGAGATATTGCTCTTGTGTTTAAGTTATCACAATTTTCTGTTGCTCTGTATTCTTGTTCTTGATACAGTAAAACCCACTTATAACGATCCCACATATAACAAACTATTGGTTATAACGACCAACTTTCAGAAAATATACAGATTCAAGGCCCTCCCCATTAAAATTTGTCCCGATAAAACGTCCGTTTTTCAAAGCATTATACTGTTGCAACGAACACAAAGTCCGCTTTCGAAAGAAAAAAAAAAACAAAAAAAAAACTCCCAGGCGGAAAAAGGAAAAAAAAAAGAGAGAGAGCAAAGATTAGAAGAGCTACATTCCGGGCGCGGCGGTCCGCGAGACGCTCAAGGTCATTTTCACGGCCTTGGCATCGCAGGAGGGAAAAAACAAAACTACAAAAGCAAAAATGCCCTCCCGGCTCTGCTCCCGGATCGCGTAGTCTGCTCATTGAGCTTGCGCGGGAAAGAGAAGAGGAAGAGAAAGTCAACTCTCATACCGTGCTGCGTTCGTTTGTTCTACGTTTGCAAACTCAAACTCTGTATGCAACTCAAGAAGAGCTCAACGTTTGGTACAAGTTGGCTAGCCTCATCGCCATCGTGACAGTTTGTTTATGTTTGCCATTTTGGTATCATGCACATTCTCTCGCGTCTACGGACTCGTGTCTGTCGTTTTAAGATGGGAAAAAAAATCTTTTAAACGAAAGGGCATCACGCTGGCGGAAAATGACAACGGAGCAGCACTGCGTGGCCTCGCAATCCCAACCACCTGACGAGCTCGCAATTGTTTGAAAGGCGACCCTGCCAGAGGCGACGGCCTCGGACTCTTACATGCGCAGGAAGCGCGGCACTTAAAACACTTTAGGCCAAAGCGAGTATTAATTATCTTTGTGGACAGCGAAGAACCATCGTCGTACTAGTGCACGGCATTCGTTTTTGTGCTGGCGTGCGTTTCATAAAGTCTGTTCTATGAGGTATGTGATCAATCTACATTATTTTACTTGGGCGGTAGAATCCGCAACAATTTACTTTTTATTTATCTGAAAGCTAAATCTGCAATCGCGTTACAATTGGGGGCCCGTTAGAATCGTGTAAACAGTTTTTTTAAATAAAGAGCTGGCAGAGTGAAACTACCAATACCAGCTTCATTATCCTTATTTATAATGTTTTAAAGGGAAGTCCAGATATAACGAACTACTGATAAAACTACCACATTTCGCGGAGCTATCACGTTCGTTATAAGTGGATTTGACTGTAATTGTTTCCGTGTACCTGTATGTCGGAGTTTTCGGACCGCAGGTGTCATGTATGCCAGACGATGACTTTTGTACTACCACATCCTTTTTTTTTGCTTGATTTACTGCATCCTGTGTATTGTTGGTCAGTGTGTGCATAGTTTTGCATTGTGTTATGCATTTGTATATATCTTAAACTGCAGATAAATGTGTAATCAGAGTTTTGTATCAGTGTTCCTCCAAATAAAGCTAGACAGTTCGAGCTGCCAGTGTTAGTTTTCTTTTCCAGCCATTGCATATTTTAGCTGAAGGAATGCTGTTAGCAGAGAAGCTCTCTGGAAAGTTTTATTTCGGCATTTCCGCCCCCCATCAAAAGAAAAAAAAATTACAGCATTTTTTTACCACGAAAGTAAACTACGCATAGGTGAACACTCATTCTCCACCCAAATAATATCCTAGTGGTCTGAACCAGATACGAAAGTTCCAGAATTAACCAATATCTATTATAAACAAATTTCTGAAGTTTTTATCAGAAAATGGCAGTTAATAAAGTTTTCGAATTCATGAAGCTGAATGGCACCAGTCACCTAAAAACGAGCTAAAATGGGCCGCATTTTTCCCATTAAAATGTTTTAGAAAATCACTTAACTTTTAAATGAGATGATGGTTAGTTCTGAAACTGGCATCAGGTTCAGACTGCTAGCACTACACTTTGCCTTTGAATCATCCATAGTTTATTGTTGCAGTGAAAAAACGCAACATTTTTTGGCGGGAGAACACGTACATCATATACTTGCTCTACGGCTCTTGTGCTGCATCCGCCGAGTCTATGGTGGCTTCTGCCCCTGTCCCAATGGCAAGAGCCTCCAGGAACAAGTTGATTTCTGGCTGTGACCTTATACCTTTGCAGTCCATCACTATATGCCTCCTCCCCTCAGCTGGCGCAAGCTGTCTCTAGGTCTTCGGTGAAGTGGGTCCTCCACTGCCGTCTTTGGAGAGTCCCTGCCCCTGCATTGATTAAGAAACTGCTTCCCCCGGTGTTTTCGTGAAAACACTCTCAATTGTGTCCTCTACCCCGTGCATCCATGACGATGATTTCTAGGCCATGCTATTTCTCCATTGTTATCTCTCTTGCTCTTGCACGAGCATCCTCGCCGCCTTGGCTTTGGCTGCAGCGTGGTGCTCCGGTCTTTGCTATCCATCAAAGGTCGTGTTGGGATGTGACAGTGATGTGCGAGTGTCCTTGTTTTTTCCCACCACTTGGTGTTCTGGTCGCTGGAGACCATGTAGGTCCAGATCTTGTCCACCTTCTCTGATCCATCTGTCTCGGGTGTCTCCTAGCTGGGCTTCACCACTGTCTCCTTGTCCTCTATGCTCAACCAGCCGAGGTGTCCTTGGACTGCTCTATTGGAGCCGCTGGAGGAAGCTCCAGGGGCCATTCCTTTTGCCTCTAGCTGCCTTGTCTTTAGAAAATTATGCTTGTTTGATTCGAGGCCAGTCGCCCCATTCCCGTACGTGATGCCTGGAATAACTGCCACCTTCCCCAGACTTCTTAACAGTTCAAAACCGTATACATTTTCTTCCAAGGATTAATTTTCACTCGATTGCTCTTTTGTGGACCTGTTCTTTATATTGTGCCAGAGAATTCCGCCCGCCCTGCTGTAGAACTTTCCGGAAATGTGTGGTGCCCTACCATCTACTTGACGCATTGTGACGTTTCTATGTGTAGCACGTGAGGTTACCAGGAACTGAAGGCAAAGTTCATGTTGGTTGACTATTTTGCAATTTTAAAGGCAGATAAAAAGCAAAGCAGTATGTGATAATCAGGGTTGCAAAGTGTCTACCGTAAAAATACCGAGCAAGCACCCACTGAAAATTTGAAGATAATTGCAAAAAATAGGGGATGGGCGCATGTGAAGTCATCAATTTTATCTTATGTTCTGTGCATATTTTTTCAAATGTTTCAAATTATGGGGGTGGGTGCTTAGTGCCGAATGGGCGGATGCACAATATTCTGCGGTAGGTACACGTACCTGGCAATCGGTACCTAGGTATTTTTGTTGTACCCGAGTTACACACCTAGGTACTTTCATTTCTCAATTTCTGTATACTATGTATCTTACGTACTTTTTCCAGTAACTTGTAACTAAGTGAAGTTACCGTAAAAACCCACATAAAATATGAGCCCGCGTATAATACGAAGCATGACTTGAGGACAGCGAAGGAAAAAAAAAGTTTTATTCACGTATAATACGAAACAATTTAAGGACCGCGTAAAATGTGACCCAGGAAGTCTTTAAAAAATTTATTTGCGTCGTAATTGAACCTTAATCACTGTCATCATTTCCATCAGACTCCTTATCCGACGCCTCCTCCCAAAGGCAGTCGTCTTCAGTGCCGTCGAGCGTATTTGAAATCCCGCACTTCTTGAAAGAGCGAGCGATGAGTGTGCGCCGACGCAGTGGAAACGCGGCGCGGCGCATAAAGCGAGCAACCCAATGTCGGCTCGCCGAAGTTCTCTTGCAGCAGCTCAATATTTACGGCGAGGTGCTGTTCACGTTGCTCTTGTACGAAGTCGCCGAGACTTGCCTCGACGTCGGCGAACATGCCATTCTTTGGGCTCCTAAAGCTTCTCGTTCCGTTGAACGCAAACAGAGCTTGCTTTTGTCGTCTCCATCCGTGGATGCTGCCTTCATTTACGACTGATTGTCGTCCGGCAGCACTGTTGCCGATGTCTTCCGCAACCAAAATGACTTTTCTTTTGAAGGCAGCCGAGCCAGCTGAGCTATGGTATTCTAATACATGTATGAAGGGTCAGTTCTGCGGGCACACATGTCGCATAGGCCCCCACCTTCCCGCAGAACTCGCACGCCCTCCATACTCTTCTTTTTAAGTGCAATAAAGTACAGTATGATTACAGTGTACTAAAAAAATTGGGTTGTGTGTGTGTTTATACAGCCTAGAACTTGGTCTGCCTCGCAGGGGCGACGAGTCTCCCAGCTGTAGATGAGCAATTTAGCCAGTGCGGCACAACCGCTAGCCTGGGGTCCTTAACGTGCATCACGCAGTAGTGATACACGACCGCACGCCGGTACGATGCTGATCCAGATCGAAACGGGCAGGGGTGGGGCTCGATGTACTAGAATACTTGGGTAGTGTTGGGACCGCAGCGGCTCGGCAACGGGAGCTCGTGAGGGCGCGTGTGTTGACAGTTCGTGGCGCGCTGTAGTGTAGTTATCCAGCTCGCGCAGCCCGCCTTTTTTTTTTCACTCTGAGCGGTGCACGTGTCGGTACCACGATTTTATACACTCCGTTTCACCTTATATTGTACCGCAGCGAAGGCTAGAAGTGCGAGCTCAGCATTGGCAGCTGCATGCCCTTAGTGCACGAGAGCTTGTGCCGCCGAGATGTGCCCTAGAGCAAGGAGCTCGCGCTTGTAGCCTTTCCTGCGGTACAACACAAGGTGAAACAGAGTATAGGGCACATAAAAAAAATCGGTATTTTCAAATCTTTTCTTTTTTGAAAATTTTGCGGTAGGCAAAGGGTTAATGAACGGTTTAATGGGCCATGTTGCAATTGCAGCTTTAAAGGGAGCCATTGTTAAAGGCCAACCCACTTTAGAAAGTTCGCGAACAAACAACACGCTTTGACCGAAAGCAACGAGGCGCTCGTTTTTGTTGTGTCTGTCCGTCCCTTCTCGTTTTCTTCCTCAAGATTAATTATCTCTACCAACCCCGGCTCGTTCTGTTTTGAGATATTCATCGCTAAAATTTTGCCTTTCTTCGCTTAATTAAAAACCGGGCGCTGAAAGCGCGAATGAGGTTGTGCTGATATCGATGCGTAGAAAAATGACAGTTGTTTCTGTCCCCTTGTCACTAACTCGACAGCGTGTCTTTGGTGGACTCGCCGGCGCCACACATCAAGACGACTATTATTATTCTACATATTTTCATAACGCGGTTTCTGAATCAAGCGAAGGAAGGCAAACTTTTACGATAAAATTTGCGAGCCTCGTTGCTTTTTCGCGAATTGTCAAAATTGTGCCTTTAAAGGGGCGGTGAACCGATATTCAATTGGAATGTTTTTCATTTTACACGAGCTTACTGGCACTAGTGGGACTCAAGGATACTCACATGGAACGTCACTGGCCAAGAAACTCCTTTGTTGCGGTGTAATTTCAAGGACAAAAGCGATCATTTTCATTCCATCTCTCCTTTGCAAAATTTGATGATGTAACGTGGGGATCGCACTACACCCCAAGGACGATATTTGAATGCGGTTCATAGATTGGACCCGCGAATTGCGTGTGCACTCGAGTTGGGCTTGTGATAATTGCTAGTTTTAGAAGCATTCGGGTAGTGGCCCGTGTCCAATCGCTGCAACGACGACAACAGCCGAGCCATAACAATGTCTGGAACTAAGCGCGTGTCCTGTGCTTTGCCAACCCCAGCGCGTAGCTATGATCAACACTGGCGGCATATAATCGGCTCTAGATCACGTGGCCGCTTGTTCTGGCTGCGAGTTGAGGGGGTGGGCGCTGCTCGTTTTTCTTTAATTTTATTCTGGGACTTCTATTGCGTCGGGTGAAAAACGAACGCGTGTTTCATAGATCATTAACGTGAGGGATCCGTTCTAAGTGGTATTTGCACAAAGTACGAAAATTGTTGCGTTGCCCTTTTAATAACAACTCCTTTTAAAACTGCAATTGCACCATGGCCAATTAAGCCGCTAATAAACAAGTTAACTAACAGATTTTGGTTAATTATTAAACATTGCAACGGTTATTCACCCATTTATTGTCCACCGATCAAGTCTTACAGATATTGTCACGAATGGCAAGTGATGAGGCGATACTAACTGAAAAAACTAAACGTTTAATGGGGCGAACTTGTGCCCAAGAATAAAAAGGAAACAGAAGAAAGCAGAGCGTCGCAGGCGTCGAAGTCGGCGTGACAGCAGAGTCGAACGCTGGGGCGAAACTGACTCCGCTCGCCTGGTTCTGGATCGTTCGGCGTAGAAGGTTCGGCGCGTAGAACATTCTAACCTCGAATCAGCAAGACGGTCTCGAATTCACTAGAACATCAAATTACACTGTCAACAAAAATGTGTAGTCGCGGCCAGGAATCGAACCCTGGCCTTCTGCGTGGGAGGCAAGCGCGATAACCGTTAGGACACGCGCGCGCTGCCTACTTGTCCAGCTGCGCGCGCGGCAATATAACGAAACACGGCATCCACATATCTGCCACATCCTTTTTTTGTAAAATATGTAAAGTTCTGTACATAATAAAACAAAAACACCCTGTATGTCTGCGTGAACCAGATACGCCCCCTGTGGAACCATGGGTCTTTCCCTTCAAATACCCAGCTCAGGCGAGACTTGCCTGGTTGTCAGAAAGCAGCTGTCGGTTAAATGTATTGTTATGAGCGTGTAGGTTTCAGATGGTTTACCCTCAAGAGGATAATGCGCTGCATTGTAACCATGTATGTGCTGCACATTGTAACCATTATTTCAATGCCGTGCTGTAAACTATTACAACTTTTTCTTTGCCTCATCTACGTCTGCTCATGTTTTCTGCTCAAAATTATGTGAAATACTTTTTTTTTTAATCTTATAAAGCATTACTTGTTCAGCCCACGTTGTCTCAGTTTTTGGACTTAAGTTCAATGTTAAAACGCGTGATAAAAATTGTCACGACTTATAAGCCATTTATTACAAGTGAACGTCGGGTGTTCCTCGGATGGTCGTGGCAGCCATGAAGAAATAGAAGATTCTCACCCCTTTGCGACCGTAGCTTGGGTGGTTCGTCGCATAAATGAACACACGAATGAGTGACAAGTGAAGCGAGCTGATTAAGGTCAAGAAAAAGAAGACGGGCAGAAAAGATGACAGAGAAGTTAACCTGGGGTATTAAAAGCATACTAAAACAATCTCGGACTTTAGTATGTGCCGTTTCGTTCCATTATAAAATAAAATAGGAAAAAAAAAAAAAACTGCTTCCGAGTTTTAGATATTCCTTTCAAATATCTAATGTTCGGCCTTTGCGACCAAGGAAATGGGCATTTCATTTAAAATGCTCGCCATCAGACAAACCGAAAGTTGCAGCTAATTCTACGCTGAAACAACTTGCAATCCGCTTCTTTAAAGTCGCAATTGTTTTTATGTAAAGGAAGGGTAATGTAGCTTGTACCGTCCAATACATTGAAGCATCATGTTGCTAACGTTCGTGTCGCAGCGTAATTGATGCCGCGGTACACTGTTAGCGAAAATGTAATATTTCGCCTGTTTACACCCCATTTTCACTCGTTAGCATATTTTTACACGCTCTGCTAGTGATAAATCGTCAAAAAATTACTTGGGGTAGTAAAAATTGGTGTTTCGCTTTCGGTTTACACGACTAGGCGTGTAAGCAACACTGAAAACACCCCAGCCCAACACCCCAAAACGTCGAGCGCCATGTTGCTTCTGCCTTGAAGCGGTACGGCGGACGTAGCAGCCGAAGGTGAGTGTTTGATTTTTTTTTTATCAAGTTTGTATAGAATGTCGCACGTCTCAGATTTTTATTACATGACATTCAAGAACGTTAGATTTGCTTTGAGCAAGCCGGCTCAGGCGTTAAGCCCGATTCACACAACCGGCGTTTAGCCACCCCGTCGATTGGAAACGACTCGACTGCTCGCCGGTTCTTTTGCGCGAGCTTTCGCTCGGGCGCCGTGAACCCTATGAACTGTGGTGCTCAAAGCTAGCACAATTAGGCACGGCTAGCGTCCCGGTGGAAGCTGCAGAGAGCGGAGACCGAAGACACCGTCGCATAAGAGTGGCGAAGCCGCGATCCTGCGCTGATCGTTGTCCCGCCGCTCTCTCCGGCAATATCGACACTTCGCTGCTGGGTGTCTCGTATTTCGACGTTTTAGAGAAACTTGGCATTGGCAAGCGCGAGGAGTCTCTATATCGTTTTCTCCGTCGCCTGCGTGGAGGAAACACGGTGGCGATAGAAACATATGCTCATGCAGTCAGTCAACTTGGACAATCCCCCTGTTCCCTCAATCCTATCGCATTCTTTGACTGCGTTTGTGACAACAACGTTTCCCCAGTGTGAAAGCTTTCAGTCACAACGGGCTACAAACTGGGTTGTGCATTGCATGTAGCCCTGAGGGAATTCTTCGCCGGAGACACCAGCACATTAGTTTCATTGGTAAGGTGACCGGCCACTAACGTGTTTGGCAAATGAAGCGATCACGGGTAAGTAGAAATGCAAACAATGTTGAATGAATATTAAGGTGGTTGTAGCCAGAGCCTGCCAGTTGAAATCAACCTTTAACAATATAGTCTGCGGTAACTTCTTTTTGCACTTAGGATTGCAATTTTAAACGCAAAGCCACTCCACATAGCTGTCGAAAATCGTGTAAACAACAGTCATCGTCCCCGGTTCGGATGAGGGAAGCCTTAGAAAAAAATGACGGTCTATACTTCTTGGTTGTTTCAATCACAACCTCGCACAGCTGAACAGACAAACAAATCAAGGAAATATATCCCGCGCTGGCTTGCAAATCACAGCACACAAGCAGGGTACATAGTAGAGCAGAAAACACTGGCAATGAGCACACGGAGGCATGCAGCTTCCTTTCTTTTTCCCTCGGCGAATGATTGGTTTGCTGCAGCATTCCGTAAGCACGTCGACATTCAAAAGTCGAGCCTGATCTGTCTTGCAGTGCCTTGCGGAACGGCAAGTATCGCCCACCATTCCACAAGGCACTGCAGGACTCGCAAATGTGTGAACAGTGCTTTGCAATAAAGGCCATGATCGGGCAGCAGGTGCCCATCTAAAGACATTTAATATTGATTGGCATTGAACTAACCTTTGGGCTTCATCACGTAGCAAGCATGGGTGAGGTATAATTCAAGAACATTTAATGTTCGACGAGTTTAATACGTTGTGGTGCTTTCCCATCTGTTTCGGTGTCACGGAGTGGGGTTCAAATTAATAAAAATAATTCAATGATCCACTCTGAGAATAAACGAGAAATTACGGGAAAAGAACGAGAGAGCTAAGTTCGACCATTGACTAGCGCTAGGTCCACGCCTGGTGTATAATCAGTAGAGAAAGATGATGACACAGGGAGGATAAGCAAACAAAAGATTAGATTTAATAAAGTGAAAAACTAAGCTGTACACAGCAATAGAGCACTCAACAGAAACCACACTCCAGCTCAAAGCTATGGAGCCCTGCGAGCCAGAAACTAATACTAAAAAGACTCGACGCTCATAAAACCGGAATAAGCCAACAAAACAGTGACGAAAACCCGACACTAACAACGAGAGCAAACCGAGATGGAGCTCGAACGTTACCGCTACACACATGGGATAATTCCCCAAAACAGTCGCGACAGAAAGTAGCACTGTGTAAAAATCTTCCCAACATTCAACAATTCGTACTTCAGAGCCAGAGAATGCAGTAGACAAGTCCTAGAAAACCAGGCTTAGCTTTCCGGTAGGTGCCGAGTCCAGAGCAGTCCGTAGTCTGGAGTTGTCGGCCGAAGAACGGCGTCTCGAAGTCCAGCGGTCCAATTAGAGGCTTGATGAGGTTGACACCGCGCACCACACAGCCACACACGCTTCAGCACAACAAACTCAAACACTTGTCCGACAGGCAGTTCAGAAGCCAAAAATTACACGTTCCAAGACTCATCTGCAGGGAGTAACCACGTTGAGTAGCGACCCGGCCAGCTCTGGGGTTGGACTACCTTCTTTGTTCCCGAACCCCCTTTTATAGGCTCGTCTACCGACCAACCTCCCGTTTCCCCGCCTTTCGGGTCAGTCAACTTTCAAGAAAAACAAAGCTACACAGCAACGACCCAAATGGCAAAACCTATTACATTTTTCAGGCAACCAAACATATGTGCCCATCCATTCCCCCGTACGAGTCTAAAAACATCAATTATCGCCGATACATAGAACACGACAGGCGGCAGACTGAGCAAAGCCGCCACCTTCAAAAAGCGTGCTAGCCAGCGTAAACATCTTTGTATCCCGGCGGCGCCCCTGCATGTCAAATCGGCACCATACGCGAGCCAGCATACGCACCCCTCCGTCCGCGAGGTCAAAGCCACAAACTGTGACCTGGGATGATCTACGTCGCCCGTTAACAAAAACCCATTCCGCAAACGAGCAAATTCGTTGGGGACTTAGAAAGGAACTACGACGGGACGAACTGAGATTAAAAGTGGCACCACACTCCCCCTTTTTGACCGTACCAACACTTAAAGTGGTCCAAAAAAAGATCATAAAAGTATTTAAAAAAATGAAGAGAAGCCTGAATTTGTGACACCCGGTTTCTCCATCCTGTGTTTTTTTTGTGCTTTTTCTATTACGAAGCGAGACATTATTCCAGCCGTAGGCACCAGATGTAATTCCCGTCTGCGATCATAAGATTATAGGATCCTAACTGCCGGCAGCTAAGTGTCAATTACATCCGGCTTGCGCATACAGTGCAACATCTTTTGCTATTCAGCCGATCATCACTTTACAGCCTAGGTATCTGTTCTTGTAAACAACAGTAGTGCTACATGTTAAACGGCTCTAAAGCGATAGAGCAAACTCACATCTCATTATCTTTTAGCTGAATAAACTGTTTGTTTGGTTATGCTTGTTATCCAATTTTTGTTTTAAATTTAATTTTCTCATATAAACACCTTACATTATAAAAAAAAAATCTTTTTATAGTACGGCGGTGTCCATATTATGAAGACATGACTGTATCATCTTTGAAACTAGTTTGCCACAGCCAGTGTTATAATATGTATTGATTTTTTATGCAGTGCCTGCCTTTCCTTGCCCCTTGTGAGGACGACTGAGAAAGCGACTTTGCGCCACAACGACGGATGGCAAGTGTCCCAAGTGTCGTCACCTATAGTGGTCATGTGCTATGTGTTCGCAGCATTGTAAGCCGACCGTGGAGCACTTTCAAAAGGGAACTTTCGCCATGTGCACAGTATGGCCGTGTACAATACGGGGCACGTACAGTCAGAAGAATTATGAGAAGGAACATGCGGGCGCGTGTCACTTGGTACAGGCAGAGCAGCCTAGCAAGTGTCATGCTTGTGCACTGAGGGGCCCTGGTTTGAAGAGCCGAGGCAGAAGTTTCAGCGGCGGTGTCACCGCCCTGGCGGCTTGTCGCCGAAGCAGAGACAGGGTTAGCTAGCTTTGCTCGTGGCTGGCTTTGTGTAGCGTGTGTAGACCGGGAACGTAGGCTTATGAACTTCGGCAACAAGAATACTACACGGCTTTGGTGTTTTGGTACGAGCAACAAACGTGACACTATCTGCTACTACTAGCTACGACCACCCACCGCAGCGGTGAAGGCATCCAAGAAGCAGAACCTGTGTATTACGCCGTTGCCGTAACCCAACAGTGCTCATTTGTCATGGAGGGCTTTCCGCCCAGAGACTTTGCTCGTCACTGAGTGTTATTTCCCGTGTTTCTCTTTGTGTGCGCAGTGGCTGGACGGGCCTCATACAGCAGTTCTTCAGTCTCAAAGGTGACTAAAAGTTGAGGGTGGATGGACTTGCAGCAATCCCCTCGGTTGGTGCGTGTGACAGAACCTTTGTACGGCATCATCGGGAGGATGCTGTTGTGAGTTAGCAAGTTGTCCAATTGTATGTTCATTATGCTAATATTTGAAAAAGCTTGTTTAAAAGGATGCTGGACCAAAATTTGGATTTCATAAAATAAGGCCGCGGAAGCTTTGAATGGGAGCTCTACAAACTCCTAAACATCACTCATACATTAATATCTCAAACGGATGGCCGTATTCTTGGAAAGGAAAGGGCACAATCGAACAAGAAATGTGACATCATACTTCTCCTGGTACACTTTAGAATGAGGGGAAGCGGCCTCGCTTCTCTCATTCCCGCTTCGGTTCACCTGCTGAAGGGGATAAAGCCTAGAGGAGAGGGAATGAGAATCGCGACATCACATGTCTCGTCGGCCTTGTTGAATCCCACATGTTTCCAAAAATACGGCCATCTGTTAGAAATAATGCTCTATGTGTGATGTTTTGGGGGTTTTGCAGCGTCCCGCCTACCGCCCCAGTGTTGTTTTGCAAGCTTCGAATTTCGGTTAAGCATACCTTTTAATATGAATAATTGTGTCATCAGAATGTTAGAACATGTCAGTTCTACACAGCTACTCTCAAACATTTTCGAGTGGTCTCGCCTGCCAGATTCAAAGGGGGGGGGCAACATGTACATGTTTTTATGTCTACAGCACAAATAGTTCCTATCATGCACTCTAAATAGCTGTCAATCGACAGACTGGGTAAAAGAGTGAGCACAAACAAGTCCAACTACCAACAATGCTGTCCATGGCGAATCGTGGACACCATGTCTTACGTTATGTGGCCTCAGCGGTCTTTCTATAGTTCTTTTCATTGTTGCCGGTAGAGCAGCTACCGATAGGGGGGGTTGCGAGGACGTCAACTTTGAAATGCAGTTTCTTCACATAATGTTTGCACTTTGGGAAGTTTCTACACATATACCTTGAAGTCGCTATTGTACGGATGAAACAACTTTGTAAGAGTGTCTATGAAAACTTGGGCAGGGTTCTCTTTAACGTGCCTGACTTACAACAAGGCTGTCCAACTTGAGAAATTTCACTGGTGGGAAGCTTATTTTCATATAAGAATGGTGTACTTCTTCACAGCGCTGTATGTATCCAACAGAAACTCCAGATCTGTTCAATAAAAGTAGCATTTGCTAATATTGTGTTTTCTGTGTATCTGATGCACTAGGTTGTATTTGTTCTGAACGCTTGCTACGTTTAGGCTATAAAAAATAGTCTAAATTTTATGCCGACAAGCTTATTGAAAAAGAAGTGTTCGGTCTGAATAAAAGATTCCAGAAATTACACTAAAATAAATTGCTACTTGGGGTAGCAAAAATGGTGTTTTACAGTCGACTCTCATTATTTTAAACTCCAGGGCCCGTTTGCTCGAAGCGCTAACCGCGGCTGAAGTTAGCCGCAGTACCTAGGAGAGGGATTTTCAAATCACGTGACTGGCTCGGTAGGGATGCGGGTAGTGCCACTAAATAAGCTACGCTTCAGAGTAACGACACTTCGCCATATTGTGTCTTAAAATCATGGTTGCCAGTTATCTGAAGCTTTATCTGAAATCACAGGAAACGCCTTTCCGCCCTCCACAAATGTTTAAACAGTTCGCGAAAGAGCAAAGCAGTATTTCATGACCTTCCTAACACCGAGTCTAATGATGAGGAAGTCGCACTTTTGAATCACGGCAATCGGCAGTTGCGTCTGCTCTGCATACGAGCCAAAATGGCGGCGCCCACAACAATGTAGGGGGACGGAGTGCCGATACTCTAAGCGCAGCTCATTTAGTGGCTCTAGATGCGGGGAAGCGTGGCGGTGCCCCGGTGAGTGAGCGCCGCATGCTTTGGAACTAATATGTGGTTGTAGCTGCAATACCGGGCGCGTTAGTCAGCAACGAATGGTGCAGGAGGCTTTCGCTTTGCCTTACCTCACTTCATCACAAAGCATGAGCAAGGCTCTTGCCGCATTTTTTAGATAGTCTTTCGACTCTGGCCATTCCTAAGCCTAAATGAATATGGTAATTGTCGGCTTAGCAACATCTTTGGAAAGCGGATTGTCTTGACTCTATCGGTCGGGTATTGATTGCACACAAAAGCAAACAGCATCCCTATAGACCTTTTTCTAAATTGCCCAAGCATCGAGAAGAACGCTGGAAGTATAATTCTGCGGTCTGCGCGCACTGGCCTTCCTCTTATAAAAGATTCGAAGTAAATAATCATAATAAATATTTGACCAACGCACGTGCAAGACAAAATTTGTTTCAGACTTTTTGCTTTAGAACAGTTACTACTTCAGACGCCAGCACGTGCAACGCGTGTAACTACACTTGTAGCATGCACCTCGGTGCTTGGGAAATTTAGAGAAAGGTCTAATATGGTCTATTGGGACGCTGTCTGCTTTTGTGTGCTATTAATACCCGGCCGATTGAGTCAAGGCAATCCACTTTCCAAAGACATTGCCATGCTAACATTTATCACGTTCATTTAGGCTTAGGAATGGCCAGAATCGAAAGACTATCTAAAAAATGTGGCGAGGTCATATGCTCATGCTTTGCGATTTAAATGAGGTAAGGCAAAGCGAAAGCCTCTGGCACCATTCATTGCTGACTAACGCGCCCAATATTGCAGCTACAACGACATATTAGTTTCAAAGCGAGCGGCGCTCACTCACCGGGGCACCGCCATGTTTCCCTGCATTCCTGCCGAGCCAGTCACGTGATTTCAAAATCCCTCTCCTAGGTACTGCGGTTAACTTTAGCCGCGGTTAGCGCTTGAGCAAACGGGCCCTGGAAGCCACACACTTTAGTTTGAAATATCAGAAGATTGAATTATCAAAATTCATCTAAATATTGTCACGAATAAAAACATACTTCTTTATTAAACTTAAAATCAGTGTGTAATGCGCCGAACTTGTGCTGAGAAACATAAATTAACAAAGACTTTTGATTGTGTCGAAAGGACAACTGCCTCACGCAGCCAAGCGAAGGTACTTTTGTAAGCGCGTGGGTACCTAGAAGTTTCTGAGCTCGAACAAAAAAAATTTAGAGTCGTCTCATCATTCCAGTCACGCAAACAATAGAAAGAAGGACATGCGCTGGCGGGGTCAGCGGCATGTGAGTCGATCACGCTGCTGACTCGGCTATTTGCACGTGGCATTACTCCCCTCTTGTGAAAGACTCATCGTCTTTATGCAACACAAAATTAAACTAACAGCTTAAACAAGACTAGGTCAAAATACAGTCTCGTAAATAGCAGATTTTCACAGTCCTACCGAGCATACCTAGTTCAGTTGAGTCAGAAGACGTGAATCGCCTACGGGTCGCAGAGGGCAGCGTGACAATGTTGATGTGCCATTGGCCAACGACTTACAACTTAGGTCTCATGTAGCGAATAACCTTGAGGTCGAAGCACCACTTTAACAGTTCCTTGCTGCGACGATGAATTGGTGTTTAGATTCACAGTGGGTAGCCAGGCTGAAACTGGGCGTCGTGGTGACAAAGATTGTAGCAGTCATCGTCAGGAAGTTGTGGCTTGCATCAAAATGCGACCAAGCTGGCAAACTTCCTCTGTTCGTTGAGTGACATACCAGGCGTCGTCGTCCTGTTCGTCTTCGTGACAGATACCACACTTGCCGTAGGTATTGTCATCGGGTTCATCATCAAGGTCGCCGTCAAGTTTGTAGTCGTGGTTGTCGTTAAAGGGCAACTCCGGACCATACTTTCAATTTTGGGATTATGACTGTTTTTAGTGCAGTCAGCGTCCCTGAATTGCAAGGTGTAATTTTTTCCTCGTTATTGTGCGTAGTTTTAAAGATATGGACGCCTCAAAGTTTTGTTTGGGGCACGGCCAACAAAACCGAAACTAGCTGCTCGAGGCCCTGTCAGCACTAGAAATCAGCCGCTATGTGAACGTGACGTCAGGATCGTTCTCGTTCAACGAGTACGCAGGTTGATCAGCAGCTACTTCTGTTGCGCTAGCCGTCTAAAGGTAGGAGGTAAGCTGATTTTATTTTAATTCTGTATATGTTGTAGTTATCCAGCACATGTAGGAAGAGTTAGTGCGTACATCCAAAAGCTAGTGACTGGAAAACCCGTAAACTTGTACAGTGCCGTACTCGGCGGCCGCTGCCGCCGTGCGTGTGCCATGCCGTACTTGTCGCTAGTATACCCAAAAGGTAGCGACTGGAAAACGAGTGAACTCGTTCAGTACCGTACTCAGCGGCTGTCGCCGTGTGTGCAGTCTTCCGTACTCTGTCGCTAGGCCTAAATTGTCATCGGGGCTCCGTGGATGGAGCGGCGTTGCTCTACGACGCGCTGCCAGTGAAGTACAGTACTGGGGGCTCTCTCGCTTTCGCGCTGCGGGTCAGTAACAGACACAAAGCTTTGAGGCTTTCCGGCACGGGCTGCTGCGTTAGGGCTGTACATGTCTGTTTTTGCATTCTTTTTTCCTTGGGCGCGTAAAAGTCAAAGTCCACTCGTCGAACAGCGTTTACCCTCACCTTCTTCAATTTCTGGTACGTTGGAAACTTGTGAAAAAGCACCTCTGGGTTGTGCAGCGGGTTGTTTGAGCAGCCCACAGCACTACAAGTTCTACTCGGCATCCTTCGAGGAACAGCTGGGCAGTCTTGGGCGCTACGAGTTGCTCGCTAAAACCAGTCTTTGAGTCCTCACAAGCAAATAAACAAAAGGCTATACCGAAGCTACACGGGCTACAGATAAAAGCAATGGCTAAACATGACAATCACAAGTCCAAGTAGCGGTGGTAGCGGCTCAAAGAAGCGCACTCTGCGTAACGCTTGGAGGAAAAAAAGAATGATACTGACGTCACGGCCCAATGTTGCTTTAGTGATCGGCAACCCGCTAGCCGACCGCTAAGGTGCAGCGGCTCGCGGCGGGTCACATTTTTATTATCGGCATTAGTTGAGAATGCGGCATCCCACGGACGTAATATTTTGGCTGGGGTCGTATTTTGGGTCACTACAGCGATACCAGTAATTTCTTTAATTTCGAGTTTTGGCCGGAGTTGCCCTTTAAAGTCATCGTCCGGATTGTCCTTGGATAACTGTCAAAGCCGTAGTCGGGATCGTCTTCCATGAAATTGTTTGAGTCTTCGCCTGGGTCATCATCAGTGTCGTCATCAGTCTCGTCACCACGGTTGAAGACTGTTTGTCATCGAGGCCGTTGTCAGGTTGGTTGTTGACATTGTAGCCGGGTTTGGTCTTTGGAGTTGTCATCCGTTTCATCATCAGCGTAGAAGTCGTCATGAGGTTTTCGTCTAAGTGTGGTAGCCAGGGGCTTTGTCAAGTTCATTGTCCGGGTCGCTTCCGAGGCCATAGTTGAGGTCGTCGTTGGTGTCAGAGTTGGAGTCGTCCTCGGATGATTTCAAGGACGTCGCCTTCACGATCGTCGTTTTCAGAGTTATCGTGTTCACAGATGGTACGCTTTATGGGCATAGACTGCGTTACCCTGCACATCCACCAATATGTCATGAACAAAAACAAACTTGATTAATAAAACTTCAGATCAATGTTAAATGCAGCGAACTTGTGCCGAGAAACATAAAGTAACAAAGACCGCACATACTTTGACAGCGACAAAAGGACGACTGACTCGAGCAGCCATGCGAAGCTCTTTTTGTAAGCCCGTAGGTATCTAGAAGGTTCCGAGCTCGAACAAACAAGATTCTTGAGTCATCTCAAACATTCTAGGCGTGCAAACAAACAAAAGATTCCCCATTCCACCCAACTCCATTGCAGAGAATTGGAATTTTCTAATACTAATTCCATTCCTTTGAACTCCTGGAAAGGAAAAACTGGGCCCATTCCCACTCCTGGAATGGCTGAACTGCTGCATTCCATTCCTCTCAATCCCTCCCAATTGTGAAAATGGCACTTGACAGCTAGCACTAAGTTACCGGAAAATAACGTCGGCGTAAAGCTGGCGTTGTGAATTGCGTAGACAACTGCAAAATTCAAAACCCTACCCGCAATCATTGATTTTACTAAGTTGAGCTTTGGTCGCACATAGCACTAGTGGCAATTGGTATGGGGGCACTGCAGATATTGATCGCACCACCAGGTGTAAAAGCCTCGTAACAGAGAGGAAAACTAAGTCGCCCATCTTTTCCACAAAAGAACCGTATATGTCCTCCACTTTTACGAGATACATAATAAGTGAGGAGTCACGTGTATTAACGAAGTGCGGGCGGTGTGACATTGTCCCTGCCTGGTGGCCTGCAACTGGTGCTGTAATCACACATGGTCCCAACAGCCTTATGGTTGCATCTCGCAGCACCAGGAACGACACTTTGGCTGTGTTCCAAATCTTACCCAAATAGATCCGAGTTACTCCGAAGGGTCGTGTCACGTGACAACACAGATTGAAAAGTGCTGGGCACGGGTAGTTTTTGGAACGCTGAGGTGCAAAACCCTTACCCTGGATTAAGATCGAGTAAATTGCCCTTGTCAGCCTACAACTCTACAGTTTGGGTTGCTTCACTGGGGTTGCCACTTTCATCCTCGAAAGAACATAAGCAGTCAGATAACCAAACCGTCAGTTACCTAAGTGCAATAATGCCGTTTCGAAAGCCCCTTTGACGGCATCTAAGCAGCTCGCATTAGAACAAAGCCTATTCCATTCCTACTCTATTCTGGGCAAAATGTAACTACTAATTTCATTCCCATTCCATTCCAGTGCTGCCACCATTTTATTTGCATTCGATTCCAGGGTTGTGGAAGTGCGGAATCGTTCCAACTCTGGAGTGGCAACTCCTCAACACTGGTGATAGTCACCAAGGCACCCAGTTCAGTGTGAATGCTGTCCTCACAGCCCATCCAAAGCTGTTATTACTGTAACAGACTCCAGTACGACGAAGTAGTTGAATTCGGAAGCCTGTTGTGCAGATTTGTACCTTGCATTGTTTCCGGTATTTTGTATTTCTTTTGTGTTTTATAATGGACAACAACCGTTGTAATCTCGGTATTGTTGCCAAACCTGAAGGTTTTATCATTGGTGCACTTTTAAATAAATACATATATGCCACAGCCGCAGCTCAGCAATGAGCACTTACACTGCGACTTAGGTGTTTCGTAAGTATTCATTTTGATTGCGCGATAATGATGTTTGTCTTCTGTTAGAATTAAAAAAACCAAAACAATATTCAACATGATGGATAATTTTGGACACCCGCGGCATGTGTGATCTGAGCATTTGTTCTTTTCATCTGAAGTGTGTCTCTTGCTTACTACCTATAGAGTATACGATGTTGTGGACGGAAAAGATGCTGTGACCGACTCCGAGCAATAAAAACATTCTGTTTATTCTCATGTCGTTGAGCTCGTGGTGACGAGTATGAGTAGCACTGTCATCTTTGGCGATGCCAAGGCTGAACCGATAGACTGCCGCAGAGCTATCGCCCTCAGCTCTGCACTGTGAGGAATGGCACGATTTTGTTGAAGTGATTGCGGCTCCAGAGAGGTGTCGTTGCTGTTGGCATGTACCGCAAGCAGGATCACATACTAGAGAGCAGGAAAGAGAGCGTTTGGAAGCCGTGCATGGTAGTTGACGCCGAGGTCAGGAAATGAGGCAGCAGACGGGGGAAATCGACCCTGTCGTGCTTTCAGTCCGGCTCGATCAGTTTGGAGTGTACAGCCTCGGACTGAAAGGGGGATGCCGGCCGACTGCGGGGCCGATGCAACAACCCCTCAGATGAGGAACCGAACTGAGAGCGAATGCCTGACATGGCAACGATGAGGAGACCCTGGTCGGCTAGCAACATGCCTTGTGAACAGTGTGAAGATGTCGATGAATATTCACTTGCCAAGCCGGTGGGGCAAGCAAGGTGGTCGCAGCCCATTGCTGGGAGATGCCGGTGCTAGATGCGACAGAGCAGAGGTGGTTGCGGAGGCGCTGCAGATGTGGAGGCTGAGAAAGTTGAATATGTGCCTACTGCATTTTCGTCCGAAAAGGCAGAGCCATTGCCGTGCCCTTGGCCACGAAGAACATTCCCCTGGATAGCAGGTGCTTGGAGTCAATCATCATGTCCAGGTCACCAATCTGTAGCACTTTCGATCTTGAGGACGGAAGAGACGGTGCAACAGACTCTGAGTTTAACTGTGAAAACATTCTCTTTATTCTCGTACCGTCAAGCTTGTTCCGACGAGTAGCTTGCTTTTATACACTGCAGTCATTATTAGCATTATAGTTAATCTAAGTATTTTGCAACACTATTAATACGGCAGATTGGGCGAGTTGGTACGGCATAATTACGAACCAGCGCACAGGTAGACCAGTTACTCAAAATCCAAATACACAAAAATATACACTCGCACAGCGCTGATGTGAGTTTTTTGTGTTTGGATTTTGGGTAACTGTCTACCTGTGCGCTGGTTCGTAATATTGCAACACTGCCGTCTTTAGGCGGTGTGGAGGCTGAACCGATGGACCGCCAGAGGCCCATATCTGTATCTGTTTCATATACTGAATGCCTTTTTGCACGGCTGTGTGTTTACTTTTGTCTTCCAAATTTCTACTGCTCACTTGTTTTTTTTAAATTTTATTTAGAGGATACTACTGGCCATTGAAGGCCCAAGTAGGAGTGGGGTACAACATATGCATTCACACACCTACAACAAACAAATAACACGACATTAAGAGGTTTACAACAACTAACCAGCAAATATACAGGATATATATATTTAAAAGGGGGGGGGGGGGGGGGGCACAGCATGCATCAAGCAGCATGTAATTCAATCATTTGTAATAATAGATGTGAAATTTAAAACTCATATTTAAGATTGAACATTATCAAACAAATGTGAATTTAATTAAGCTATAAATTTTATATAGACTGTTACTTTTTATACAATTTTGTCTAGATTTGTCGGGATACAATCTGCAAGTACGCATAAAGTAACTGGAAAGTTAAAAGAAGCAAATTAGAGATTGCAAAACCTACTTCTCAATAGATATTTTTTTCCCAAAGTATTTACGTGATAGTGCAACTGAAATAAGGCTCCTTTTCAGTTTTTTTTTTTTGAAACACCTTAAAAATACATTGTCTTCTAAGATTTTTTTTCTATTATTATGCTTGGAAAATTAAGTTACCGATTGTGTTCAGTTTATTCTAAACTATTTATATGAAATTCCAGAGTGCTTTTGTGCATAACAGTGGCTAGATAAGGTTTTTATAATTTCTGATAAAACAAACTGACTAGTTTCTCTTTAGTGACCGTTTCGCCAAGGTGACTGCAGGAATTTGAGATATATGTTTTCTTAGCGAATGCACGCCACTGTTGTGACATATTTGAATATCCTTATCGCTTGCTTGGTCTCAGCGGGTAATGCAGGTCGGCACTAGCGTGAGTATAAAGGCTGAACTGCATAAAGCGATTTAGCGAGCGACGGCGACAGCGACGAGTCAGCGACGTATTACGAAGATTTCTTACTATCGCTCGTCGCGTCAGGATTTTGGATTTCTAGAAAATATCGTTCCGCTTTCATGCGGCTTGCGTCGTCGCGCGAGTGACCGAGCGTCAGCGAAGCGGGTCGCCGTCGCTGTTCTCGTCTCTCGCAAAATCGTTTACATTCGGTTTATACTTCACGCCGTCAATATTATCGACTCGAGCGCGCATAATTTCATTTCTACGGCAGCGCGTGTAAATCAAACCTTAAACCAAGACGGGGGCTGCAGCGAGCAGCTTTGAGAGCGTCATACAAGGGATTATAGTTTGACAGAAGCAAGCACACACTTCGCTAGCGCATTCCAGCCTTGAGCGCTCGAACTTCCGAAAACGAAACCAGATTTTGCTACATTTTGGCTCGCTCGAAACATTTTTTTTTAAATATAGGGTGTCTTTTAGCTATAATCTAGACTAAGAGAAATGTGTACCTTCCCAAATTATATTTATGTCGCCGTACTATATAAGTAATAATTGTGTAATATCGTTACGTTCATATAAAATACGGGGGGTGTCACCGGACCTTCGTCTGAAACAAAAAGTCTGCTATATATACCGAGCGAGTTTCTATTAGAATTGAGTAGGAGTGTCGGGTTGTCAGTGCCTTTGTTCGTTGTTTGTGTATGTAGATGCTTGTATGTTCTGTATGTTGATCTTGTGGTATGTGCTGTGATGTTTGTGTTGGTATGCTGCCGTCCGTGTTCGAGCGTGTCACTTCCGCAAATGCCAAAATGTCCTTCATTTTTTTGTAGTTTTCCGCATACTCACTAGGTGGCGCAAGCAGCCGCCCAATTTTGTTTTAGCTTTGTTTGTACGTAGTCCATTTATGTGTAAGGAACCACACCACATGGCTACAGTCTAGTAGAAGAGTAACCGCGTGTTTAAATGGCGCATAGCGCGGGCGTTCAGTTCGTCTTCGTTCGCTGGCCGTTTCGGTAGCCGATTCGTACCCGGAAAGCCGCAAAATTTGCGTACACACGAGATATGAGTGGATACGTCGAAACGTCGCGTACAACTTTGCTCGCGGTAAAGAGGTGAGCGGGACGTCGGTAACGCCGGTCGGGTAGGGTCGGGTCGGGTCGGTGTCGGAGCTATTCGTCGTCGCTCGCGGCAAACGGGCTTTTTCAATAAAGTTCATGTCTGTGGTCGCGAAAAGATAACTGCTGTGGAAATTACCCGGCGTCGGTGACAATGCAACCGGCTTGAGGCCTCGGCGATCGGCTGAACCGCCACGCGAACGAGACCTGCTCGATGGGGAAGCACGCTGCTGGATGCAGTCGATGGTCGCCCCCACTGTCGCGTAATCGCCGTAATGGATACGGCGTCGGCGCTTGGGGGTGAATGCTTGCGGTAGTTAAGCACGTATGGACGATTACGAACGAACACGTGCAAACTACGCTTTTGCTGCGGCGAAAAGCCGTGTAAAGCGCTGGGCCTCGCTCGTAGAACCCGTCTTGCGTCAAACGGCCGCCATTGTAAAAAAACACCCCTAGACGTGTGATCGCAGAACGAAGTACACGTTCAAAGATGTTCATTTTACACGAGACCTCGGGTGCAAACGAAATACACCGAGCCTCGCGTGTAAAACGAACACCATTTGGGGAGTCCGCCCTGGGACAACGGTTTACACGTCCAGGGGTGTACTTTTTCGCTGTGTGTGTACGACCGCTGGCAGGTCGTAGCTGTATCAGAAATCCTATGTGCACTCCACCAAAGTGGCACCAAAGATTCATAATTTCGCGCGTGCAGCCGCGCATGCGCACACCTTCTGGATAACGCGCCGGTGTCGACACCTGTCGCGATCAATACCACGCGCTTCAGGCGAGCCCCTCCGGTCCCAACACTACCCAAGTACTCTAGTGCACTGTAGTATGATCATTGTTTTCGCGTCGACGCCATTGTCTAGCCTGACTGTGGACGCATGATGGCGCCTCGGACATTGTAATTTTAATGATAGCTGCTTTGAACGGCATATTGCTTTGAAACCGAAACTGCGTTAGATCGCGCCTCATCGAAGCTGAAAATTGTTGGGACCCATGTATAATACGAGCCGCAAATTTTACATGGCAAAATTTGAGAAGAAATAAACAAAAAAACTCGTATTATATGCATGTTTTACGGTTCATTTTACAGGTACTTTTCTACTCACCTCGTCAAAATGGTAAACGCTATAAATCTTGAAGTATTGGCACACTACCATGTGCAATGATTAACATTGAGTTGGGCACTACCTGGGAGGCACTGACTTGATCGAGCGACGTTTTAGCAAACAAAGCCCCGCCCATGATGTTTCATCGAACGACACTTTAGTGAATGGCGGTGTTGATTTGAGCAAACGGTGGATTAGCGATGCTGTTCTAACGACACCAATTTATCTAATCGCTTCGGAACTTCGTTTAGAGAAAATAGCGACCTGCTTCCCTCATCTCAAACCAAAATCGACTTGAAAGATGTGCGCAGTTTTTGTTGCATGTATCTTGTCCTGGTGGTGGCTCTTTTCTGCCATAAATGCAATGTAAAATATAATTGAAATTAAATTATAATTACAATCTTAAAGCAAATTAACATCGCGTAAATAATAGTTTCCACTCAATAAATCAGACTCAAATTTTGCAGTTATCAAAACTGAAAAGTTCCGAAAGAAAAAAAAAAGCTTCTGATTAAGATGCAATTAATACAAAGGTGCAAGCGAGCTGGACAAGAATGGCACTAATAATCCCTGGAGAAGGGGAACAAAGGGGACAAAGGACAAACACTAATCTCCAAACGCAGCTATAGGTGACTGCTGCCCGACCAAAAGCAATCCGGACTCCGGATTTTTTCGGTTGCGCACCAGTCACCTAGTTGTGTTTGGAGGTTTGTGTTTGTCCTCTGTCCCATTTGTTCCCCTTCTCCGGGGATTATTTTCGTCATTCTTGTCCAGCTCGCTTGCACCTTTGTATTCATTGTATCTTAATCATAACCTTAAAAATGCAGGCCGTTCACCCTTGTTGGTGTTAGACTGGTGGCAGCTGGTAAAACCCGTTTGCTCTACTGACGTCTAACCCCTGGTTAATTCAGTTGGTAGAGCACTCCTCTGAAAATGGAGAGGTCCCGGGTTCGATATCCGGACCAGGCGGATTTCTTCGGTTGCGCACCAGTCACCCGTAGGCTATAGCTGTGTTTGGAGGTTTGTGTTTGTCCTTCGTTGCCTTTGTTCTCCTTCTCCAGGGATTATTATTGCCAAAAGAAGCTTGTTTTTCTTCCGACTAAAAAAAAAAAAGAAACGAGGAAGCTTGAAGTTTTTCGCTCGTCGTCGCAAAGGTTAGGTGCATATGCACTCGACTCATGCGTTTCTTCATGCGACCGAAGTCTTCTGGGCCCGTCGACGTCGGCACCGGCTCTGAGGGAAAGAACGTCAATAAGCGAATTTCGGTGTGATGGTAAACACTGGAAGCTGTGTCCGCAATGATCCAATCGGAGCATGGGGATAAGGCACGCGATGACTCAACTCCGATGTGCACATCGCATTGACACCAATAAAGCACATTTATCGAACGCGTTTTTCTGTGTATCCTTAGTGCAAAAATCTTGACTTCCAATACATTCTGACGAATTTGGGGAAAATAAGTAAAGTATGTGAGGTAACTGTACCTGGGGGGTACCTAGGCACATTTTTAAGCGAGTACCTAGCAGGGATAGAACTGCTGTGCCATTGTGCACCTAATGACTTTTCATGCGCCAGACTGATACAAAAGTATTTACAAGAACGAAATTGTTCCAAGAAGTGCCCAAACAATTGTGTCGTATTACACCTGAGACTGCGGTGGAAGAAATCGGAAGAACTTTCAGTAGAAGGAACAGACACAGAGAACGTCTCTGTGTCTGTCTTGAGACGTTCTCTGTGTCTGTTCCTTCTACTGAAAGTTCTTCCGATTTCTTCCACCGCAGTCTCAGGTGTAATACGACATGATTAGCTACCACCAGCTCGCCTGCACTCTCACTGTCTTTTCACCAAACAATTGGTTTTATTTGGGGGTGGGGGGGGGGGGGGGGGCTACCCATGTCAAATTGCTTTCCGAGAAGGGGGGAGGGGGAATTCACTTATTTTTTATTTGGGGGGGGGGGGCGCCCACGTAGCCCCCCCCCCCCTTCCCCCCTTGGATTCGCCCCTGCTCGGCGGGAACCTGCAGAGCTTCTCGCCTGCTAAGCTACTGGTGTTGCGACAGTCCGGTACGCAACAGTGCCTACAGCTTCGGCGTTTGCTCTTCTGCGACATCTGATAGCAATGTTAAGAATAAAAGACCAAAAACGCACGACTCAACACCTTCAAATCAATGTGTGAACAGCCCCATGAGCAAGCAGGCTGGCGAAAGGGCTTTCCCAGTGTTGCAAATATTTGGAGCTAGATGGCGCAACGTGTCACACCCAACCAACGTTACTAGAACACTCAGTTGGGAAACTTGCCGTCGAAACCTGGGCCGCTGGCGTCCACCGAGACCGAGCTAAATGCGACAGCAGCGCCACTCTTTATCGTTTGTACTGTGGTCACCTTGAGCTTTTTGAAAGCCTGTTTTTGCGTAAAAACAAACGGAAAAGACTCTTTTTGTATGAAATTTATTGGAGGTTAGTACAAAAAGAGGGGCGCGTTATGTTTTTAAAATCTTTAGTTTGCAGGGTTTTGCGGCACAATTAATATTGTTTTTATACAACCATGCCTCAGCGGGGCTTTCAGGTAGCGCGTCCCGACCTAGGTGCATTTTAACTTCGGTACTTCGACGCGGCGCGTCTGCCGGGGAGACAGGGGTGGCACCCCTGTAACCTCTTCCACTGTATCTGTTCTTAAAGCCAAAATAGAAGTCACGTGCACTTCCACGAGTGGCCGCTGCGGGAGAAGTGGTGGCGTTGTGTTCGTCATTAGCTCGGTGCTCGAAGACAGATTGGGGCCACTTTTTCAAAGCTGTCTCTATGGGAGTTTCCCAACTGAGTGTTTTACAAATGTTGCTATACACCAACTCATGTTTGGATGGATGATGGATGGATGAATATGGCTGAGCCCTTTGGATCGGGCGGTAGCTTACGCCACCTAGCCATTTTGTTTTACCATTTAAGCTTAGAATATTTAAATGTGAAATCTATATTCACTCCGCATTGCAAAGAAAGTGAGGCTATGGAACCACCTTGCCATCAGTGAATAAGAAAATACCTAGTTTTCTCGATTTCTGCCACCATTCACTTAATCTTTGCTTGGTAATCTCTACAGTCTTGAAATCCACTCTCCCTTCGCTGTCTCTAAAACCCAATGACTTTATTAAATCTATGTTGTCTTCGGTAGGCATAGGGTGAAGCCCTTTACAGTAGAGTATCAAGTGCTCAGCCGTCTCGTCCTCCTCTCCACAAGCAGTGCACACTGTATCCGTTTCCTGGTACTTCACTCTGTATATTCTGGTTCGCAGAACACCCGTCCTCACCTCAAGCAGCAATGAGCTTCCCCTAGAATTGTCATAAATGCTTTCTTTGGCAATAACTGTTTTGTTTGATCTATAGCTTTCCAGAGCCGTCTTTGTCTGCATTCCCTCTAGCCACCAATCTCTTTCTGTGGCCTTAACTTTCTTCTTAACTGAGACTTGCCCTTCCGTATCTTCGCTATAGCCCAAAACTTTCCTCTTAATTTCCTAGTGCGCTGTCTCCACTTTGTGTCTACACTCCTCATGTATAAATAGCTGAAAACCTTTCGTGCCCATTGCTGCCCATCCATTTGCCTCAACCTATCCTCAAATTCTATCTTGCTCACCGCTTCCCTGCTTTCAAATGACGCCCATCCCATGTCTCCTTGTACTCCCTGGTTTGGCGTTTCGCAATGTGCCCCCAAAGCCAGTCTACCTACTCCGCGCCGTTTTATTTCTAGTCTCGCATGCACTTCAGATTTCATGCATAGCACTGCGTTTCCAAAAGTCAAGCCAGGCACCATGACTCCTTTCCAAATCTCTCTCACCACCTCATACCTGTTGTAATTCCAAAGTGCCCTATTTTTCATTACAGCTGCATTTCTGTTGCCCTTGGTGTATTTTTTGTGATTCTGACAAAATAAAACTTGGAAACGAAGATTTCATCAAATTGAAAATAGGAAAGCGAAACTTGAGAATCGCTGAAGCAAACACTTAAGTGAAAGTTACTCCGTGTATCCTGTTGGTTCCAATCTGTTCTGCGAGTGCTGGTCTCTTATTATTTCCGAGGCTATTCCTTTTTTGAATTTTGTAAACCTAGTAGACAAACATTTTCGCAAAACAACTGGCAGGATGAAGTGGTGGCTGGCTTCTGGAGTTGTGTCAGCTAAATCCCTGCTCATTCACGCGGTCGAAGCTTGCGAGGTCCCTCGCAATCAAGGTCTTAAATCTAGTACGTGGCGACACTTCAGCATCCCAAAAAATCAGGTATACACCTGCTATAAATTGCTACCTTTTGTATGTTTAGTTTTACGAATGCAAAGAATTGAGTCTAGTGCATGGTGTGCTTCTCAGCGAGCAATTTTAAATTTGTAATCCATTCTGAGTAAAAAATGGATAGAACAAATTAGTGGTTTGATTTTGCCGGGCCATGTCCGACAATTCAAGAAGTCATAAAACATTCTTCTTTTCTTTCGAGCAGAAGTCGCAATGTGACAAACTCCTTTGCCATGTATTAGATGCGGAGGAGCTAAGCGTCGGTTACTGACAAACAGCCACATTTTTAAGTTATCAAAAACATAAAATTCAGTTAAATAAACTTCTAGAGCAGTGTTTCTCAAATGGGGTTCCGCGAAGGAATTCTAGGGGTCCACAAAACTCAGCCTCATCAGACAAGCACGGCAGTAAAAGTTGTATTTTCTCAGGTTGAGAAGAAGCGTTCCAATTTACGGGTAAGTCTTGTGTAATAAGAGAAGTCTACCTTACACTCGCCCTTAAGTATAACTACTTAATAAATCACTATCGTAAGTAACCTATACCTTTCCCTTCCTCTCACCACCAACGCGGTCCTTCATCATTTCCGCCGATCCACAAGGGGTCCGCGAAACATCACTGGTTGAGAACCACTGTTCTAGAGGACTGCTGGCGCCAGTCCGTGTTGTAGGTCTCTTCTTCGACCGTGTTTTTCCCTCTAGATCACAATGAACCAACTAGCCGAATCCATAGTTTTAAATAAAGTTACCTTTGTTAATTATAAGTCGTATTAATTATGTATTTTTGCATAAGTGACACAATTTGGGTGATCGCAATGCGGGAGCTGCATGAGCTATGAACGAGCTGCATCGCGATCGCGATGTGTCGTTATGGCCATTGTAAAGCCCCTTGATAAAGCTGTTTTCACAAGTACCGCCAACCATTGTTGTGGAAATGCGCAAGACACGTGCCACGAGCGGGTGCTCCGCCGCCATTCGCTTTCAAGGGCCGCTCATTTCAGTGCTGCGCCGCCATTTGCTTCCAAGGGCTGCTCGAGACCTGGGCCACGTGCGCTCGCGCATTTGGCGCTACTTGCAAATACAAACGAAAACATATCGAGGGGCTTTAGGCCATTGGCCCGCACAGCGCCGGCTATGGTGGCTAAAGAGTTGGCTGTGTATGGTGTATGGTGGATGCTATGACCGCAGCACGTGAGCGGTTGTGGGATAACCGGGAGGGAAGGAACCTAGTAATAGTTCATGCGGGGCTTAATGATGTGCTCAAGGGTAGGAGCCAGAACCTCGGAAAGCAGCTAAGCGTGGGAATACGTAAGCTGAGGGACGTGTCTGAGAATGTGCATGTGGTTGTGTGCACCATTCCAGAAGTTCGGGGGCAGTCCGGGTTAACGGAGAGGAGGGTTGTCGAAGCCAACGGAGTAATTAAGTGTATGAGTCGACAGCTTCGGTACGACGTAATGGAAGTAAACAGAGAAGTGTACGAGGCTGGCTCCCGCCCTTTTGCAGATGGCATTCACTACAGTGAGGCCACGGGTTACAGGGTGGGGGATAGGATGGGCCGCACGGTGACTGCTTTTTTGGGGGGACCGAGGGCCCTGGGGGCACTGAAGTAACTGAAAACCCAACAGTCAGGAGAGGCACCCAGGGTTAAAAAGAGGAGAAAACGTAAGAACAGGTATAAAAAAACAGCACAATCAGACATTGGATATATTAACATGCAGGGTGGTAGAAAAAGGTTAAAATGGGAAGAGGTAGAGGAGTTACTAAGAAAGGAGGATTTAATGGTGTATGGGTTTGTGGAAACACATCTCAGAGACATGGAGCAGCCACCTTGCAACCCTGACTATGTGTGGGAAGAATGCAACAGAATGGAGGGAACGAGGAAGGGAGGTGGAATTGGAGCATTTATTAAGAAGAATATGAACTTTCAAAGGATCAGAAAGGAGTGCGCCGAACATTTGTGGCTGAAAGGTAAAGTCGCTGGGGAATCAACAGTTCTTGGAGTTGTTTACTTATGGACAGGGACAGGTGCTAAAGAGGAAAACAGAAAAATGATTGATTGCATATCAAGAGACATTAGTGAACTAGGGGAAGGCTCCAAAATAATTATTATGGGAGACATGAATGCCCATATTGAGGGTCTGGATGGGTGTACGGACTCAACTGGAAGCGTATTACTAGAACTGGTGGAAAAACATGAGTTAGTTTTATGTAATACCAGTCAGAAGTGTGACGGGCACATAACTTGGGAAACTGGCAATCTGCATTCAACTATAGATTACATACTCATGTCACACAAAATATATGGTAAGTTACAAGTAATGAAAATAGATGAAGAAGGTTTCAAAAGTCTTGGTAGTGATCACAAACGTATCAAGCTGAATTTTGCCAGAGAAGTAAATGCTGAAACTAGACAACATAATTCAAAGCAAACTTTCTGCAGCGACAAAGAGTTGGAAATAGTTGTTGAAAGAATAGAGGCAGCAGTTTCAGGGCAACGGTATACAGATTGGACCTATGAGAGCCTAACTAGGCTTTTTGCTCTAGAACTAGACAAAGTTCAGAGTAAACGAAAGGGGAAGCAAGGACATAGACCAAAAAGCTGGTGGGACAAAGAAGTGAAGCAAGCGATACAAAAACGTCAGGAAGCCTCTAGAGAACACAGGTATTCCAAGCGTAGTGGGGAGTCCGAAACGGAAGTAAAAAGAAAATGGGACGATTTTATAACATGTCGCCGAGAGGCATCCAGTTTGATCAATGCGAAAATTCAGAGAAAGGGTGAGGAATGGATGAGTAATGTAAGTAAGAAAGATAGAAACGCTGCCAAGAAGTTTTGGGAGCACTTGAACTCACTTGGTGAAACGACGCAAGCTAGACAGAGGTTCATACTCTCGCATCAGGGAGATCAATTAGAGGGAGATGATGCGATACAATATATAGGAGCAGTGATGGAGGAGAAATTTCGGGAACGGGTACACGTGGAAGATAGGAGAACCGAAGGAAGTAGCAGTCCAGTTTGTGACATCGCGGATTTTGGACAAAGAGAATGGGAAAAGGCGGAACGAAGAGTCCCTAGTGGCACGTCGACAGGCACAGATGGTATCCCTATCAAGCTGGTAAAGAATTTGGGTCCTAAATCTAAGGCAAAACTAAGGGAGGTAGTGAGTACCATGATAACAAAAGGAAATATTCCAGATGAATGGAGGCTTAGTAGGATGAGTATGATATATAAGGGAAAGGGAGATAAGTCTGATATTAGGAATTATCGTCCCATAACCGTGACACCGGTTATTTACAGGTTGGTAATGCAGATTATAAAGAACAGACTGGAGGAATGGGTAGATTGCGAGGGCATACTGGGCGAGTTACAGAACGGGTTTCGGAAACAAAGAAGGTTGGATGACAATTTATTTTCTCTAACACAGTGTATAGAAATAGCGCAAAAAGAAAACAGACAGCTCTGGCTGGCATTTCTGGATATCAAGGGTGCCTATGACAATGTGAACCAAAGGAACCTGTGGGACATAATGGAGAGCTTAAACCTAGATGAAGGACTAACAGCAATATTAAGGAAGATTTACAAAGATAACAAGGTGATTATAACATGGGAAGGAAAGGCGACAGGGAAAATAGAGATAAGACGAGGCCTTAGGCAGGGGTGCCCGTTATCGCCTTTGCTGTTTATGTTGTATCTGAGAGGATTGGAGGGTAGACTAGAGAAGAGCGGGCTTGGATTCGACCTTTCTTACAGTAAGCTAGGCCAAAAAATTCAGCAATCCTTACCGGGATTGATGTATGCGGATGATATCATACTAATGGCTAACATCAGGACAGAGTTGCAGGAATTAATGAGCATCTGTGGTAGGGAAGGAGAGGAATTAGGTTTAGAATTCAGTAGCGAAAAATCAGCAGTCATGATTTTTAACGAGGATAAAGTTGAGAGGCTGAAGATACAGAATATTACAGTTGAGAGAGCTAGTAAATACAAGTATCTAGAAGTATGGATATGTGATGGTGCAGAATATCTCAGAGAGCATGAAAAGTATATAAAGGGCAACAGAAATGCAGCTGTAATGAAAAATAGAGCACTTTGGAATTACAACAGGTATGAGGTGGTGAGAGAGACTTGGAAAGGGGTCATGGTGCCTGGCTTGACTTTTGGAAACGCGGTGCTATGCATGAAATCCGAAGTGCATGCGAGACTAGAAATAAAACAGCGCGGAGTAGGTAGACTGGCTTTGGGGGCACATTGCGAAACGCCAAACCAGGGAGTACAAGGAGACATGGGATGGGCGTCATTTGAAAGCAGGGAAGCGGTGAGCAAGATAGAATTTGAGGATAGGTTGAGGCAAATGGATGGGCAGCAATGGGCACGAAAGGTTTTCAGCTATTTATACATGAGGAGTGTAGACACAAAGTGGAGACAGCGCACTAGGAAATTAAGAGGAAAGTTTTTGGGCTAGAGCGAAGATACGGAAGAGCAAGTCTCAGTTAAGAAGAAAGTTAAGGCCACAGAAAGAGAGATCGGTGGCTAGAGGGAATGCAGACAAAGACGGCTCTGGAAAGCTATAGATTAAACAAAACAGTCATTGCCAAAGAAAGCATTTATGACAATTCTAGGGGAAGCTCATTGCTGTTTGAGGCGAGGACGGGTGTTCTGCGAACCAGAACATACAGAGTGAAGTACCAGGAAACGGATACAGTGTGCACTGCTTGTGGAGAGGAGGACGAGACGGCTGAGCACTTGATACTCTACTGTAAAGGGCTTCACCCTATGCCTACCGAAGACAACATAGATTTAATAAAGTCATTGGGTTTTAGAGACAGCGAAGGGAGAGTGGATTTCAAGACTGTAGAGATTACCAAGCAAAGATTAAGTGAATGGTGGCAGAAATCGAGAGAAAACTAGGTATTTTCGTATTCACTGATGGCAAGGGGGTTTCATAGCCTCACTTTCTTTGCACTGCGGAGTGAATATAGATTTCACATTTAAATATTCTAAGCTTAAATGGTAAAACAAAATGGCTAGGTGGCGTAAGCTACCGCCCGATCCAAAGGGCTCAGCCGTATTCATCCATCCATCCATCCAAACATGAGTTGGTGTATACATGCTTTGAACCGGGCATCATCCAGACAGCTCTACGGCCAGCACAAGAGAACAGAGGAGGGAGGAGCTCCCCACTCAACCGGGCTTTCTTTTGTGTATCCCAGGCGTTGCTATTCTCCCTCTACAAGATTGTAGAAAATTAACCCGTCACTCAAAATGCTCACAAAATCAGCTTTGCGGTTAGTTGCGGAGGCCCGATCGCTGGCGTGCTTCGACCGCTTCGGCGGCTGGAACGGAAAGGGCATCCAGATGACGTCTGTACCGCCGCAGCTTTGCTTATCCCGAGACAGACTGCGTCATGATTGCGCCGGAAGTGACGTGCTCTCCGCTGGCTGCTCTCCCGGCGCTTGACAGAGTCCGCCGTTTATTACGAAAAATACAGCCATCAGGCTCAAAATACAAACGTGCGATTGTCACTTACGGATATTGTGGATCTCAATCAGCCTATTTCTGAACACGACGGGTACATTTCAAATTTCGTTGAAGTATCTCCTTAACAAAGAAGTGGATGTATCACACCCAACGATATACAGCTCTGACCATCATTGACCACACCACTGAATTATTTTATTCAAACAGTAGCTTTCAGCATCTATCCAGAGGATCTGCAACAAAAGCGACTTTTCGCAAAGGAGTACGCACCTTACCGAGTCTGCATGTAAATAATAATAAATGTGCATTTTTCTCTCAGCTAACATGCCACAAGTGAAGTGTTTGATTGGTTGTCTTCCTTTACCTTTGTCTCCACCTTATTCTTTTTTAGTTAAATGTTGAGTAGTCGCCATCCGGCTTGAGGGGCGCAGCTTATGCGCGATTATCGGCAAGTGGCCTTGCGAGGGACCATCAAATGTGATTTGACTGTGGGTCCCACCGGGTCCCACGGCTCGCTTTCTTGAGCGGAGTGTTTGTCGTATAGACCGTTCCATTAGGGTCATAGCAGAGAGGGCAAAAGAGAAAAAAAATGCACTCCCCCTCTCACCCCACATGTCGTCCGCTCCGCCGAGTGGGCTGTATGCGTCCGGCTGGCGTGCAAACTCTGTTTAAAATCGCGTCATTTTGGAACTTTCAAGCGCAGATGCGCAGATTTGGGTATGCCAGTTGTGTAATATTATGTTAGATCAAAAGACTCACAGGGTCCAATAGCGCTGTTACCTGCGTGCAAATAAAAAAAAAATAGCAAAAACTGTGTCAGATTGGCCGGTCTCTTTGGCGAAAAGTAAGTCCGGTTGCTGCACCTTTTTTACTATAGAAAGTTCGTACTGGTGTAGGCCTTTAGCGACCATGAGTGGAAGTCTGAAATAATAAATAAAACGTGCTCTCCTGCCGCAATACACGCAGTAGTTGAGGGTAGTACTGCCGGCTGACTCAACTGCTACTTAAGTAACGGAAAAAAGATATGCTAGTTGATCATTTAGCAAAATAGAACAACAGAGAGCTATAGGCTGATTTTGGAGTAGCCACAACTATTCTAAGAACGCGAACCACTTCACAACGGCAGCCACGAGCGCGAGTTCGATGTTCGGTAGAGCCCGCCGATACAGCCCAAAGATGGAGAACGGCAACTTCCCGGTTTGTCGTCTGCTAGCGGAGTTCGGCGCGTGCCCTCTCCCTCGTTTTAGCCTGCCGAACCCGCTGAACTTCCCGGATGTGTGAAGAGGGCGCTGCGGTCGAACAAAATGGTGCCGCCCAGAGGCGCTAAATGGAATGGTCTATAACGGCGATCAGTTCCTCGGGAGACGTCAGCGGCTGCGGCCGCTCTGGGTCCCCAACGTTTCGTTGAAACTCATATCGTAGAATTACGTTTTGGGGACATCTTTCCATGGACGCATACTTCATGGACACACATTTCGTCGACACCAACGTTTCATCGACACTCGTTACGCGAATTGCACGCTGTAGGGACATTTCATCACGCGGGAATCACTGGAATGCGCATAACCTGCCCGCCCCCCTCCTCCCTCCCCTTCCCGGCCTGCATTCGCCCTGCATTGCGACGACAGTCTGCGGCGGCTCGTTACAAAAATGTTAACCCACCTGACCAACCCGTCCACGCCGCTTCGTGGCAACAGTCTCATGCAGCTTATCACAAAAACAAGCTAATCTGAGCTGTTGATAAAACGATTCGTCGGTGAAACATTGCGTGTCGATGAAACGTCGTTCGATGAACTGATTGCCACCGGCTGCTTTGTTCCAGGGTGCTCAAGCAGTAATGTTTCGACGCGAACGAAGACACACGTGTCTTTATTTGACGTGCCCAAACAAGCAGATCGCAAGCGTGGCAGCGCATCCTTCCAAGAACCGACAAAGAACTCGACGACAGGTCAGTCCCCTGTGAACTGAACTTTGACGAACGCTATATCGTACGCCACTTCACGCATACGGTGAAGGGGGAGCTCGTTTAAATCCCTCGCGACCGACCTATGCTCATGGACGATGCGGTACCAGCAGTTTTTCTTTTTTTACAATCTGCCAGCCACTGCCAAAGAACCGCCAAACAAAAATGTTATGTATAATACGAGCAACATTCTGCCGCTTTGTGGAACCCCCTACGGCGCCAGTCGGGCGATCACGTAGTGCCGCCGTCCCGCCGCCGCGGCATCCGGAGATCGGGTTACCCGAGCCGCCCGTGACGCGAGCGGGCTTGGCCGTACGAAGATCGTGAGAATAAAAGCAGTTCATACTCAGCCAGCGACGGAAGTAGTCTCCCTCTATATACGGGCCGAGATGCCCAACATAACAAAAAACATTGTCTGAGGAGCTCCCTTCGAAAGCACCTTGAGCTGACATTGGGTCAGATTCTGCACAGCAGCTCAACGACCCTGATCTGCTGTGCACCAGCACGGGCATTCTTTAGAGAGTGGACCTGCAAGGCTGTGCACTTCCTAACTACTGGGGAAGCCATCTGGTTTCAGGTGCTGCTGAGGTGGTTGTGTTCTTAGCGTGCGAGATAGGCAGAGGGACGGTAGGCTTGGAGCGGTTGGTAGCGTTCAACACGAGCAACGGGATTTGCGCCCTTAAGATGCTTCAAAGTGCCACTCTGAAAACAGTTTAAGTAGAGAACATACAAGAAGCCAAAGACTTGCTTCGAGAAGTAGATTAAAGCCTGCAGCGGACTGGGAGAAGTGTAGGACCTTAATGAGCTGCATCGCGCAAAGTGTAGGCACCGCGCATTTAGATGGAAGGTATTCAGTTTGAAGTGCACTGGCACTGTTCAGAGCCAGAACAGCAGATCTGTGCAGTGTAAATATCCGTGCAATCTGCTGCTGAATGAACTTTCGCACAAGAGGAGGAATATCAGGTACCCTGTCCAAGCAACAGCTCACAAGATGCAGATCAAGATGCTCAAGTTTAAGAGCAGGAAAAACAACTGCTAACATAAAAAAAAAAAAAAACTGGCAGAAATGAAATTGAAAAAAGCACAGGTTAGGCCATCAACCCTGTATGAAGAGCTCGAGCTGACTTGCCAAGCATGCAGCAACACCAGGTGAGAGCTTGCCTTGAGGCATTTAAGCGTAAAAGGACATGTGGAATGAAGTTCACAGATGAATGGGCACTGGAGTGCATCATCATGCGAATGAATGAAGAGCCCTCATCTGTACCCTTCGCAAACAAAAGACGGTAGTCCTATTAGGGCGTACTGGCCTCCGCACATACGCTCGTGCATACAGGGGTGGATTTGGCCTCAACGTAAGTATGTTCCGCTGTCTAGCTGAGAAAACAAAAAACCATTGACCCGCCATGTGCCACGGCGGGTTGCTCATTGATGAGATTAGGCTTTCTGAGCACCTAAGCGTAGGCCAACATAGCAAGTTTGAAAGGTTTGTGGACTTGGCCGACTACACCACCGCCAAACGCCAAAAGGGGCCCGCCCCCCCCCCCCCCCTCCCCCGAAATTTTCCATTTTGTTGGGGCCTCCTCTCCCCTCTCCCCCTGCACAACCCAAAGATGCCCATGACAAAATGCTGTATGAGGGGGAGAGGAGGCCCCAGCAAGATGGAAAATTTCGAGGGGAGGGGGGGGGGGCGGGGCCCCCCCCCCGAATCAAAATTCTGGCTACGTGCCTGGCACCTAATGTGAGACCATGGACTGCTTCTGTTCTTTCAGCCATTTGGTGGAACGCCACATCAGATCATGGGCGTCTTTGGGTCACAATATAATGTAAAAGCCGAAATGCTCGTACATATCGTAGATGCTATTCTGATGACTTAGAAAGCTGGGCTTCTCATTGACTTCGTGACATGCGACACTGCTGCATAAAACGGGCACATGTGGAAAATATTTGGACTTAAAGCAACATCAACGAACATCTTCTACAAGATGGAGCATCGTGCAGACCCAAGCAGAAAGCCGCACTTCATTTCGGATTTTCTACACCTGGCGAAATGCTCGAGAATCACCAATGCTGATGGCAGTGTTTTGCACACCAGAAGGATGAGTCCTAGTGGAGCACATTCAAGAAAGCTGGAAGTGTGAGAACAAGAGCCTCACACAATGGAGAGACATGCCGCGCATCACAAAGCCGGTGCTACACCCGAACAACTTTGAGAAAATGAGCGTCAGCCACGCCATCTGCCTATACAGCAACGAGGTAGTTCGGGGCCCTTACCTGTATAAGCAAAAAGTAGAGCGCAGGTTTGGTACCACAACAGCGACAGTGTCAAGAAGATGAGGGACCTCAACAGTGTTAACACATCCCGCTGCAGCAAGGATGCCTTAAGGCCTGGGTCAAGAAAGGATGCTGTGCTGCGAGAATTTCTCGGCTACATCAACACATGGCAGACATCGGCAAAAATGCAGCGGCACGGCTTCCTCAGTTGCAGCACCGCCGAAGGACTTCGTGTTACGCTTTCAAGCACGCTTCTCTCTTGCATTATGTGACAGAAGTGTTGGGGTACCTCCTCACATCACGACTTAGTCAAGAGCCGAATAAAATCTGTTCAGAATCCTCCGTCAAATGTTGGAACGTAATGACCATCTAGCACCTTCACAGTTTCTCGTCTCTGTAAACTGCATGACATTCACCAAACTTACAAGATTGCTAACAGAGAGGTATGTTACCGGAAGTGCCCTGAGGAGCCTTCTTAAGGCAATTAATGCAAATAACGGTCAGCAACGAGTCGATGACCTGCTTGACCTTAGCAACCTTCAGGAAGTCAAGGCTACGCTGGATGCTTGCGGCATCGTTACTGACCAGCCGTCCCTCATAAGTAAAGGAAGTGACTCGCACTTGGTGTTCTACGTCGCAGGGCACCTTGCACGCAAGTGCATACGGAAGACAAAGTGCAGGGAATGCACTTAACGGCTGCTCCAGGACTCCGCAGCAGCAGCCAAGGAAGCATGCCTGATGAGTGCTTCAAACCAGGGTGAACTTCTTTACCGATAAGCAGCTCTGAACCTGTTGGTGATGTGTTCGGAAAATGCGTTCATTTCTTGCTTTAGTTCCCGAGAACTTGGAGCGGACAGCATCCTCGATGTGTGCTCTTTCCTGCAAGCATGTGCACTAGGCTCTGTTGGCTGTACTACACACAGCACCACATTGAAAAACATGATCATTAAGTTGATCTTCACTTCTACAAGGTTACACTTCCTTGTCGCCACAAAGAATGCAAGTTGGCAGGAGAGCCGGGGAAGGAAATAAATACCGGTACCTAAAGATAAGCCGTGTGCGGTAAGACCCTGTATTGACTTTGTTGCTAGCTTGCATTATTGCACTTTTTTTAATTATCTATGAAAGGAGCTCAATTTGCACTATTTGTGAACCTCTGGAGCACATCATAAATTCCCGTCATGCACGATTTAGAGGACCATAACATTATTTTCAAGTATCAGCACGCTTTTTGCAGAGGTTACTCATGTGACACTCAAATTGCCGGTTTCGTTCACGACTTACATATATTGATGCTGGTTTTCAGGTTGATGTGCTTTTTGCCAACTTCTCAGATTTTGAGAAGTTCGTACAGGCTTCAAAGAAAAATATTCAAGGGTTTTCAAGGACCTTTAAGGACCTGGAAATATATTTTAAAGGATTCCTTCAATACTGTAAACGACTTAATTTTCGCGAATTGCCCATGATTCGTGAAAAACAAGTCCCGCGAACAATTTGGGCTCAATATCAACACCTCGGAAGCTACATTCGAGTCGCAAAAATTAGAACCCGCGAATAATTCCAAATTTTCAGCTGTGGTACGGTTTGCGAAAATTCGAGCCCGCGTAATTCGATCCCGCGAGGAATGATCGGTCACTAAAGCACGGAGTCACATAGTTCTTCATAGAGCTGCTTGCTGCCGTCTTCGTGTTCCTACTGTGCTTCGCACTTTCATGTGGCTTTTTAGTGCAGACTCGCCCATTGACGAGACGTCATACGTCTTCCCGCAAGGTCTGCATTTTGCCCGATTCATGCTCTCTGGGTCCGGCGCAACCCAGTGTCTGTAGTCGTCATGACCCAATAACGACTGCTGGAAGTTGCACTTTCCGGGCATCGCGCACAGCTTAAACAACGTCCACTATGTGCTGCGTAAAGCAGACTCAAAACAAGGAAACCAGGGCTGTAATAGCAAACACTACGCGAGTAAGCGACCGACGGCGCGAGATCACGAAAAGCGGACGGGCGAGACCGGATTCGAAACCACCAGGACTGCTACCATTGTAGCCAGGCGCTTAACGTGTATCAACCAAATATGCCGAGTTGTATGTTTCGAAAATTTTTTTTAACTTGCACGGAAAAATCATGATTCTATTTTATTATTATAAAAAATGTAGCACCACTGACTATCATAGGGAAGTTCAAGGGTTTTCAAGCACCGCTACAAATTTCAGGACTTCCAAGGTGTGGAAAATGGCATTTTTAAAATTCAAGGGTTTTCAAGGTTTTAAAGCACCCGTGCGAACCCTGCTTTTGACCGCGTCTCCCATCACAGGCTATTTACTAAAACCTGCACAGTGTAACATGTGTCCTCTAATGGATAAAATACTTTCTCTCAAGTAGACTTCAGTTCACCTCCATTAACGATTCCAGCTCTTTTGCCCAAGTGGAATCTGGAGTTCCCAAGGGAGCGTGCTGGGTCCATTACTTTTTCTCATATAATGACCTACCCACTTGCATTTCACCTTTAGTCAGTTCTTTTGCTGACTGTGCCATCTACCATAACATCTTTTCTAACACCGATCGCCAAGCTCTCCAATCAAACCTGGACAAGATAACTACGTGGTGTTCTTTGTGGCTAATGACCCTCAACCGTAATAAAACAAAACATATCATTTACCAAATGCTCTACTCAGATTCCAACCTCTTACCTTCTGAAAAACAATATTCTTGCTCACTTCTACATATAAGAACGTGGGTGTCCACTTTCAGTCCGATTTATCCTAGCACTACCAGATTGATCTCGCTTCCGCTAACCGTTCCCTAGGATTCATAAAGTGCAATCTTAAACAAGCACCCACTCATTTACGAAAACTTGCTTATATCACTCTAATCCGCCCCAAAATTGAAAATGCTTCTGCCATATGGGATCCTGAGCAAGCCTACATTATAAGTAACATAGAGTCCCTGGAAAACCGTGCTGCTCGTTTCATTAGTTCCAACTACTCTCCATATTCCAGTGTCACCGCATTAAAAATCAAGCTGAGTTGCAAGACCTATCATGCCGCCGTAAACATGCCAGTCCGTCATTATTTCACGAGCTCTAACGCCATGCATCGCTTCATGAGGACTTTTTTCAAACACCCCCAATTATCTTTTCACGTCGTGATCATTCATTCAAAGTGACGCGCATCACATGCCGCTCATTTAGTTACGCACAATCATTCATACCACGAACCATAATCGACTGGAACAACCTAAAGGCTCACATTGCAACTGAACTAGATTTCTCTAACTCCCAAGAGCTTGTGCAGTTGTACTAATACTTAGCATTCTTATTTATTCCTTGTTGTTATATTGCCTTGTATGCCTTTTGTTTTTCTGTGTGTAGTATAATATATTTGCTCCTCCCCCCTCCTATGAAACACCCTCCTACAGAGGGCCTTTAGGGGTATTTTGAATAAATAAATAAATTTTTGACCACTGAACTGTTTACATAGTTGTTCTGTTGTCGAGAAATCCTGACTTATGAGACTGACTGCCGGCTCATGTTGGTGCTGTTCGCGAGATCTTCACAACCCTGTTTTCGGTTTTGTGCTTATTAAAGTGTTCATGCATTCTTTGGGTTGGCGTTAAAGTATGTTACATTGTGCAATTCACCCTTTATTTTGGTGTGATGTGCAAAGGCTATTAATTATATACACAAATTTATGAAACTGTTAGAAATAGTATTTTCGAGAAAAGTCCCAATAGACATATACAAAGCTCTAAGAATCGACTACCTGCATGCAAGAACACAAAGCCTTAAAGGGATACTGAGCCGAAATTTCGAGCTCACTAAACAAGGCCGGGCAGATAGGCGGGAAGCTACAAAACTAAAAAATATCACTCATACGGCGATATATATAACGGATTGCCATATTTTTTTGGAAAAGTGCGCAATTGAATTCGGCCGACGAGACAAGGCACGTCACAATTCCCATTCTCTCTCCTCCTCGCTACGTCCCGTCAAGCTGGTGAACCGAAGCGAGGAGGAGAGAAGCGAGGCCGCTTCTCCTCATTCTCCAATTCTCCCGGAGGACAGTTACGTCAAAGAACTCGCTTGATCGCGCCCTTCTTTTCCAAAAGTACGGCCATCCGTTTGAGATATCGATGTACGGGTGATGTTTTGGGGTTCGTAGCGTCCCGTTCAACACTTCTGCAGCCTTACTTTGTGAAATCCAGATTTCGGTTCAGTATCCCTTTACATAAGTAAAATTCTGCTTTCTCGGGTACTCAATTTCACATATTTAATATGCATAAACTCGCTTGTACCACTGGATTATTGGACAACAGTTTAAGTAGTGCAGTAAAGAAAACATGAACATTAAACAATGACAAATCAAGTCATTATCGTCCTTCGCTTGTAGCACGACACTGAAAATTTTCAAATCCAATCTCGCTCCATACTGACTCATCACAAGATAAAGGCAAGTACTCGGATTGCCCCTGCGCGCAAGATTCCGTGATCAGCCAATGATTAAAACTCAAGAGAGTTGCGAATACCCAAATAACACACTACGTCGGTCGAACAAAATTAAAATCTCAGTCTATGATTTCTTGTGACACAAGTGTTACATCGGGGCTCAGAGAGCAAACTGAACTGACCGCGACAACGTGCAGACGACAGCGTGGACACGGAACGGGCTGATCGCGCTGCTGACGACAGCGCCACTCGCGGCATCATCATGCAGCGGGACGGCCTTGCCTCCTCCGATAGTCACACCTTCTCCTTTTAGTCACAATAGTTAGTTGAATGAGGAAAAGTGGCAAATCCCTTGCACTGACATCCGGAGTCCTGAGTGAAAGATCGCGAAAGAGAGCAACGTAACATGAGAGAAAGAAAGCAATGTTGACAGCTGAAGGACAGTCGCAATGGTAATCGCGAAGACTGAAAACTCAGCAATATAAACAGTGATTATTTAGTGTTGTAAACTAAATTCTGAGCTATTATAACGCTTATAAAGAGCAATATACTCATTACGCTGCATTAATTTCCCTGCTGTCGAAATCTCGGAAATCTGGTGGTTGCCTGGTTTCGTATTTCTTGGGCGCACCCGACCGGCGAAGCCAGTATCTGGTTTAGTTTTGCGTTGACGAGGCCGTACACCTGCGCGCTGCGCAAAAAGCTTCGAAAGGAACGCGAATATCTTTCCACCGGTAAGTATGTGGATTGTTGAAGTTCATTAAACTGCTCTGATGATAATTAAAATCGTAAAATCGAAGGCAGTTGGTAACCATGTGTGGGACGCCGAAGGTCTACCCCCATGCCCCGCCGCTAGCGGCAGCCAGAATGCATGGGAAAATGACGGACCTTCTTTTCTATACTCCGTTCCACCTTCAGTCCGAGCGCAGTCGACGCCACGAGCTATTCCAGCCGATCAAGCGCCGGGAGAAAATCGCGTGACCTGCCGGTTGGGCAGAGCGACGCAGGGAGCTCAAAATCACATGAGACTCTTTCCACGCTGGATTGGCTGGGATGGCTCGTAAGGTCCGCTGCACTCGGACTGAAGGTGAAACAGAGTATAGAGTTAGTATGCATAATCTTAATGACCATGGTGCAGAGGTCGCGGCACGTGGTGCCACCTGCCTTCAATTTCCAAAATAGCTTTGAAACGTTGACGTCAGTTGTCATTTCTCAGGGAGAAAGCAGTTGTGAACTTGATAGTAAGTGCGACAGAGGCTGAAGTATAATGGTAGGTATAGGAAGGTTCTGGGGGTTGGGTGAGGGAACTGTGGGCCGGAGCACAGCCATCCGACGGCTGGCTGAGGCCTGGCGCTCGCAGCAGATATGATTCAGCGTGAAAATTATTCTTCCTCGTTCGCTTTGCATGCTTGGTATGTGAAAAAGAATAAGTTTCATCCTATCTCACACTCGTGAAAAAGTCTAGCTTCTTTAATTTTTTGTTTGTTTTGGTGTTATGGTTTTTGCTTTGGTGCCTTACAACGAGCATTAAGATCGACGAGCTTGAGTAAGATGTAATATATGAGGCTTTCCTCTCCACTTTAGTGTCAAAGCTCTTTATAATTTTTCCGACAGCTGTACGTTTTCAAGACCTTTAAACGCCTATCTTTTTTTTTCTGGTGTTAATACATCTTTTTTTGTACAGCCTAAATAAATGAAAGTGAGGTTTTCTTGACTTCTGAATTCTCAACTAAAATTAAAGAGCAGGAAATGTCTGAATTTATTTTGTCTAGTGAGCATAAGATAAATGGAGCAACATCAACTGCTGTCTTTCCTGAACGCGCACACATTGTTGAAGTATGCCGGAAGACATAAAGCACGTGCTGGAGGCTGGACGTTGAAAAGAAACGCGCCGACTTTCTCACTTTTCCAGTGATCCTACATGTCTTTCTCGCCTTCATCAAATCCACGGATGGCCAAACACCTCTCAACTCAGCACAAATTGCAAACGAACGAGACTGTTATTAGAATTTGTACATGCATCTGTTGTCATTTTCCACATGCTCCAAACCATATATTAGCTGCAGTGTTTCTAAAGCTATAGGAAAATGAGCAAGAAGCACTGCAACTTGTAGGACGACATCCAATTTATAATCCTGGCAAAGCGAGACAACTACTGGCCCCAGGAACAAGTGCCGGGTGCCACAAAATATTGCAGTCACGCAAGTGCTAGGTAGTGACGGTTGAAAAGAAGCAACTGTCGGTTAACAATATGCAATTACGAAGGTGCTTGTGCTGAGGAGTATCAGCCCAACAAAATCGGTCCAAAGTTCTCCTACAGTCCCAAGTTTCTTTTTCACAAGATTTGGGAGTGCAGCGCAATGCCTTCACATGCATCAAACATCCACACTCAAAACATGATGTATAAATTTGCTAGAGGGCAGGAACTGGGATACTGTCAGAACCAACACCAGAAGCCACCACTCTTTTAACTGCTCCAGTGAGACCCCACCTTCAAGCAGGATGGCAAAATGGGAACTTTCTAAAGAGCTACTCTGCCCGTAGCAAATTTGCTTCAGCTAAGATTTGCGATGGAAGAAAAGAAAAGCTAACACTGGGTCCTTGACTGTCAACCTTTATATCTCAGGAACGGTAAAAGAGAAGTCTGGTTACATATTTATCATCTGCAGATTTCGTTCAAAACAAACATAAACAAAAAAATTGATGTAATAAAGATTTCCTTCTAAATTACCTACACAATACAAAAATAAACATACACTGAACAACGATTTAAAAGATCCTGTAACCAAAGCCAATCCACAGCTGAGTTAGTATTCTTTGAGACTTAGCTTCACTGATCCCCCTCAGTCTATTAAAAAATATAAGAATGTAAGCCATCAAAGAAACTACTCTCCCGCGTCACACAAAACAAAAGGAATTTTCCAGCAAACAATGACACCTATGGTCAGAAAATTCTGATGCAGACAGCCAGGCAACACGGAAACAAATGCCAGGAACATGACCACGGAACAAGACAATACTGGGAGCTATAAAACACAAGTCAAAGTGATATCTAAAAACAGGTGTCATTTAAATACCTGACTGTGAAATGCGAATACGAAAACACTTTGAGTAAGAGCATGTTAGTCCAGTTCCAAACTATCCACAGCTTTCGTCAGTGCAGTACCGAAGGGGCATTACACTGTATTCAAAATGGGAACAGTGCCAATAGATTCGAAAAACCTGCTGGGCAGTGTGAGGGACCTTCAACTAGCAGTGTCCCAACCGGTAGCAAGAAATGTTGTGGTGCACAATAGTGTGGGGCAAGCTCAACTTAAGGGTCAACTGAAAGGCACTCTGCAAATGTGCATCTGGTTCTGGCAGATAAACTCATATTCTGAGCAAAGTTTTGGGGGCACTGTTTCAACTTGTATGGTTTTTAAACACAATGTGTTTGACAATGATTAATCAGATTGCTACTATAAGAAAAGGCTTTGGGGCACTGCTTGTTCCTAAATGGCTTTTCACCAGTGTGTGCTCGATTATAGGTTTGCAGATGGGAATTTCGAGCTAAGGCTTAGGGGCACTGCTTGCAATTAGATGGCTTTTTGTCAGTGTGCATGAGAGTATGGTGTTGCAGCTGGGAATTTTGAGCAAAGGCTTTAGGGCACTGCTTGCACTTAAATGGCTTTTCACCTGTGTGGGTTAGAGTATGGAGTTGCAGTTGGGAATTCCTAGCAAAGGCTTTGGGACACTGCTTGCATTTAAATGGCTTTTCACCAGTGTGTGTTTGATTATGACTTCTCAGATATGAATTTCGAGCAAAAGCTTTGGAACAGTGCCTGCACTTAAACGGCTTTTCACCAGTGTGCATTCGATTATGGCTTTGCAGATGGGAATTTTGAGCAAAGGCTTGGGGACACTGCTTGCACTTAAATGGCTTTTCACCAGTGTGCACTAGAGTATGGCGTTGTAGTTGAGAATTTTGAGCAAAGGCTTGGGGGCATTGATTGCACTGAAATCGCTTTTCAGCAGTGTGCATTCGATTATGACTTCTCAGATTTGAATATCGAGCGAAGGCTTGGGGACACTCCTTGCACTTAAATGGCTCTTCACGAGTGTGCATTCGAGTATGGCATTGTAGTTGAGAATTTTGAGCAAAGGCCTGGGGGCACTGCTTGCATTTAAATGGCTTTTCACCTGTGTGCATTAGAGTATGGCGTTTAAGATGGGAATTTTGAGCAAAGGCTTGGGGGCACTGTTTGCACTTAAATGGCTTTTCACCAGTGTGCATTCGATTATGAACTCTCAGATTGAAATTTTCAGCAAAGGCTTTGAACAGTGCTTGCACTTAAATGGCTTTTCACCAGTGTGCTTTAGAGTATGGCGTTTAAGATGGGAATTTTGAGCAAAGGCTTGGGGGCACTGCTTGCACTTAAATGGCTTTTCATTATTGTGGGTTAGAGTGTGGCGTTGCAGTTCGGAGTTTCGAGCAAAGGTTTTGGGGCACTGCTCACACTTGGATGGGTTTTCACCAGTGTGCATTCTATTATGGCTTTGCAGATAGGAATTTCGGGTGAAAGCTTTAAGACAGTGCTTGCACTTGAATGGCTTTTCACCGGTGTGTGTTCGAATATGGCTTTGGAGTTGAAAATTTCGAGCAAAGGCTTGGGGGCACTGCTTGCACTTAAATGGCTTTTCACCAGTGTGCATTAGAGTATGGCGTTGTAGTTGAGAATTTTGAGCAAAGGCTTTAGGACACTTCTTGCACTTAAATGGCTTGACACCAGTGTGTGTTCGATTGTGACAGGTCAGAATAGAATTATAAGCAAACTCTTGAGGGCAAAGCTTGCACTTAAATGGCTTTTCACTGTTGTGCTTTTGAGTGTTGCCAAGCACATGGGTCCTAGAGCCAGACTTGGAAGGATGCTGGCACTTGGATTGTTCACCATGGGCAGCCAAGTGGCTCACAATTCCATGCTGATCTCTGGTGACATAGGTGCAGGAACAGCATCTGAACCAGATGTCCTCAGTGACTTTCAATCTGCAGCTTGTCTCCCCCAACAACGTTGCACTATCCCCTAGAAGAAAAAACCATATGTATTGACACACAAAAAAAGCCCAACCAAGATAGAACTTAGTTTGGGAAAGAGTAGTCATTAATGCAGTTTTGCCACAGCTGTGCAGTTTAATATTTTGCTGCACTTTGAAATTTAATTCACGCAAGCAGTCATATGCAACTGGCACCATTTCCTAATTTTGAACAGTGGAAATCCTAGAAAAAAAGTAATACATTTTATCTTGATTTCCAAATTACACTTTACATATCTTCTCACATTCGGAAAGTTTTTCTGTTTTCTAAAAATGAACTTTTTGTGACAAGAAAATGTTTTTGGTGCAGTACCTCTGGATTTAGAATCTGGATGTGAATACTTTTGGGGGCTGGTCTTCCTTGGTCTAATCCAAGGAAGACCAAGGACTTGAAGACCTTGGTCTTCAAGGTCTTCCTTGAAGTTATCAGTAAAAGAACTTCAACATGTGATGCAGTCTTGTCTCGTTAATATAGACGTCTCCCTATAGACACAATTTTGGGGGACCAAACCTACTCTATGAAACTCTGCCTTGTGAATATTAAAACCTGACGTTCAGACTATGGACAGCTAGTTTTGTCAACTAAATAAATACATCCAGGTTTGTCTTATTATTACAGACACAAGAGGAACCACTAATAAACAACAAGAAAATAGCTTACTTAAGACCTTGGGTTACAATGTTCACAGAAGGTTTCACAACTGTCTGCTGTAGGTTGTGCTTCCTTTGAAAGGCATAAAACTTTGGCATCAAACAATGGTTCAATTTATTGGGGCTTTCCAGCCAAGTGTGTATCCTTTCCTTCTCTCCTTACGTTGTGATGTTCTTCAGGCTTGTAATCTATGGCTGCTTTTCTACCTTGTCGGGTCTCGTCTATTCACATTTACAGGCAGTCACGTTTTGGAAGAAAGTCAGTTCAATAACTGTGGGCACACCTTGCTAAGGTGATAATTTCAGAGGAAGCACTTAACTAGCTCAGGTCAGGACAGGATCGAGTCTTAAAAATAAACACATGCAGGGCTAAATTTGAAGATATAGATAAAATGTGCACCATGTGTAATGAGGAGGGAAACAATTGGAACGTGATTATAACATGTAAGGACTAGTGCTGCCCTTCCCAAGCACGACAGATGTACCGGAGGCCCTGAGTTTCGCTGGAGAGGATGGCAGTTTGGATTACTGTAGAGCAGATGCAATAGATAGGAGGTCAGAGTGCTGGTGAAAATTATCTTGAGAAAACTGATTTAAGAACAACTAAGTAGCACAGCTGGGGGACAGGAGAAAAATTGGGACTCCCTTGTGACTGTTGCCCAAGGTCTAAACTTTCTACCCCAGTCGATTTGGTGTTGGGGCGACACCAACAGAAAATTGGCAACTCCCTCAACAAGGAAATGAGGAGGGGGGTGCATGTTGGTTTTTTTACCCGATCCCTTAAAGGGGCCCTCCGGAGCTTTCTGCGATTGTCTGTTTATGTTGTTATATTGCGTAGTAGGTGCAAGTTAATATGTATACAAAGTTTTAGGTTACAAAACCATTTATTAAGCAGATGGCAGAAGAAATATATCGGGACTGTTTTCTCTTGGAAGACAATCCCCCATTCCCTGCCCATCGCTAAAACTTGACCAATGGAAATGCTGCATCTCGCGGTGAATGCGAACGTTATTATTGCAACATTTTTAAGCTTGTTGTAATTTAGAGTTTGACAAAAACGTAAACTGGGTGTGCTGCGGGAAACATAGTCCACAATTATCGCTCCAAAACCAGCGAACTATGTTTTCTCCCCGCAAGCTTGTTGCTAGGGGGTGATGCGTCGGCTCGTCTGCTTCCCGGGGCATCTGCAGGCGTGCGTTTGCGGGACGCGTGTTCCTTCTTCCCATGGATCCCGACTCCGAAGCCGGCTTTGCGATCCTTTTACGTCAACGAGTCAAACTTTTCCTTGTCATCTGTGGAATGCGACTGCGTATTGCAGTCGCATTCCACAGAAGGACTGCCGAGCACAAAGTCCGGGCTCCTTGACGACGGTCCGCGCGTGTTCGAGATTCCTCCGCGGGTCAGTGGTCGGCCGCGTTGGTGACGCACAGTGACACCGGATCCTTCGCTTGCTATTGGCTGACGCGTAAAGAGATGCCCCTCCCGTTTTCCGGGGTCATCTCAGAAAGGGGGGCGTGCCGTGGACTTTGATATCGATTTTAATACGAAAACCGCCGGGCATGAGCGTTATTTTATGATTTTTAGGATCCTCAGGGCCTGTAGATTGAGTTACCGCCATAGATAGATCATCGCAGAACACTCCGGAGGGCCCCTTTAAGGGTCATCCCAGCAATAACCTCCACGGCCCGGTGATATTGAGAGAAATGCATTGGCTTAAAGGGGTGGTGTAACGATATTCAATTGTAATGTTTTTGACTTTACACGAGCTTACTGGCACTAGTGGGACTCATGGATACTCTCACGCAACGCTACTGACCAAGAAACTCCTTTGTTGCGCTGTAATTTCAAGGACAAAACCGAAAGTTTTCATTCAATCTCTCCTTCGCAAAACCTGATGACGTAGCTGGGCGGTAGCAGTACCGACCAGTGACGATATTTGAATGCGGCTCATTGATTGGACCCGAGCATGGCGTGGACACTCGATTTGGGCTCGTGATAATCGACAGCTCGAGAAGAATTCGGGTAGTGTCCGGTGTCTAATCACTGCAATGACGACAACAGCCGAACCATAACATTGTCTGGGACTCAGCGCGTGTACTGTGCCTTGCCAACCCCAGCGCATGGCTATGATCAACATTGGCGGCATATAATCGGCTCCAGATCACATGGCCGCTTGTTGTGGCTGCGAGTTGAGGCGGTGAACCCGGCGCGTTTTTCTTTACTTTTTTCTGCGACTTCGATTGCGTGTGGTGAAAAACAAACGGGTATTTCACAGGTCATTAACGTCAGGGATCCGTTCTAAGCGGTATTTGTGCAAAATAGAAAAATCGCTGCATCGCTCCTTTAAAAAGGGCAGAATCACATTTTTTTGTTTTTACACTAAATGGCACAAGCTAAAGCCTATTATACAGGGTACGGCCATCAATGTCCATCCTTCCATTCATACACATTTTGACCAAACATATAAACATGGTATTTTATATAAATAAGTAAAGGCAAAACTTCATAGGCCTAAAAGGAGTACTTCCAAATGGACCACACTTTGTGTATGTTTCGATGAGCAAGAATGAGCGGCATGTCTTGGAAGTTTTTCTTGATGGAGAATCAGAAAGGGTATGTTGAAACATTGATACATCATGGATCAATGAGTGTACTTAGATCAGGAGTCTCAAACACTTGGCCCGCCACTCGCTGGGACGTGGCCCGCAGGCAACTCGCTGCAAGCCCTCGAGAGGTAGAAATGATAAACGCCATACTTCATGTCGTCGATTCGCTCCCGTTTGAAACATAGTTCTGCTGTTATAGTTTTATTTTGCCTTGGTTTAATTATTGCTTTCCAGCTTTTTACCATATAATTACCTATACAGTAATTCCTCTACTATTTTCACCATCAGAAAATATCACCATTAAAACACAAGTATATTCAAAGATTGCTGCTACTGACGAAAGCAGAACCTGCCGTGAAAATATATATACCTCCTATATACAATTAAACCCGTTTATAACAAACAGCAAGAAATGCTATGATCAGTTCGGTATAGCAAAAAAACATTTACAACAAACGTCCACGATGAGTTCGTTGTAAGGAGAGCCTCTTTCTTTCTCATCTCTTCACTTCCGCCTTAAAACAGCACGCTAAACAGTTTTTTTTTGTGCAGTTTATTTTTTCTTAGCTTATCTCTCCTGAATCGCTTCTCCTCGTGGGCAAACGCTTTGAGGTGAAAAGATTTTTTTTTTGCGTGTGTGCAGAGTGTATTTTCTAGCTTTCTCTCCTCCCCCCCCTTTTCTGAACCACTTCTCTTAGCTCAACTTTGTTCGCAACTTGAGCTTTTTGAATTTCCTTTCTTTCCTACTTCTTTTCTTGGGGAAGGGACAGGCTACAAGACGATTGTTTGTGCGTTTTTGGAAGCTTCCCGGGGGAAAAAGTTCGATATAGTCAATATGTTGTTCGTTATAAAACATACTTTTTACATCCATTTTTACCTAAATTTTCCGCGAGTTCAATATCGAAAATAATTCGCTGTACATGGGTTTGTTCTAAATGGGTTTCACTGTATATATATTAGACCTATTAAGTTCACCTAATTTCGAATTGAATTGCTCTATAAAAAATTCCAGCATGTTGGTGGGGCGGTGCCATTCTAACTTCTTATCACAACAGGTAAGGGCCGAAAGTAGTCCTATAAAGAAATTAAATTTAAAGATGTCACTGGCACAACTGAATTTACAAAAAGCAGAAAGCATCAGGTTCCTTCTTAATAAAAATCTCTCAGCCCTCCTCCTTCACTCCCTTCCCTCCCTCCCCCTTCCCCCTTTGCCTTACACTTGCCCTCAACTCTTCAAGGGTGGGTTATTGGGCCTCCACAAGAATGAGTATGAGACCCCTGACCTAGATCATATGAAGCCAAAAATTACTCACAGTTGCCCGTTTGGCCTTTGCACCAAAAGTTGTCTCTACACGGCGATGCATTGGAAACCCGGCCATTTACATGGGAGACATTTAACAAAGTTGTAGCGAATTGATTGAGGCGTTTCTAATTATTTTATAAATGGAAAACGAGTGGCTGCACCAGCTCACGTCGCTTCCTCAACTGCCTGTGTGTCGTGGCCCTAGGCGTGTGTAGAGTTCCGCGTCAGGGGGCCCCGACTCACATGAAAGTGCCCCCCGCTCCCCAATGCCTCCAGGTTCTCATCCAAAAAAATATGTCCTTGCATTCCGCGGACATGCAATGACTGATTTATACATTCAGTATCTGGATATTTTGGAACTTTAGAAATCATCTTACAGCCTGCATAACTGTCATCATGCTATTTCCTTTTTTGTGTGTTCACATTGAACGTGCATACTATCACAAACTGCTTAGCCAGAATTATCATTTTTCATACATATAAACTTAGACCGCACTCCAAGCAATGTCCATTCTTTGGAGAATGGACTCACCGTGAGGGGAAAGAATGTGAAGGAGACTTAATCTTTGCACTCATACAGGAGTGCAACAGGTCCCAAGCAGCACAATTCACTGGTTCAAGCTTGAGCCTGCTTGGGCAGCCGGGGAAAGTTTCCCTGGCCCAAGCACCGTTTTGTTCCAAGGGGCAAGCTAGCCCCAGCCTGGTTAGCCGGCCTGGCAGTTCAGTGGGGGTTCCTTGTCTAGCCAAGCTTGTCTACACGGTGTAAAAGAAGCCTGGGCCAGGCTGACAGTTCAGTGGCCAGCCAAGCTTGGCGAAACGGTTTAAATGCATCCGGGCCACGCTGGCAGTTTAATGGTCAGTCAAGCTTCGCAAAACTGTAAATGCCGTGTGGGCCACGGTGGGAGTTCTCTGGTTGTTCAATCTTGGCTATACAGGGAATTTACTTTTCCCAAGGAAGCTTATTGTCATTCAAAAGATCTTCTTGTGGCATATAGCCGAACATATCATATTTTGGTGCTGTGTGCAGAAAAAACTGCTTGCTACTTTGCTCTGGATTTAGTGCCTCACGATTAAAAAAGCTTCTCAGTAATATTCGCAGAATACTTGAACAATAGAGTGAAAGTTAAAAACATGTGGGAGCTGCTGTATTTATTGTGTGGTTGGCATGGAAATGAAGCTGCAAAATCAAATCAAGTTTGATACCGTGGTTTTTTATTTCATGTTCAGTACAAGGTGCTGCCTTACGCCCAAGTCCCACTACAGTGACAAATAGAAACAAACGACAACGACAAGCCTCAAACTAGAGTCTTCCGCGATTTGACAGGGTTTGTAAAAATAAAGGAGGCTTACTTTGGCAGGCTTACAATCACTCGTGCTTATTTCACGAGCACCGAACGAATAAACGCCTGCTAAAGGTACCATCACGGGCATGCTGCATGGGTTGGAGGCTTGTCCGTGCCGTTTGTTTCCGTTTGTCACTCTAGTGGAACTCGGGCATAATGCCCAAGTCCCACTAGAGCGACAAAAACTGGTTGCTGGGTAAGGCTGGTGGCTGGTCGAGCATCTGCTGCCTGGTAACTAGGCTTCACAGCTAGCAGGTGGCTCTGCCGATCCGGGTACTAATGACAGCACTTGTCGATGGTTCACCCCATGGCCCCTTCATGGCTGTAACGTAGAGCTGGATAGCAGCACCTGGAGAAGGAACAGGATAAACAGTGATGCATGTTTAGTAAATATGTTTTAAATATGTTTAAATTATAACACAGCAGAAAGGCCATCCAAAAGGTCTTGGTGGTAAGTTCAGTCTCGTACAATATAAAAGACCTACTGAAAGCGTGTGGCCGAGACGGCGGTGGTCGAGGGCGGTATGTGCGCTCTGCGAGATTTTGTTCTGCCTCAAGGAAAGGACGCTCACTCGGGGCTCAACTGGGCCTGAACTTGCTAACAGTTTTTAGTTTAGGTTTAGCCTAAGAGTGTGCTTCATCGGCATCACGCCCAGAGATACGGTCATGGAGGCTCGAAGTAAGCATGCTCGTCACTGTTTTTGTTATCAGTTGTTTCTGGTGTAAAATTTGAAAACAGGCACAAATATTAACGTTACACCCGAGTCTCATATCTGAAAAATAAAATGTCTTGAAGAGCACATTCATTAATTAGAAGGATGGCGCGGACCATGCACTTTAAAAGTGAAAATAATTGCCTTTATTCGGGCCAGTCTCTCAGATAGCCATTTCAGAGTTAGTGGTTGTGACATGATGCGAATGAACTGCTCTCCACCATGAACCCGAAAAATGATAAGCGTGCATTGCGCTTTAGCTGAACCCTGAGTGAGTTTCCCCCAGGGCAGATTGGAATCTCCCAGAGTACACACAGCGCCCCCACCAGCCACTGCGTTGGCCAGGCGCTTCCAGTGGGTCTTTCATACTGTAGAATACAAACGCAGGGATCACAAAGCTCAACAGTGACAAGCATGATTTCCCTCTACTGTCACTAAACACAAAATAAAAGCCAGTTAGAGCACCTCAATGTGAACACCACTTAAAACATGCGGTACTGCAGAAGGTTGCTCCAATCGTTTGAAAGCAGATTTTGAATTGCCACAAGGGAAATTTTTTTATTTTTCTTGAAAGTAAACCCAAGCCATAAGCACAACTTCACTATAAAGACAATGTTTTCCATCTGCTTTTCTTTAAATGCATAGAAGTACTTTTTGATATTTAAGTTACCTACCTGTAAGGTTGCAATGTAAAGTGGTGTCAACTTCCACTGATGGCCCTGAAGCTATAAACCTACAGAAACCTAATTCCCTAGTAATTAAAATGTCACAAAAGAAAATCAGATCAGAAACATTCAATCTGACTTGATTATACTGAATCAATAAATACAATGAATGCTAGCCATATTCTCGTAAAAATGTATGTTAAACTTTCAATGTAAAATGGGATCAGACTTGCAATGCAAGTCCTACTAGGGCGACCAACAGAAACAACCGAATCCGACATGACTTAAATACATTGAGCGTGCACACAAAGATAGCTTTGGCAGGCTTGCCATTTTTCGGGGCTCATGAAGTAAGCACAAGTGATTGCAAGCCTGCCCAAGATATCTTTGCATGCATGCTGCTTGGTCTTGGGGCTTAAGATGGCAAGTTGGGCTAGTTGGTTATTCATCACTGAATAATATGCTAAAAAAACAGACAAAGCGAAAGACGATCTGGACAGGAGTTGGTGTGACTTTCAACTGAATGGTTTATTTAAAAAAAAATGTATAGATAAAAACTAACACCTGCTGGCAGAACACTAAGGTTAAAATGCACTCCCTCAGAAACCAGCACCACTGGTTCTACAGAGCGAAATTCTGTCAGACAATGACAGTGAGGGTGCACTCAGACAAGAGTTGTTACCCTGGGATTTTAACCAGAAGGTCACCTAGCAGTTCACTGTGTCCATTGTGAGTGCAAGCCCAACTTAGAAAAAGGCTAAAGGAAAGGAAGGTGAGGAGAAAAGGAGAAAGAGGAGGAAAGTGGGGAAGGGACCCCGGAAAATTTGTCGGGGAAAAAAGAAGGGTAGTTGCGGTTGTGGGGAAGCAAACGACGACTCTCAGAAGCACAGCAGCAATGAGCATGCGCTCTTTATATTGGGACTATTTCTCAGCTTTTCGAGAACGTACTAGATTAATGGTTTTGATGTTGTATATCTGCTTTCTTAGCATTTGAAATTTGGGTTGTTTTGTTATTGTATTTCACAATATGAATTAAAGCTTTTTCTTTAGGACTGGGTTCAATCCTGGGTAAAAATTTGTTTTCCTAACTTATCTGAAAGGGGCTGTTCCCATTCCACTTACAAATAGCCCCGGTGCGCAGAGCCGAGGGTATTAAAAATATTAACCGAATTAGTTATCTGTAACAATAAGCGACCAGCGTTTAGTCGTACATCCAGAAACAAAGTTTCTAAATCTGCAAGAATGCCCTAAGCCCGTGGAAAGAAGATATCGCATTCCAAATCGTCTGCTTCCCCACACCAAAGTACTCAACAAATCGCCGTTGGATGTCCCCAACCGCAAGTCCCTTCTTTTTTTTTTTTTTTCACAACAAACTTTTTGGGGGTTCTTCCCCAGTTTCCTTCTCACCCCTCCTCCTCCCCCTCTCTATTCCTCCTCTCCTTCCTTCTTTCCTCCTCTTCCTCAAGCAGAGTGCGACGCCAGACGAATCTGTATCGCCCACTACACATGGCGCGATTTTGCTTGCAAATTTACACCTGTGACGTCAGGCCCTTGTAGTGGCTCAAAGCCACACAGCTCGCCGCACGCGAGAACGACCATGCGCACTTCTTCATTGAAGACGATTGATTTTCCCTCCCGCTAGGGGAGACAAAAAAGGAGATCGACGAGGAAGAAGAATAAAGCAGTTGAGATCTGGTACGCAAGCTTTCAGGTCGTTCTTTCTCGGACCTCGCTCGCCACCTCAACATACTGCAGCTTCCCCTATGTTTTTATTTCGCTGCAAGAGTGACGTCGCAACAGCAAAATCGCAAGTAAAATTACACCATGCGAATCAAGTTTACGGCGTTCTGCCAGTATGAGTTGCTTCTTATCAGTAGATATATTTTTGTTACCAAAGTAAACCATTCAGTCGAAAGTTACAACGTGTCCTGCCCAGATCTTTTTCATTTCGTCCGTGTTTTTGGCGTATTATCGAGTCTTGAGGCATATCGGTGTCGGGTGTTTTTCCTTGTTGCTCTAGTAGGACTCGGGCAGAGTGGGTAAACAGTCATGTCTCGATAATATGGATACTCCGCTATACAGAAACCATTTTCGGGGACCAACTGGGTAAATACCTGCATTTTGTTCTGTTATTATGCACAGCTCACATTATGGACTTTTTTGGGTCAGAACGGAAGTGTCCATGTTCATGAGACATCACGATTGAATTCCCTAGTGTTGAAATTAATGACTGCATGCTCTGAAGCCACATAGCAGGCTTTTCCACCGTACACCAATGCGTATTGGTGGCATAGCAGATGTTTGTGGCTGCAGAACACACTGCAGGCAAATGATATCCAATATGGACAATCAAGGATATTTGACATTAGAATCAACCATCAAATGGGCCTACATGTTGTCACAAAATGCAAAGATTTTTGTTCTTCTTTGTTGGATTCCGTTTTGAGTAAGATGCGCGAGCACCGAAAGTACGAGCTCGGAGGAAGGGAAGAAAAAGAAAAAAAGATGGAAGGTTAGAGCTGTGCAGAGCTAGGTTTCGGTGGTTGGTGGAACGCGAAGCAAGGTGTCGGCCAGGGCCGTAACCAGGGGGAAGGTTAGGGGGTTCTGACCCCCCCCCCCCCCGAAATTTTTTTCTGGGTACGGCCCTGGTCGGTGCACTGGCAGCCAGCCGATTTTAATCTCCACCTCTGCGCACGCGCAGTTGCGCCGGTCGGCTACCGGGTACCAAACCGGGACCAGTTCTCCGGTTTGCTGTAACTCTCCATTATATGCCACCGATGCACATGATTCATAGGCGAAAATAAGACAATAGACACTTTCAAAATGGCCGCCGTTGTCCCCGAAAACCCCCCCCCCCCCCCCCCCCCGAAATTTTTTTCTGGGTACGGCCCTGGTGTTGGCGTTATGGCTGGTGGAACGGCGAGCAAGGCTTCAGCGGTGTGGGTGGTCGAACCCTGAACAAGGCTTCGTCAAGATGGTTAGTAGGCCCCGAACAAGCCTTCGACGATGTGCGTATGCTTATGAGTGAGAGCTGTTCGGCACTCTAAGTACCCAAGCCACCACGACTTCTCGGCTCCGACTGGCGGCGCAAGGAACCGGACCACCCTGGGACCCTTACTGGACTCTCTTCCTTCTCCACACTGTATGGCATCTTTGATTTGGCTTCTGCTCCCTTCAAAGCTTTTGCGTTTTTCTTGCCGCGGTTATGAAGAGCGGAACGCTTGCAAGGTATATTTTATTCCTTTATTTCTTTCTTCTTTTTTTTTTATGGAGGTGCGTCCTGTGCTCCTTTTCTTTACCTTTGAATTTTATTACTACAAAATAATGTTCCGTAACGCCAGGCACGACTCACTCTCAGCCGCCTCGGTGGCTCCGAGGCGAGAGCACCGGCCTACGGAACCCCAGGTGGCGGGTTCGAATCCCGACCGAGGTGCCCTCAATCTGACGGAGGCGTATTGCTGAGAAGGCGCCGTGTAACCGAGCTTTCGGTTGCACGTCAAAAGATCCCCAGGTTGTCGAAATTAATCCTCCGTCCTCCGCTGGGGCGTGCCAGATGCCTGTCGTAGGTTTGGCACGTAAAACCCCCAAATTTGACTTTTGACTTGCTCTCAATTCCTACCGCCTCTCAGGAAGTCCATTGCCTAGGTGTGGCCCTAGCACCTAAAAGCAGTCCAATTCAAATTACAAGTTTGTTTATGGCATCTCTTCCAAGTGAACCTGTGACAAACTGACGTCCATGACAGGCTCGAACCAGTCAAAAGTTTGTCAGGTTTGATTGGAAAAGATTCCACAAACAAACAAACCTGTAATTTCAATTGGACTGCTATCCAGGTGCTAGGGCCACACCTAGGTGATGGACTTCCTGAGAGGCGATAGGAATTGAGAGTGAGTCGTGCCTGGCGTTACGGAACACTATTTAACAGTAATGAAATTCAAAAGTAAAGAAAAGGTGCACAGGACGCGCACGGAGTCGTAAAAAAAATAAATAAATAAAGGAAGAGAACATACCTTGCAAGCGTTCCGCTCTTCATAACCGCGGCAGGAAAACACAAAAGCTTTGAAAGCGTAACAAAAGGAACAGAAGCCAGATCAAAGATGCCATACAGTTCAGAGGAGGAGGAGAGTCCAATCATGGTTTCAAGATGTCGGTGGTGGCTTGGGTGCTTACAGTGCCGAACAGCGCTCACTCACAAGCACATGCACATTGTCGAAGACTTGCTCAGGGCCCACCAACAATCTTGACAAAGCCTTGCTCGAGGTTCGACCACCCAAACCCCCGAAGCCTTGCTCGGCATTTTACCAGCCATAACGCCAACGCCTTCCTTTGGGTTCCACCAACAACCCCTGAAGCCTAGCTCCGCTTTCCACCAACAACCACACGGCACACGGGCCCCACTATCTCTCTTTTTGTTCCCTTCCTCCGAGCTTGTGCTTTCGGCGCTCGCGCATTTTACTCAAAACGGAAACCAGCAAAAAAATAACGAAACCCGTTGAATTCTGTGACAGTTGTCATGGCTGTGAATGTTTGGAGGGCAAAGTTGACGTTTGCAACAAAATATGAAATAATAAGGCATCTGAAGAAGAAGACAAGAAGACTTGTGTCACTGGGGCCCACAAGACCTTTCAAGGCACTTTGGGTAAACTACTCAAGAAAGGGTGTGACATAAAAGTGCGACAGAACAGATTCCGATGCGCGGCATATTAAAACATTGAGAAACCACTACAGAAGTGGTTTACACAAGTCGGGGCAAGCAACATTTCTGTATTGGGACCAATCTTCTAAAAGAATCTGAAAAACTCCTTTTACTCTTGAAGTGAAGAATCTTCTAAAATAATGTGAAAGATTTTTTTTAACTTGACGCGAAGAACTTCACTGCAAGTGGATAGTCGATTACCTTAGGGCCACTATGGCATAGGAAAAAAGACCATCTAAGGGATGGATAGATGGATGCAAATGGCTGTACCTTTTGTAAGGGGAAGTAGTGCCAGTGTACCGCATTTACTCGCAGAATGAACACACTTTTTTTTCCGAAACATCAATGCAAAGTTGGGGGGGGGGGGGGGGGGGGGGCGTTCATTACGCGGAGTAAAATTTTTGCATCCGTATTTACTCGCATAATGAACGGACCTTTCATCCTGAAAAATCGAAGGAACTTCTTATCTCTTTGCGCACGGCGCCCGACTCCGTGACCGAACTAAGCTGTGCAAAAAAAACAACAGAAAAACTCCTTTGTTTTTTGTTTTCTTAGTTCCTTGGTTTTTTTGCCACCTTTTGCAAGCTTTTTTGTTTGCTTAGGCTTGATTAGGCGTGGGCTCTCCGCTCTTTCTTATCCCCCTAACCAAACTACGCTGTGCAAAAAAAAAAAAAAAAAAAAGATAATTTTTTTTTTTTGTTTTTTTTCTCAGTTCCGTGGGCTGTTCTTTTTCTTTTTGCCGCCTTTCGCAAGCTGTTTCGTTTGCTTAGAGGGCTTCTCCGCTCCTCTTTCTTACCTCCTTGCGCGCGGCGGCACGCGAATCCAAAGTCCAGACGGCGCTGTGCAAAAAAAGAAAGCTCCTCTCCATGTTTTTTTTTTCTTGCTTCCGCTGGATCTTTGCGAATTTTTTTTAACGCCTTTTGGAAGGCGTTTTGTTCGCCGACGCTGGCCATGCATTCCCGACCTCGCTGCACTAGGATAGAAAAGTGCGTTCATATTGCGCGCAGGGGGGGAGGAGGTCAAAAATTTGACGTCCAAGTTGGAAGTGCGTTTATTACGCGAGTCAAAAAAAAATTCGAAATTTTGAGAGCCGACTTGGGGGGTGCGTTTATTACGCGAGTGTGTTCATTTTACAAGTAAATACGGTATGTGATGCAACTATTGTGGTGGCAGGGCCAACGTCGAAAGAGAAAAACAATGGCTCAACGATCAAGTTAAGCCAAGTATAAAGCCAAAAAATAGTTTCAAAGCCTAGGAAATGTGCCTCCAGTGGCAAAAACATCCCTGGGAAGAGATTCACAGTTCTCATGGCAGCTAACACAAGAAGGCCCAGATTACAGAGCTTTTGAAAATAACGCGGATGGCACCACAAAAATGTATGCTTAGTGATGGGAAAGTTTAGAATGCCAAATAGTATGAAGAACTGTTAAGGCCCATACGCACATTCGCGTTTGAGCGCGGTGCGTTCCGTAGCGGCAAGCGGACGCGTTGCGTTGCGAAGACCGCTTGCGACAAACTTGTACGCACAGTTGTGTTGACACGCAGTCAGCCGCAGTCAAGAGCCAATAAGAACGCGCTATCGTTGCTAGTGGCTCACCAATAGTAAGCAAAATCCAAGGCAACATGGCGGCGCACAACGACAGTGTCGAAGTGTTCGATCTTGGGACAATCTCGCCGGCTTCCCCGACGTTTTGTCAAGCTTGAACCATCGCAGCCTTGGAAAATACAGTCCCCACCGCTCCCCAAAACGAAAAAGCAAGCACTGCGACCTGCGAACCGGATACATCTCGCCGAGTCGGCCGGGTGGGGCAAGCGAACACGTCACCACCTCTCCTCTTTCGGCTTCTGATTGGTCGAACGCACCCGAACGCACCGCAACGCTTCGGAAAGTTGAACAAGTCTCTACTTGCTTGCGTCACGCTACCAAAAGTTGCAGGGAGGCGCGCGTCGCTCCAAAAGCGACCGCGCCTGACCGCAAGGACTCCGCAACGCACTCAAACGCGTTCAAACGCGAATGTGCGTATGGGCCTTCACAGTAAAACCATCAGATATGCATGAAACATGAAATCATGGGTGACTCGGGATCTCTTTGGCTGGGTCTTCGGTGGCTCATGGACTGAGAAGCCAGGTTTGTGGATAAGCGTCCCAGCGTGGTGACATGTGCCACTTAACAATATCCAGTTCAATTCTAGGAGCCAAACACAACATCCAAGCTACAGCCGTTAGACCAAGGCATAATTCAAAGGTAGTCTAGATTGTGTTTACCATTTATAAATGTCCAGGCACATCTGTGAGTTAGCCCATCCACAGGCTTTTGGAGACGGTCAAAAGAGCCAGCAGTATGCTTGGCCAGCTCACTGTCAGCCACTCTGCCCTTCTGCGTGCCACCTTCATGAGATCACACTGAAAAACAAAAGAAACAGAATCCAGAAATTGTTGTAACTGCAATGATAACATCTCAGCAGCAGATGCTATGGTAATGCACCTTCGACTGGCGTGTTTAGTGATCTATAACACCCATGTACCGGTCTCTAAGCGACAAAATTAAACGACACCACAGGAGCCAGCATGTCATGCTGTCGGATATTGCAATCCTGGCGGTTGGTTGTACAACTTCTGGCAAAAAATATATGAGCTAACGCAACGGTCACTGTCCTCGCAACATTCAAAATCCTGGCTAACAAAGCGTCTATGGACTGTCAAGCTGAGGGATACTCTCCTCTCCTCCCCCCTCCCTTCCTTCCTCCTTCCCCCGCACCCACAGCAGAAACTACCTCAACCACCATGATGTTCACAACCTGGAAAAGATTCCCTAGAAAGTCCAACTGGGGTAGCTACAGAGACAAGTTCTCGCACTATAAAGCCATTCCACAAATCTGCCATAAGCAGCAGCAGTTAATTTAGAGTATACGGCTCCGTGGCTAAAGTTTCGCCACGCATACGCAGCGCAACTCCTCCCCCTGGCGAGGCGCCGATATTTGTTAGAAGCACAAGGAGCAGACGACGCGGGAGGCTGGTGCGCTTGTCGTACTGGCCTTGCGCTTCGTCAGTAATGCACCGAATGCAAAAGCTACCCAAATGTCACAGCATCGTATTAAACAGAAAGGTATCCACCTCCCGAAAAGTTTGTTTGGTTCCTGGAAGGTGATTCAAGAAAGATCCCCAGCAGCATGAATCGCCAGCTGTGCGGAGGACAGGCTTAATTATTGTTTCTCTATCTTGTCGCATGGTTCAGTAACGCAGCTACGCTTGCTTGTCACATTAATAGGGACTTTTCGCAGGTGACACGCGAGAGCATGCAGGGGTTTTGCGTTGCTTGAAGGTGGTATGAGCTGGCGCCCGTGGGGCCCACAATCCGACACTGACGTTCTATGACAAGTCCCTAATGTAATAGTTACGATGGTTTCCCATGGCTGTCTACAAACGAAACCCGAATATGCAGTTACCATTTTGTTTATAAAAGACTTTAAATTTGAGAACCAAGTTCACTTTGCTTACCCCCCCATTTTGTTCCCCGATGTTAACAAGAGCAAGTGGGTAAGCGGCAACAGACTTGGAGAAAAATTAGGCAGATAATCGTAGCCCCTATTGCGTACTGACTTGAATGCATAATTGAAAAGAAACTGACGGCTGTATTCTAGTTTTAGGGGCCAAGCTCCTTAGGGGCTAGCCATGTCCGTATATCCGTCCGCCGTTGAATGCACGTGCTCCTGCTCGTGAGCTCACGCGCTCACGTTCTCACGAGCATGTGAGCACATGCTCCCATGCTCGTGTAGGGCAAAAAAGAAACCACCGCATCTCCACGTGGTGAATGATGTTGATTGGGGCAAAGCTTTGGTGGTGCTTGTCTGCGTAGACGGTGAGCCGCAGCATGCCGAGCTTTTCGTTCGTTCGTTTTCATCCGTGTCAGAAAGAGAATCTGTGGTATTGAACGTGGTTATATATGCATTTGAGCATTTGACCGCAGCGTGACATGGATAAAAACGAACGAAAGGCTCGTTTTCATCTATGTTCCACCACCAGAGCTTTGCCCCAATCAACATCATTCACCACATGGAGATGCGGTTTTTTTTTTATATATAATATAAAAATTATGAAGTTAGCCCACAACAGGCATAATTACTTCCTAAGGGCGTAACAAAATTAGACATTAGAACATTCCTGGGTCGACCAATTTGAGCGTGTTGGCAATGTTGAATGTTCCTAATGTAATAGCTAGGATGGTTCCCCGTAGGTGCTGCCAAAATAAACCCAATTATGGAGTTACTATTTTTTAAACAAGTTTAAATTTGAGAACCCAGCTCAGTTTGCTTACCAGCCAATTTCTCATTTTGATAAATTAGTGGAGACTGGGTCGAGAAAACTAGAAACATCAATCGTGGACAGAAAGAGGTATCTCTCATACACGCATAGGTGTAGACTACGGGGGGGTGTCGGGGCTCGTGCCCCCCCAGGTAAAATACAAAGGGGGGGGGGGGGCAGAGCCCCCCTCCATTCCCCTTGGGTCATGATCCTTACCGAGACGCTGTTTACGTGCCATGTAACAAGCCTCTAGAAGTGGCATGTAAACGAAATAACACACAGCGACGGACACATGGCGATATACATATGCTGTAAAATGTACCCCCTAAAATTAACTACTGATAATTTCCTGAGTAAAAAAAAAGTTGCACAAAAAAGTATCCCCTCCTCCTCCTCCTCCTCCTCCTCCTCCTCCTCCTCCTCCCCTTTCCTTCCCTCCCTCCTCCTCCCCATTCCCCCCCCCCCCCGCCCCTGGGAAAATGGAGTCTACGCCGCAGCATAGACGGTTGATATTTTTAGTTTTTTCGCCCCAGTCTCGGGCGATTCATCCAAATTGTTAATATACACACCGGCTCGCCTGCGCTCTCACAGTAATTTCTATCAATTTTGTTCACTGATGCTTACAAGAGAAGGCGAGTAAGCAGTGAAAGACATGAGGGCCAATGAGGCAGATAATCATAGCCCGTATTGAGCACTGACTTGAGCACATAGTTGAACAGAGCTTTACTCTGATGGCCGTACTCTAGTTATTTTTTTTTTATATTATTAAAATGATGTAGTTAACCTACAACAGGCATAATTACTTTCCAAGTAACTCGAAAACATCAAACCCGGACATTCCTCGGTCAACCAATAAGAGTGTGTTGGCAATGCTAGACGTACAAAATTAAAGCAAAATAAAGAGGACAGGGCACGCCACAAAGGCGTGCCCTGTCCTAAGCATTCAGGGCTGAAATTTAAAATTAAGTAATCTTTTCTTGCAGAGAGAGAGAGAGACAGTGAAGGATAATTGACGATCCTCTCCTGATACACAGACTCAAGGTATATCAAGTTTAATTGTACCTAAACAGCAAACAAAACAAATAGTTACGTAAAATTTTTTATTTGTTGTGAACCGGAACAGTGTTCAAAATTGTCATTCTGCGGTCACATAAAAATAAGTTAAAAAAAGGGGACGCTTTACAACGCAAATGCAAGTCGTTTGGAGATCCCTCTCTTCACTAATAAATATAAAAGTGGGTTACTGACGCACATACATGAATTGCAATTCTACCGCTTTGACGGCAGCGACAGATGCGTGCAAACACAGCAAGGTGTTGCAGCGTAGAGTAATATATATATATTTTTTGTTGGACCCGCTCAAAATAAAAGCGGAGGCCTTATTGATGTACTGTTTTGGTTTTTTATTAGAACTTGACCCAGTGTTGCAATCAGGCTGTATGTGCCTCGTCATTAACTTCATTCGGATAAATTAGAACAGACGCGGCATGCTCCCGTCAGCCGGTAACTCCGAGAACTGACCTGAGTTCAACAAGTGTATGCGACGGAGCAGCGGTGCGCGAAAAGACAATTTAAACAATATTGCGCCCTCATCTTTGTCCGAATAGCCCTGACTTCGAAGAGCTAGCGAAACCATAAAGAAAAAGAGCATTTATCTCGAGGCGGATGTTAAAGTCGACGCTGTCTTGCACTTGCGAGACACACTTCGCAAACGACAAATATTCCTATGCCTCGATTATTTGCTCCACCCCGGAGACCTGACACACAGGCAACCTTTCTTTGCGGAGGTTCGCCTCCCTAAAAAATTATCACAGTTTTTTAACCGACAGAAAGCTTCAACCTTCAACCGCCATTGCAACTGGCAGTGCGATGGGACGAGCGAACGCAAAGTAGGGCGAATTTAGGTCACGGCGCGGTGCCACTGGTATCGCTCCAGCGTGACCCCTGGTCCAGCCGAACGGTCCTATAGAAGTTTGCCTTGTTTATACATTTCGAGATGAGGTTGTATCTCTGGATTCTCCCAAGACTCTATTTTCCAGCAGAGATTTACGTTGGCAGGCCGGCCGAGTTACTGAGTAGAAAGGTGAATGTGTCAAGGCTGAATTTCCCTGATCAATGCTGATTTGGGTGGAAATCTTCAGACCTTTCCATCGCCAAATTCCTCAACATTACCGTTTTTTCAGATCATAAACACCCTGCACAAGGTTGAGTTGGGTACTAACGGTCATTAACAACTGCATGAATTACCTGTGTACATATGCGGTAAATATACAAAAGCCCAATTTATTCTAGTAACACCACAACACCATAAAACTACCTTAAAACACCAAGCATGCACCCATGTCAGAGTAAGCACTTAACCCCTACCTCTGAAACATATTAACTCATCAAAGGACATATTAAAGCCTATCCCCTATTTTAAGCAAGTTACAAAAATATATGAAAGAGACATCAAGCGCCCTGTCGCCATGGGCGTTTATCTCCACGTATGGCAGACAGCATGGGAATAGAACAAGTAGAGCGGCAAAGCAGGAGAGGAGGACCAGGGTTGCAGAGTCGAAAAAAGCTAGAAAGTGATATACTCGGGGACAACTCTCCGTGGCAATGGAGCTTAGGGTAGAGACCCAAAGGACACCATTGCAGAGCTGGATATAGTTCAACCATAATCATTTGCTGGGTGTAACTTAACCAATTAAAAAGTATGTAAAATTGTTCTGTTCAGCTTTGATTTTAGAATGTTAGCATAACATTAGCCAGGATGTGCCAAACCTATAGCATTTCTTTTTAGCTATTTTGTGTTTTCTTGGTTTAAGTTCACCCTAGGTTTTCTAGCTCCCTGCAGAATTAAGATGGCATCTTTATGATGTGCATCTTTGGGCATCATCAGTGTGGTGTATTGTTGGTACACTCTGTAAGCTCGCCCCTTTGTTTTTGATGTGTGGGATTTTTACGAAATTCGGCAACCAAGAAATGTTAAAACAAACCAAGCAAAGGGTGTGCAACGTGTACGAAAAGTGGGACAGTGGGAACAGGGACTCCTAGTTGTTTCCTTATACCGGTCGGTTAGCGAGCTCACTGGTGCGAGTGAGCAGGAATGGGGATCGAGTTTAGGAACCTTGGGTTCTGCACCGCAATCTTTCGCTACACGTGTTTTGAGCTGTAGTGTGCCAGCGACTCACCTAGGGCCAGCCATAACTGAATGCGATCCAAATGGAATGCGACTTTCCGTCGTGGCGTGTGCGAGCTTCTCTTTCAGTATATCCCGCCCCCGCAATGATTTTTCAGCACCAGAAGAGTTTACATATTAATGACCTCAAAACGCAGCAGCACTGATGAAATTCGTTCATGTGGCAATTTGGGTCAGTTTGTTCATGATCGTAGACAAGCGCCGAAAAAATAGACAGGGACAACAAGTTGACGTAAACACTGGCGCAGTCGCCACTAACATTTATTAAAAAAACAATCTCCTACAATGCCGTGAAAAATGTCAGTCATGACTAGAACTTGTATCAAGAATTCATATTCTTTTGCTGATAAGGTTATGGATGTGTCACTTGTACAACTCGTGCCTTGGAAGGACAGTTGTATCTCAAATTTTTAATAGAATAAAAAACCGGGTTTTTTTTTCAATATGTGTACTTTTTAATCTGTTGTTCAAAAATGATGTTTTTAATGTTTATATTTTTACCAGATTGAGGGTTTTACGTGCCAAACCAACGACCGGCATTTGGCTATATTTTTACCATAAAATCATATTTTGTAAGTATATTTTGGATGCTGTAGCCTATATTGAGTAGTTTTCAAGCTCGTTAACGTCATGCATATTGGGGTAGAAGGCCGGAAAGTTAGTGTATTTGTTTCGCCTAGTCTAAGTTATGCATTTTTTATATTTTTTTTTTATAGAAAACATAATAATTTCATGCAGTTGACTTAAATGTTGATGCCTTATAAGAAACAAAAGCATTTTTGACGTACCACTTGTAGCCTGCCATCCACAGGACAGCAAAGTTGGCAACTATTGCAGTCCGCGGTGGAAGCAGGGCCGTAGCGCAATCTTAATTAAAGCATTTTTTTTTCTCGAAGTGAAAACGCTTTGTCGATAAATCAAGTTGAGCTTCGTGTGATTCATTTGTGTGTACATCACATAAAAAAAAATGTCGAGTGGACTTGCAGTTTCGATCTGTCTTGGAATATTATCACCCATCGTAAACTTTCATGAGTGCCTGTAGACTGCCACAAGCAAAAGAAAATCTGGAAAGATATCTTCTCTGACAGCAAGCTACAACACATAAGCTTTCTTATTTGTGACAAAAAAAAAAGGAAGTTGGAATTTTTTAGAAAAAAGAAAAAGTTAGCAGCGGGGAGAAACGAAAAACGCCGGAGTCAAGACGCTTTGCAACCGCCACTTTGACTGGTTACAATTTTTGTACCAAGCAAATGATGCAACATGTTTTTGCACTTTCATTTTGCCTGGCCTAAGGAGAGTTGTATCCCAGAGTTTTAATAAAATCGAGACCGGGTTTTTTTTTTGTTTTTTTTTTCAATATGGGTGTTTTTTTGAAAATGTGTTTTTTCGGAAGCGCATATTTTTCACGAATAATTTAGACGCCCTGGCCTATATTATGTGAAGCTTTCGAACTCATTAATGCCTTACAGATTGAGGCAGAAGGCCTGAAAGTTAGTGTGTTCGTTGCACCTGGTAGAAAGTTAAGAATTTTTTATATTTTTTTTCAATTCATAAAGCACACAATATTTGCATGCAGTTGACTTAAACTTTGGTATGTTACATGAAACAAGAAACATTTTTGGCGTACCGCTCTTCGCCTGCCATCCACAAGACCGCAAAGTTGGCACCTAATGCAGTCCGCGATGGGAGCGGGGCCGTCGCGCAATATTAGAACATTTTTTTTGTCGTAGTGAAAACGCGGTTTCGAGACGAAAAGTTCAGTTTTGTGCGATTTATTTGTGTGCACATCACATATAAAAAAACACAGAAAAAATAAAAAGGTTGAGTGGACCTGCTGGTTCGATCTCTCATGGAATCACCCTTTACATGTTCTACAGTGCAGGGATACAAATCAAGAATCAACACCGGAGATGTGATCGAAATCCTTTGGGGCAGTGCAATGTGCAAGTTTATCCTGAAGCTACTGTTTGTGCATGCACCTAAGAGGCGTTAGAGCTGGTTCACACTGTTGCAACTGACTACGACCTAGTTGAATAAAACAGGGCTTTAAACCCTTTATAACTGCCATTACTGCTGCGCGGCGTGGTCATAAGCCGTCACAAGACGCTTAAAGACTGGTTTCGTCGGACTCAGTCCTAGTCGGTTGCAACAGTGTGGACCAGGTTTTAGACTAAAATTGCATCCAGCATTGGGTCTTGAACATGGTTCCACAAATGTTTTAAGAGAGTCCCTTCAACTTTACCAGAACTTCAGGTAATTAAAAGTTGTTGTAGGAGAAAGTTGTAGCAGTCGGGAGCCATCACATTCAAAGCTGGTTCTCTTTGAATTGTATGTGTCTCCGCAGTACATGTGAGAGCGCCTGCCAGATGTGTGAGTTTCCATTGCAACCTTTGTACCACTAAACATTCTATATCAGATCAGAGCATTTTAATCAAATCATTCAACGTTTTTCCTCAGCCATGTAAACTACTTCTGCACCCGCAGGCTCTACAAGTCATGAATATGGCCGGGGTAAATTAAAACGTTGCTAAGGCAAGCAATAATAATCTTTATTAGTGTCAGTGGTACTCTGGGTGGCACGCAAGGCTAGACATATATGCAGGGGCCCATGCGCACGAGCATCTGCTAGCCAATCAACCAGAGCAAGATGATTAAAATAACAAATAGGCAACACGAGAGAAAACAAAAAGAATGACGAGATTAACAGGGTTCGGTAAACACTTTTAAGAAACTCACGGTTCGCGCACCTCACACCTAACGCCACACACAACAGGCCGGCGCGAGGCACATGCCGTACATGAGCGCAACGACGACGCCCAGCTAAAAGCGTGTCCTTTCAATCCCCCACAATCCGCCAAAGGCCAGCGCCACACCGGCACTTGAACCGCGCCAGCCCGCTGGACGCGGCGCAAAATCCCCACAGCCGAATGCAGCTAACGGAGTTCCCGGTTGGGCCGATAGTTGGCGCCGCGTCGCTGGCTTCTCTCTCGTACGTCCATCCAAAGAGCATGCAGATTGGTTGGTCTACCCAACTGACTCCCACCAGACTGTTATGCTTACATTCACCGCTGTGCTTTTGAGCGCTGGCGACGTGTATATGATCTTCGCTCGACTGATTGGTCGAAAGAGCCCAGAGTGCTTCAAAAGCGAAGCACTCTGGGCTCTTTCGACCAATCAGTAAGAGCGAAGGAAGACGACCGTTTTTGTCTTTGTTTTTGTTTGCGCTCGCTCGTCACTCCAAGCTTTCAAACCATTCCGCGCGAGTTGAAATCGAAAGTGTGGATTTTACGGCAGTACGGAGTAATGCTGCTGCGCGCTTATAATAATTAGAGACATACGTCTCTAATTTGATAGAAATTCTGACGAGTGTGCTGCGTGCCTCATGACGGCGTATTACAGAGCCTACAGCGCGGCGAAGTGGTGTAACAATTCTTCAAAAGAACTTGGTGTGCTCATTCTTCCGGTTTCCAACAGACGACAGGTAAACCCCTATATCAAACTTTTGTATTAGCGTTCAAAACTCAATCTTTCCATTAGAGTATCGAAATGGATATTCAAACCGCCCGGATTTTGGAAGCCTGCCCGGCTTGCCGACGAGCAAGCTGCGCCAGCGTCGTTTGTGCAGCGAGCACTTCGGCGCTACCGCGTTTGCAAGCTGTAGGAAGATTCGTTTGTGGAAAAACACGTGCCCCACCGTTCTTGTTACGAATCCATTGCTGCAAGGACTTGTTCCTCCAGGTGAGTTGCTGTCAGAGCAACCTTCAGTTAATTTGACAGCTTTGTGTTTATATCTTAGGACAGAGTACCGAAAAGCACCTACAGTCAGAGATGTAGTCACTCCAAAACAGTAGTTGTTTTCTTTCTTTCTGAATTGCATTGCCTATTAGCAAGTTCGTTTATGGTTTATTTATCGTTTATTCTTATGCGGCTCGCCTGCAAGCCTTTTGCTTTATTCCGGTGTTGATTTGTTTACTTGGGTATTCAGAATTTTTTTTTGTGGGAGTTGTTTATAGAGCCATTTAGATAATTGGATGATAAGTGATTTTCTCTTAGTTTGTACATTAAAGTAATTAATTTCATTTTACATATTTTACAACTTTTGCTGCGTTTACTGTCTACTGCACTTCTTGGTTCCCCTTGGAGGGCGGTGGATTGCCAACGGAGTTTGTAGATACGTGTATGAAATACCGCAACTCATTTGAATGGTGTTCAATAAAAAAATACATTTCAATGAACGGGCTGTTTCTGTTTTATTACACTGGTAATATCACGCAAAGCACAGTTGTTGTGAAGTACATCGCGCGCGGCTCGTCTGCTAGACCGGTGCCGTGCTGGCCACTCCCAGCGGCCGGCGCGACACATTTCTAGCAAACAAACCAAAAAACAAAAAGGGGGGAGGGGGAGAGGAGAAGGTGAGGAGGGCGCACGGCGCACTTTAAAGACAGTGGTGGCACCACCTGGCAGTCTTTCGAGACACATTTTCGATTCCCACCGTATGTATGTTCACCTTTCTGCCAGTAGCGCCTTGTGGCACTAGTTCCTCCTTACCACGGTGGAGGCTACAGCTGCACTTGGCTCACCCCGGTGCGCGCAAGCCGGGAGTTTCCAGATACTGGGCACAACTCAACGCTGCCGCAAGCATGACAAAAGACGAGACGACACGCCGAAGTAAAAACCACCAAATTCTTCACGAGTGTCGCCATCTCGAACACACCCATGCCGTTTGTTCCAAGATCCGTATCCAAGCGTTTGACAACACAGAACAGTTGAACATGATGAAAAACAGCCTCAGACAAACAAGGACGAAGAACGAGTAAAGACAGGACAACGGCTGACTCGCAACTGAAGTTTATTGAAATAAAAGTGATCAAAGAAACTTGTTAGAAAGATAACACTCATACAGATTAAAAACACACGCCCGCCAGGCGACCAGATGTGCAGTTGCATCGCTTCAAAACTTCACACTCATGTTGGATTGCAGATAAAGTACCTCCCTCTCAGAGAGCGCCACCGACGGCTCACTGACACATCTGTCTGCCATCGAAGAGATTATGAAAGCTTCGATTCTTTCTCAAGTCATTTTTCCCTGTGTCTGCCTACAACAGTTGTGTCAACCCCCCCCCCCCCCCCCCCCTCTTTTGGTGACAACTGTTGTGCACAGACACAGGGAAAAAATGACTCGAGAAATAATCGAAGCTTTCATAATCTCTTCGATGGCAGACAGATGTGTCAGTGAGCCATCGGTGGCGCTCTCTGAGAGGGAGGTACTTTATCTGCAATCCAACATGAGTGTGAAGTTTTGAAGCGATGCATCTGCACATCTGGTCGCCTGGCGGGTGTGTGTTTTTAATCTGTACGTGTGTTATCTTTCTAGCAAGTTTCTTTGATCACTTTTCTTTCAATAAACTTCAGTTGCGAGTCAGCCGTTGTCTTGTCTTTACTCGTTCTTCGTTCCTGTTTGTCTGAGGCTGTTTTTCATCATGTTCAACTCTTACCAACTGGCCCAAATCACCACCCTACTACAGAACAGTTCACTGGCATCAACGCAAACTTTAGAAACAATCTAAGGTGCATCTCTGCAGTGCTCCGGTGTCGCAGAACATCCACAGGATTCTCAAGATAGCAGCGGCGCAGCCGCCGGCCAGTGCTGAGACGGTTTCACTTCTTTAGACTCAAATCGTTGAAAAAAAGTGAAAAATCATCCGAATTACGGTGGTAACGTGAGCTACGTTTTTTGAAAGATCCTCTAGCATATCTGGATATTTTTCATGTTTGCATTATGAATATGAAATCGGCAAAACTTACCTAAACTTGGATTGACCGACGCACTTCGAGGAACAGGCCTTTGTCTCCACAGGCGGACAAGAATCCGGAACCGGAAACTGCTTGTGGCTTTGGATTGGGACAAAGCCAGGAATTGAAATACGACTAAAGTGTTTCGGTTTCGACCCCACTTTATCACAGTTCATACTTTTGTGGCCGTGTCACTACCGTGGACATTACTGCAGTTGTCGTGCTCTGCACGAACTTTGAAGTCAATCGAAGGCGAGCAGACATAATTTCCCAGCTTCTTCTCCTGTTATACGTTGCATGATAACCTTTGTTTGCCGATTGAAATCTACATCCAACTTATGTCTATCTCGTCCTTCAAACATACGGTGTTCAGTATCTTAATTCAACTCGATGTTTTATTTGTGAAGACATGTAATTATGACACGTCAAAAATGAAATATGAGATAACTATACTGCTAGGACCCATTGTATGTTCCTATAATCCTGCTAAATTTGTTTTGAAAATGGAGTGATAGTTTCGTGGATAAATCGATTTATATGCGGGTCCCTCGGAAAGGCAGATCCGGGCGGGGCTCGAGGCTTTCTATGTAGCCAGCCTCCAGCGCAGTGTCTCCTTGCACGCACTCACAGACTTCGCTCTCATGGCGTCTCGAGCCTCAGCTTCCTCGTTTACCTTCCACGTTTTGAGCATGCAGTCCACGACGATTACGTCTACGGCATCGCTCGTCTGGTCAAAGTGTTCGACATTGATCGCAGCAGCGATGAGAGTGATTGCTATCAAGAGATGTTGGAAGCTGTTCATTTTGACTGCGACCCGCTGGCGACCAGCTCCAGCAACGACGATTTACGGACAAACTCGCGGTAGTCACCGTCGTCCGCGAATATCTCGCAGGGACATGGAGGGTGAAAGGTCAACGGGCTGGGTGCGTGAGAGAGAATAGCTTTCGCGTTACCGAGTTGCGTGAGCAGTTTTGATTGTACCGAGGCAAGGAGCACTCGGGCGATCTTGGGGGCACATAAATGAGAGAGCATTCACGGTCACGTGGTTTGTGGACACCATCGTGCGACTAACTTCGGCAGTGTTGCCTGGTTGCCAGATGAAAATGATAAAAATTCGTAAATTGAGTATTGCAATTACCAGAGCTCTAAAAATCACGTAACTTGGTGTACATACTAAGTAACCTATGAGCCTTCCATTCGAAGAATAATCTATACGTTTAATTTTCATGACATAACCCTTTTAATCATTCACTGGATATTTGTTTTAATTTTTTAAGGCTAAAAATATACTTCTTTTTTGCTAAAAAAATATTTTTTTTTAAATTTTGTTTGGTTTGGTTTGAATTACAGGCAGTGTTTTGTGGCTCAGTAAAACAGGTTGTTTTGAGATTTTCAAGATAACATACAGCCAACAAAACACCAGTGAAATAGGTAGAGGGGAGGCAGACGAAGCTTTCAAGGTCGCCCCCCCCCCCCCCCCTTGAAAATATTCCTGGCTGCGTCACTAAATGTGCATAAGAGAAAAAGAGGCACTCTGTTTTTTGCCTCATAAACATACACACAAATCGAAGGAAGCATGCTATTTTGCTTCGTGTGGGATTTGCTGAGCATGACTTTGTTTTGAGATGAAGCGCGTTAATCACTGTCGGTGACATGTAGCGGAAGCTCCTCCCATCTCTTTCCACTTTTTCAGAGAGAACGCTCGAGAGGAGGCGACCCCCTCCCCAGCGTTTACTTTTAACCTGTCACCGAGTATGGAGTTTTTTTTTTTTCCGTGGACCTTCCAAATCGCTAAAGCTCGCAGTGCTTACAGCGGTGTAATCCAGTTGCTAACTTGCTGTGCGTGTCTAAAGGTCTGTTCACACTATGCATCTTTTAGGCGCGCAACAGTTTCGCGACACTCAAGTTTCGCGAAATGTGCTCGTTCACACCGTACCGCTACACGTGCAACAACACACACCAATGCACCGTTTTGAATGAGCTCCGAATCAGAACGCTATTTATCTGGAAACCTGCTTTGCGCATTTTGTGCAGTCAATTCACTTTAATTTTTTTTTCTCCTATACTGCACTACTTGGAGCGATCTCGCGTGTGCGCTAAGCCGATTGAGGCGGCAACCTATACATGCAGGACATGTGCCTGCGCCGAGCCCGTACGCAGCCAATTCACTGCCAAAGCTCCTATCAATGCACATGGTATTCATAGAAACGCTACGTGCCCAATCTGGTTATTTCTCGGCACCCATGTCTGCCCCGAGTTTACTGTGCCAACTGTTTCAGAGAGCGCACATGGTTTCACGTTCGCTTGTAAACAAAGCAAACTTGATTCCAGTTTACTCGATGGTCTCCTATCCAGCGGTATCGCCGCGACAACAACGCTATGAGCACTATTCTAATCTCGCCAACTCCCACTAATTGTCTTCGTCCAGTGCTGGATTTTTTTCCGATATGCTACTCACTTTTCCTTTAGTGGTGCTTGACGTGCTTGCGGAAGCGCCGGCAGTATCCATCGTTCGTGGTTTCGGTTTTTCATGGATTTGGCTCCGCATCCAAGTTTGTTTTATATTTATCAAACTGCCGACCCCCTGACCCCCCCCCCCCCCCATACACACACACACACAAAAACCGGAAAAAAATTAGATGTCAGCAAAGTAAAAAAAGGTGGCATGGCTTCAAAGTGCATGTTTTTAGCCGAAGAAGAAATACTCAAGGACTTTAGTTTGCAAGCGTTTGCAACCCCCCTCTGATACCTTGAACACTCTATTTAAAACCATAATTTGGACGAAAACTAAAAAAAAAAAAGAAGAAAACATTCCCTTGGCCTTTAGATGTTGCTGTGTACCTTCCTGAATATTTTCAAGAGTATGACATGCTCAACAACTACTAAATGGATGCATCAGATGGCCAATAGGAATATTTTCTCTGACGTTTGCACATATTATAGATTTTCCATAAAACTTTGTGGCATCTTTTGCGAATAAAAAAAATTAGGAAGCAATGGCTGACATCCTACAGTGTTCATTGTCTACCAATGTTATCGTGGTACTTTGCAGAAAGCCCGCTCCTCTATTTCATCTTCACCTTCCCACATATAGGAACTTCAAATTTACCTTGCCTCACACTCTTTTCCCACTGCCATGAACTTCTCCTAAACTTCAATCCTAGTGCTTGCTTCCCTCCCTGAGAAGCATAATCCATATCACTCTGCACATTTTCATCTGAGCTCTGGGCTCAACTATGGTGCCTGGAGCACGTCTTCGACTGGTGTGTTTAGCGTCCTATCCCGCCCATACATCAAAAGTGGTCCCCAAGTGGCAACAAATGACATCACAGAAGCTGAAGTGTCATGCTGTTGCCTGTCGCGATCCTGGCGGCTGGTCATAGAAATGCTAACGAGAAGGCTGCGAGTAGGGCAACCGAACACGAGTCTCGCTGTCGTCATGGCGTCCCAACTTCTGGCTGCCGAAATTTCCGTAGACCGCCACACTTGAGAGCGACTTGGAGCAGATCAGGCATCTGCTACAAACACTGCCGCTGTTGAGACGCCGCCAGGATCGCCACCAGCGACAGCATGACACTTGTATGACGTCATCAGGCGGAAATCAAGGGACCACTTTTTTGGGCGCGCTAAACACACCAATCGGAGACGCGTTCCAGGCACCACAGCTCAACTAAGGCTGCACCCCTGGTGGAGGATCTCCAAATCGGCGCGAACTAGTAGGAATCTGTGGACAGCTGTACAAGAAGCGCTGCTTTGGTCTATGACCACCTGTAGTCTAGACACAGCCACTGTACTCTCGTTATGAAAAAGGTTAAAATGAAAAACTTACCAAGACTTAAGGACTGGATCGATTCCATTAGAATTGCTGGCTGTGATCAGGTTCGTAAGTAAGCATGGACGATCACGAAGGAGGCACGGGACCACTTGAGATGACTAGGACCAAATGTAGAATTCACCGTAATTAAGAACAAAGCAGGCACACCCTCTAAGCACATCAGGTTAGCCAGACAGCTATGAGGATAACACACAAGAGACATCCACAATATTGCTATATTGAGATCACAGTGACCAGTGAATGAGAAAACGGAATGCCGTGTGCCTAGCAATGGATGATCGTTTGCTTATGTTAAAACAATATGTTTTCTTGCGTTCTGCCAAATTGCCATTACAGTAGAATTCCTATCAGTTAAAGGGGAGACTGGCAAAAGATAAAATCTGAGATAACTATACAACTGGAACACATTTGTTTTCCATATATATTTGCTAAGCTTGTTTTGTAGAGAGCGCTATATTTTTCTAGATTAATCGGACTGAACGTTGGGACCATCAGATCCACCCATACAGGAAGGCTGCCATGTTCCCTTTCCAAAAAAAGTTTTGAGCGTTGCTTAATGCACAACATTGCGAGCATTTGCACACTGTGAAGTTTCAAAACTTTCTTTACATTGGGTTGTTGAAAAAAAATATTTTGGGAACAAACTGGCAGTTACGGCAAATGTCAGGAATCACAAAAAAAAACAATAAAACCCACTACCGTAAAATATTCGGGAAGCGTCCAGCTCGTTTTTACTGAAAATTGGGATAATCTAGACATGGGCGCTTGTCCAGTCCAATTGGGCGATTAACGCATAATTTCTAAATTCCGAAGTTTGGGAAATGTTAAAATGGATTGAAGATAAAGTAAGTAGGCAGGCGAGCTGGTTGATGTTACACATTTTTGAAAACCGGATACGACAGACGAAGAAGGGGACAACACACAAAACGTCTCAATTGAGATGTTTTGTGTGTTGTCCCCTTCGTCCGTCGTCTCCGGTTTTCAAAAATGTGTTAAAATGGCCCTGGAACGAAGTGGGCGCTTCTGCGCTATTTTTTGGTAATTAGCAAATTAAATACCTAAATTGTACTAATTTGTTATTAATAAGTAAAAATAAACATGGTTTCATTAGGAAGCTTGTTTAGACTCATCAAAAGCCCTTAAATCAGTGAACCTTTGGAAGAGTTAAACATGTGTGGAGCGTGAAAATGTGTTTGAAGTTTCCACTCGTTTAGCAAATGGAAGGTTGGCAATGCAAAAACACTGATGATTTTGTTATCATCGGCATTTTCACATTGCCAGCCTTCCTTCTGCTTCATGAGTGGGAACTTTAGCGTATCCCCACACTTCGCACACGCTTTGTCTTCCTATAGTTGACTAATCTTTGAGTTTGTAACGACGCTCAGCAAGATTCTAGTCAGGACCATACGTTCATTGTCACGAATTGGTGGCCGTTTTCTGCAATCTTCGACGTCCCCCATGGTAAGCAGTTTGTTCCCAAAAAGTGCTCATTTTTCAAGCACCCTAGTAGTAGGAACTTTTAAAATCGTTTGCAGAAACAGCTGGTATAGTCTGCAATGGAGGGACATCAACTTGGGAGGATGCTGCCTCCGCATCACTGCACCTGGTCTTACGCGAGCAGGGGCAGATGTTGCAGTTCCTGAATGTATGGCCCAAGAATTGATAGATGAGTGTTAAAGAGTTACGACGTTGAAATGGACACTGCACAGAGACTGATCGTTGCAGCTAGTTGTCATGGCCTCACACATGCCTCAGACTAGACATCCTAGATTGGCTCCCTGTAAGGGAGCCTGAGTTGCTTATTTGTCTACCCCTGAAACCGGGCCACTCGTCAGAATCCAACTCATCACCGGAAAACTTGTTACAACTGGTCACAGCGGCCTTCTTGATCGAGGTCATCTTGTCATAGGAACACTCGGCACAAGTGGCCGCTTGTCACCGGAAGACTGTTCGCAGTCATCTTTGTTCTGGAAGGAGCAGGATCCAACCTTGCTTTACACAAAATAATCACAACGCTCAGAATTAGTGCTACCATGGTTTTACCAGGGCTGGGCAGAGATACTCCAAAAGGTAATCGGGAATACAAATTCTGAGATACATGTGTTTAAAGGCACATGTAGTTATAGAAATACATTTGTTCCCGAACAATCCTACGTGGACAGGGTGCAGTTCGTGGCGAATGCGAAAGGTAATTTATGCTTGTGCTCCTCTTTTTGTGCCATTTTATGCACTACCCATTACCTCAAACTCTTCATCTATCATTGATTTTGCTAAAAAAAACATGTCACCCCCATTGAACCACATAGTTACAGAACGGTAAAGACTGCGTACCATGCTTGACAAAAGGCGTCTGCCCGAAATGAACCCACTTTTGCTGTGAGGGTGCATCTTAAACTGTCACATTATGAGCCTCTGAGTCACCCATAGTGTAGAAAGATTGGACAACAGGGCCATACTTTTTCTCCACTCAACTCCCGTAGAGCGTTTGTTCCGCTAAATCGGAAAGAGTTGAGGGCTTCGTGAAAGGAGCTGATTTTGTTATTCTTGCAAATAACCTTTAAACCACAATTTTTTTTTATTGTTGGTGATTGAGATGGATTATGTTGTAGAGCAGGTTCATATTATAAATTCCGAAGCAAGTTGCATCAGACAGATGTTTTTACCCTTTAAATTTATCTTAAAAAGAGCAACAAATGTAATGAGATGCCTAAGTCGGGCAAAGTATCGCATTACAAGCAAAACATTGTAAATGTATTTCCCTACTGAGATAGAAATACATTTTACAAATGTATCTCGATACAGACATAAAGATACTCGAAAGTATCTCTAAGATACTATCGGAATAGATTTTGTATCGCAATACTGTTCAGACCTGGTTTTTACTGGCAAGTGGAATTTGAATTGGACTTAGAAATACGTTCAAGACACTCATGTTTGGTACGACTACATTCATTAGAGTGTGGAACTAATGAACACTCAACATAAGGGACTTCAATGCTATTGTACCAAAATTGTTTGTGCCATCGTACCAAGACATTTTGTACACTGCTAGTGGAAAATGCAGTTCCGGAATTTCTTCAGTATGTAGGGATATAAACTACTGCAAAGCAATAAAGGATGTTTTTGAGTTCGTTAGTACTGTCCAAAATGCTTCTCTCGGCACCAGACTACTCTACTAAGGTACATCAGCGCATAAAAAAAAGGAACTGTAAGATATACCTTTTTTTTTTTAGGCTGGAGATTGAAAGTGTGATCTTCGTTTACTTGTCATGTTTCCACTTCTCTCCTCATCTATTTTTTGTCAGTCTTTCTTTTTTTCAATTAGGAAGAATTGAGGGACCTTCTGCATCAAATCCTACTTGATGCCGGATGTTTCTTCATATTTAAAATTGTTTCTGCAATCAGTACACTTCGGGGTGTTGCAAAAAATGTCGTTAACATAACCTGTACAAGATAAACAAAATTTCCTTGCATGACTTTTATAGTTAATGAATATTCATACCTGACGTCCTCAGAATTTTTGCATGCCAATTCAACTGCTAATATGATAATAATTTATTAAAAATAAAAATACCCACACGCTGTGCCTCCTGCTTTGAAAGTCAAAGCAGCGGGCGAGCAGCAACTTAAAAGACACTTGCTGCACAAGGGTTCATGGAACAAGAGTTCTTTGCCAAAAGTGCATTATTAGCCTGTGACCTTTGTTTAGCAGCATATTAATAAATGTATGATCATGAGTACATGTATTTATTTTCTGCTTTCTTTCGAGACAATGAAATATTTCCGGGCATGTATGCCATAATTACAAAAGTTGCAAATAAATTGTGAAGGTAAATCACTGTTTCAGTCACTGACTAATCCCATTACGAAACCAAGTACATTGATTTTTTAGCGGGAAAAGATAACTCGCCACATACAAAAAATCAAGTCCTACTTTGAGGCTGTGTGTACCATTACATTCTAGAACCATGGTATCCCAGCCAATTTATTGCACTAAATATGTTTTCTTTGAACTGGTGGGAAAGCTTTTTTCTAAGTGTTCATAATATCACCGATTCTTTCATAAAATACACTAGGCAACCAGTTTTTCTTAAGTACTGGATTACCGGCACTTAACTTTTTTTTAAAGTAGATGACCAGTAACACGTTTTTATATATTCGAATCATAGTTCGTTGTTAACACTAAATTGCAAATTTGCTAGCATTCAATATGCTCAATGTCGCACCCCTACATTGGATACCTGCAGGCGGAATCAGTATGGATACTGCAATTAAAACTTTGCGATAATTAATTGGCATAAACAGAGCCCAAAATCAACAATGCATGGCCGTGCTTGTTCATAAAAATTAATTTGTCGCCAAAAAGTATACCTACTTGAAAGCTTCTTTGTGTGTCGTGTTGCCTGGCTCATTTTCTAACTAGTACTTCGGCGAAATATTTCCTGCAAGTACATAATCAAGTGCAACGTGGTCGTCAAAGTAATGATGAAAAGAATGAGCTCAAAGTGCCAGCCGTATTCCTGGAAGCACGGCACCTGCAGGCGTGAAGAGTGACTTTCCCGCATAACTTTGAATTTTAAGATGGATGAATGAACAACTCTGCTCCCAATGGGCGCGTTCAGTAGCGGCTCCAAGAGTCAAGGAGTCAGCGCTCCATCTACTAGACGGCTAAAACCGACTTCCAGTGCATGTTACTCCCGAGTTTCCGGAGTCAGGCTCTTATGCACCATCTCCGGAGACGGTGCATGAGGAGTGAAAGGAGCGCAGCATGACGCAATTCCGGATCGCTGACAAAATTCCAACAATCAAAGAAAAAAAAAAAAAAGAATAAACTGGCAGGATAAGTTATGTTAGTTTTGTCGCGAGTGTGCGGTTTGCTTGCTTTTGTAAGTGAAAAGTGCTCAAGGTAAGACAAATAACGCGTTTGAATTTCTTTTCCAGGTAAGGCTTTTTTCGGAAGATGCATTGGACCGCATTTTGTTTGGTTTGAATATGCCAATAAACAATGTAAATGGTTCATATCGACGATAGTCCTGTCCGCGTTGAACAGAGCAAGGCAGGCAATGAACACGACTTTGGTAGCCGGCTGGACATTCACGCAGAGCATGATCCCGATTAATGGTTTGTTGTCGTAGCTAAATCGGGGTGTACGTTGGCTGATGCTCGCTTCGGCCAACAAAACCTTGATCGCCGAGTGCGGCGAAACTTAACGTGTGTATACAAATACATTTTAGAGGAAGTTTGTAACGAAGGGCAGAACAAATGCATGGCCGTATCAAAGTATCGCAACAGGCGGCAGAGATTCGCTCAGCTCCATATTTTGCGCGTGCTGACGATGTTTTTCTCGGTATTTATAACAGAAGCAGCCTTTGCACCGCCCTGCGAAGGGCTCGAAGGCGTTGGATCGCTTCGAACAGCAGCGCTGATGGGTACAGTCACTCGCTTTTTCTTTAACGACCTTGTCAAGACTTCTTCAATATCGGCGTCAAATAACAGCGATCGTGCTCGGCATCGTCTGCTTCCATTTTATTCGGAGACCGTCTGGCAGGGGAGGAAGCGGAAATCGCGCAAAAGCAGCTGAGGAGCCACGTTTTTTTTTTGTCATTCAGTAGGCACTCTGAGGACTCCGACTCGAGTTAATCCGTTCGCAGCTAAGGGAGCCGCTACTGAACGCGCTCATTGGAGCTTATGTACAAGAACCCTAACCCACACTAACATCATTCAGTGATGTGATTGGCCAGGGGTGGAACTCATGAAATGCATTTGGGAGCAGCCACGGGAGCAGCTGAAACCGCTGTTTTGGAGCAGGTTGGGAGCAGCTAAAACTACGTTCTGGAGCAGGCTAGGAGCAGCTCAGATCAGTTTTCATTGCACTTCAGCTTGTGTCTTAGACGAGCACGGGAGCAATTTCAATCGTGCTTAGCAGCACAGATGAACATGAGTGGTTAGGGACCTAGGTAATGGGATAACAGTGTAACAGATGCGAAAACTTGAAACTTTGTGAGCCTTAATGCTAACCAAAAAGCAAGTATCATATGTTTCTGAAGATGGTGTCCTTGATATTTTCTGAGTGGCTTTCAGCTGCTCAAAATGCAAATCAGCACTGCTTATCGCACAATTCCCACGTGCTCGACATAGTAATTATATGTGCGAACCACATGACGTGCGTAAGCAACAGACGTGCAGTTGCGTGGGGGAACAGGGCAACAAAATTCGAGTTTATCCTATTGTGCAACTCAATATCGAAGCAGCAGACTACAATTAACGGAGTTATCGTATTCAAAGCGATTAGCGGGAGCAAGGTTAAAGTACGCCGAGCAGATCTACCGCTCGCGTGACAGCAGCTGGCAGGCAAGGTTCCGGATCGGACCGCGTTTCAGTTCTATCAAATCGCAATTATCTTGCGGGAATGCGGTTTCAACTTCTAATGATGAAGTACTAAAAGGAGTATTTTGCTCATTTGTTTTCAATTGGCTGACGTCCGGATCCCGGGCTGCAGAGCCTCAGGCAATCTGACGCTTAACGACTCGACCTCACCTCGGTCGACTTGCTTAACAGCTTATGGTTGAAGAATAACAGTCCAGTCGCAGGTGTAGCGATTCGAATCCGATCCCCGAGTTTTTTCGCGCGCTTCCGACTCGGGATACACAGGGAGAATAAACCGAACAAAGGATTGCAAGGCCGACCAAGCTAAACGGGCTAATTGTTGCCAATCGAGTCGATAGGAACCGAAACCAAGACAAAATAATTTTTTTTTTGGCGCACGTTGTGCGATTTGGTGCATAATGGCGCAAGGTATTGGCTGTGGCGCAGTTTCCGTGAAATGGCGCAGGATGGCGCAGACAAATGCGTCTGGCGCAAAATGGCGCAAATGGCGCAGTCGTTCCACCCCTGTTGGCCTAAGCCGTTGTGGAGCACCTTTTGGAGCAGCCGAAACAGTGTTTCAGAGCAGCAAAAAGTGGCTTTTGGAGCAGATATTCTTATAAAAATAAGAATATTTGTTTTAAGTGCTGGACAAATGAAGGGCACTTTGCTCGCCGCAGTAAACAAATTATGGTCAAGTTAGACGACCTGGGAGTCTATCAAAATGTTAACCGAAATGCCAATGACATGACACATTTTGCAATGCTTCAGTTAAATGGTATATATATATGTACCCACTATAGGTAAGTAAAAACCAAACTGCACACATTATATTTATTTGAAAATGACCAGCTTAGTAGTAGAAATATCAAAGCAAAAAGTTGACTAGTTATATAATATAATGAAGGGAAGCAGTCTCTGACTGATGGAACACGCAACTACTGCAGTGCAATGCGAAACTGCACTCGAGAAAAAGGTCCAGTACGACTAGCGGGTGCTTTTTATTTTTACTTTTCAAAAATTTCTGCAAGGCTGCTGCAAGCCTCGGTTTGCCTTCGGCAAGTAATGAATGTCCACTTTCAATGTCTCCGAAGAGATATTGAGATATCCCACAAGTGTACAGTGCTGTAGGCATTGCCGAGCAATTGCCCACGTGCCAGATTTTCGTCAAAAGCAAGCAAATGTAAAGGAATGGATTGCAAGCGTCCCGGCTGGTGCCTCTGTCATGCAATCATGTTCGCATGCACATGAGGGCAACTTCAGCAGCATGCAGTTGCACACGCTTCGTTGTGCGAGCGGAGACTGCTGTTCTATCAAAACCAAAACCATGCCACTCCATTCCGTCTCCAACTGGGTCCCAAAATTGTATGCAAAATGTAATGGTCCAGAATACGACAAAACCCAGTCCAGTCCAGCGGCGCGTGCTTGCCAGGCCGGCAGGCGAGGTACAAGCTAAACACACAGAAAAAAAGAACCTGGTCGCATCGATGCAAGACATTGCAAGTCAGGGTCAAAAAGTTCTTGGAGTGCTTCGTGCAACGAGTGAACTCGAGACAAACAAGCGCGCTGTGCGGGTTCAGCGTGCAGACATTGCCTTTTTTGCTTTAGCTCACTTCTCTTGAACTTTCTTTCGCGGCAAACTTTTCACACACTAAGGTCCCTCTCAAAAGAAAGCTTATCGAGAGAAACCTAGGTAATCAATACTTCGACACAGCAGTCTTTGGGGTAAAGAAGGGTTTTTGTAGTAGCGTATCATTTAAACAAGGACAGAAATGTTGATGACCTTGCGGCGGTCCGTACATTTCAGCTTAAAAAGTGCCATATCTGCAGTGACGTGAAGACGGCAACACCCGACGTCATGCAACCATGGTGACTGGTACGCAGGGACCAAAGATAGTTTTCCACGGCCGATGATTTTAGGAGTGAGTGCTTCAGCTCACAAAGTAACTCCTGCCGCGCAAAAATGTGGTTTCATTTCACAACACGACGGCATGGCTGGTACCCGGCATGCTAGCGTCGGAGCGTCCGCACACGCTTGGATCTATCGTTTCAAAAATTTAAAAAAGACACGAGACCAGACCCACGAGACAACGAGAGCAGGAAACGAAAGACGGTGGGAAACACCATGCAAGACTGAATGGATGATTAGTGCAGGGTACTTTGTGTCAGGCAGCCGCTTGCACCACCTAACTCACACAGGCTCAATTACGGCACTCAGTTTAGTTTCAGTTTTGAAAGGCGACCGAAATTGGTCCTTTGGTGCAGGCTTGGCGCAGATACCCATATTTCGGCAAAGTGCACCAGGATGTATCAGGATTAGCCCCTTGGCGCAGTTTGACGCCGCAATCACATCACTGATCATTGCACCCTGACAGTGGTCTGCCCTACTTGTTCTTCCCTAGAAAAACAAATATGGCTGTGCAAAACAAGAGTGTGAAAGGTATGTGCTCAGCAGCATAACAAAATTTGTACAAATAATCTATTGAACTGGCTGCAATAGACCGATCTCACAAGGAGTTGCACGACGCCACCGCTGCCGCGGTGCATTCTGGTACCTGTAGTTCTCCCCAGTTTTCTGGCCACGTCAAGGCGCGTTGTACGTCCGGCGTTTGGGAATTTTCAGGTTAGCACGAAACTTTTAGTCGGCCGTTTACTCACGGTTTTTAATGGGTGTCTTCACCCGTTCTGTGTCAAGGTGCTACGATAACAGCACCAGGCAAAAAGGCATCGGATGTTATGTCTTCCGGGAAGAAAGCAGCCCACGAAAAGAGTGTCTAAAACAGGTAAAGAGAGAGGTAGAAGTGCGGCTGGAAAAAGTGTTTTTAGATTTGTTTCGTTATTTGATTCATTATTTATATTCACCCCATTGCACGATAACTAAAGAGTGTAAGCTTACTCAGGGCATGAGACGTAGCAGGGCATACCAAAGTGTTCTGTACGTTGGAATCTTTTAGAGCACTCGCTCCGTAGCGGTATATCGGAACTTCCACACTGCCTTGCGGCGACCGTTTTTAATACAATGTTTGGTTTATGCATTTTGGTGGTTACAACTGTTATTGATACGACATGTTTTGAGCACAACTGTGCTTCAAAAGATAAGTACAATCACCGAAGAAAGAGCAGCGATTCTCGGTGTATATATATATATATAACTTGAAATAAAACGACTTTTTCAAAATCGGACTTAATTGTTCTTTTTGTTTTTTTTGTGGGTTATTATGCCACAACCTGATTTTGCTGGCGTTACTGATCCATTCTGTATTAACACCAATCGACACAGCGGAAAAAAGCATTCTCCGTCGGTCAGCTCTTACCGTTCGGAGCTTGAACAAACCAAATAAAAGTGAATAGAAACTGTACACAAGAGCTCATCTCTACCCGAAGTTCTCAGGCATCTCTCATGGTTACGTTTCATTTTGACAAATGCGAGTTGTTACGGCTCGTCAGGCAGATTCTTTTTGTAGATTGTTTCTTTGTGTGCAGGCTTCCCCCCGCAGTTCATATGTACCCTGTCGCAAAGGCTCTCAACCAGAATAGAATGAGTGTTAGAAAACTATTGCTCTCCGAGAATGTCTATTGAGCTCGTCTTACTTCATTGTCGAGTAAAAGTTATGCCCAAGCCTGCGCACAACATAGCTCAGTGTTTCATTGACACGTTTGACGCTGTTCCGCGGTGCTACACCGAGCCGATGGTCCCTCGAATTTTGTGCTCTTTCACGTTGAGGTAGATATTCCCTTGCTTCCAAGTTTATTGAGACGTAGGAGCACCCGGAGTGCTCGAGGGAGTAGTGGCCTCGTTGTTTTGCCGCTGTTGCAGTAAGACCACAGCGTGAACGCAGCGGGTTCACGCGCGTTCACGAAGGCGAAGAAGCGGACGACGACGAAGCAGATGACAAAGCGATTCTGAAGCGATATGACGACTGAAACTGTTTTTTTTGCGCCTGATGACAAACTAAGGCATCACAAACAACACAATCTTATAAAGTACTCATATGCAGGAGAACCCAAGCTAACACCAGGGCTTCCCAAACTATGATGTACGCCCACATGAGCCCTTTTCAGTCGGGAAGCCGGAGAGCGACGACTACAAGTAGCATGGCGGCGGCAATACTTCCGGAATGGCGCGCCTGCGCAGTTCGCTTGGTGGCATCGGTCTATTAAAGTTTTTACAAAGCCGTTTTTTAGGTGATGCTTTAATTATATTCAAACTTCATGGGTGTAGATTTTAGCTAAGCTGAAAAAAATCATCTTTTTGCCAAAGTACACGGAGCAAAAAGGTTAGAATCACCTGGTTGGCACTGTCACTCAATCATGGTACCACAAACTCGATCTGCTGGATTTGCTTTTGGGTGTTCATCTTAAAGGAACTTCCATTTCTTTGCTTTATGTAGTGTCATCTGTGAAAAAGAGCGTCAACTGGGCGGTTTTTCCTCGGTGCATAAGAATTTCACAGCTTTGTTCACTAGAACCTACACTCACCAAATTTAAGCATGATGAATGTACCACCAAAAGACACTAGAAAGATAATGGCCCTCAACTGAATTTTTTTATGTCTGGACACCGCTTGGAGACACCGTGCATATACTCAGATAAAAATTAAAAAGAAAATGCCTTGCGTGATAGTGTGCAGATTCTAAGTACTTTGTAGACACACTTCATTTGGTCCGAATAAGCGCCACAGTAAAGGTTGAAGCGCATGTGAGCGATTTAGCAAGCGACAGAAAAAGCGACGGGAGTCGGTGAAGAGCAACGGAGATTTCTCACTGTCGCTTGCCGAATCGCTCGGATTTCGGATTTCTAGAAATCTCTAGAAAGTCTGTGTCTGCAGTGCCGTCCGAAGGAAAGTCGGACGACGCGTGTATCATAGGAAAGCTCGTTAAAGGGGCGATTTTTTGAGCTACCTCAACTAACTATATTTTCTGCCTCCCCGGCCTTTCCTTCCCGGTATGCTATTTAGTATCGCGAAATTCATAAGTTATTGCGAAATCGGCAAATGAAAATGATGCAAAAACCAACATTCAAATATACCCGCACTTTTCAGTGCCCTGACGTCAGTGGCGGGCAGACTTGCCACTCGAGCGAGCAGCCTAAAAAATAGAATATGCCAATCATTTGTTCCGTGCTGGAGCGCGGGTCCTGGAGCGAGCTTCCAAAGCATTCATTTGACACCATGAAACTGCTTCGAATCAGTTGGGAACAAATTCTACAGTCCAAAGAGTGAACCCCTGCACTTCCACTGACGTCACTTTTTCCTTGTTGCCAGTAGACTTTCAGTTTGAAAAACACGATGAGGACCAAAAGTGTAAACTTAATAACTTTGTGGAAAAAAAATTATTTTAGCCTAACATTTGGGATACTACTTTAGCAATGTTGTTTGGTGAGTTTAGCAAAATTTCAAGCAAATCGGGGACCATAAAGAAATCGCCGGAGTGCCCCTTTAACCCAGTCCCACCGCCTGCATTCACGCCGCTTGGCGGCGACAGAATGCGGCTACTAATTACAAAACTTTTAACCCACTAGGCCCCGCTGTACGCGGCGTCCAGCCAGCAACACAAGCCACGCTGTCCCCCATGCACCTCCGGAAAGGGAGTCCCATACTCTTTTGTTGAGCGAAGTTTCATCAACAACGTTCGCTTTTTTTTGTTTTTCAATGTTAATCGTAAAAAAAGAATGCAGTGTCTAGCGTTACGTCCGACGGAACCCGAAATAAAAATTAAAGTTACATCCCGCGTAACTTTACGTCAAGGATTCGAGTAATGTCCAACGTAACCCAATATGAAAATTAAAGTTACGTACGGAACTTGACATAAAAATTAAAGTTACGTCCGACGTAACTTTAACCCAAGGTTTCGAGTTACGTACGACGGAACTCGAAATAAAAAATGAAGTTACCCTCACCCGCTGCCCGTTCCGACCTGGATTACTTTCATACCGGCGTAGGTCGTGGTATTGGCACGCGTTCGTGTAATTGCTACTGCGTGGTGCACGTTAAAGACCCCAGGTTAGCGATTGTACTGCAACGGCTAACTTTCTCATCTACAGCTAAGAGACAAGCCACCTGTGGAGACGAACTAGCATGAAAACTGCCTAAACATACGAGCAACACGGTTTTTCTAGATCATGGCACATATAGGGGCTTTAGACACTTTAGACGAGACGATGGGCCCTCAATCTGTCGTACGAACCACGAACCAACACTGACATCTCAGGCTCGCTGCATGCGTGCTCCGGTTTCCATTTTGTTAATGTTTTTCTTTTCTTTTGCGCGTCGCATCTAAGAAGTGGTTTCATACCAACAAAAAAAAATCCTCATAAAAAGAATTGCTAAAAAAAGAAAAAAAAGAAAGCGTATGCGACGGGCATACGTAGCCCCTACCTACATACGAGGCACACACTCCAACCCCCTCAACAAACCTGGAGATACGGATAGAGCCGTGATTTTAACCAATTTTCGAATGCTGCATCGGACGTAATGCAGAAGTAGTTTATAATATTTTTGTGTTTACGTCGTGTTTCGGGCACAAAGCGTAACATTCAATAAGGTTCCGAGGTTGCACAGGCCGTAACTTATCTCCATCGGACGCAACTCAAAACCTTGACGTAAAGTTACTACGCTACAGCTTCGAAAAACTCGTTTTGACACTTCACTTTCCACGAGACTTTCGGACGGCACTTGAAGGCGTGAGTGGAGTGCCGTCGGACGGCATCGCCTCGGTCGCTTGCTCCCGTCGCTTTCATGCAGTTTGCCTCGTCGCGCGACTGACCGAGCGACAGCGAAGCGGGTCGCCGTCGCATGTCTCGTCGCTCGCCTAATCGCTTGCATGCGGTTTATTCGTAAAGAACCCTATTTATGCCGTCCCTTCAAACCACGACCAACTCCTTCAAACGGCCATCGATCCCTTTGACCCACGCACGACCAACTCTGCGGTAGTTCCCCCATCTTCCCTTTGTCGAGATCGGCACTTACCGCTGGCGTGCGCAGAGTCAAAACCAGTCCATCCGTATCGGCGCCCTCCTTTGCTCCTTGAAGTGCTTGAAATTTACCCCAGAAGAAAGATCTCAACAAACGAAGCTTTCCAGAGAGAGCCACCAACAGCGACCAGAAGCAACGCCAAAAATTGCAACACTGAGTCGGCCGTGAATACATTTATAAATATTTCCCGATTTTAGAATTTTGTTTTGTTCAAAGAAATTTTTAAAATGTATTATTAATATTCTTAATTTATTCTATTATCAATAAATTTTTGTCTAGTCTTATTTTATTTTATTTTTTCAAAACGCTGTTTAAGGCTCGTTTTAATTCAGGAACAAAAGCGAAACTAACTTCTATTAGCGATTGACTTTTAGCTTCCTCGATCATCCGCACCGGTGCGCACCGGGGCACCGAGGTGCGCCCCTTCATCTTCGATCAAGTGCACCGGTGCGCACCGGACGTCCTCGATCAACGAAGCGCACCCTCCCGGTGCGGCTTTTCGTTGCCCCAACGCGCACCAAGAAAATCGGCGGTGCGCCGGGGGGCAGTCCCATCAGGCATTGCGGCCAGGAGCGGGAATCGAGAAGATGGCGGGAGTAGCAGACGCGCGGACTATCGAGATGGCGATCTTGCAAAAACGAGCACGCCTCGCAGCTGCGCTAGATGATTTCCTCGGGTCTTCTGACGGCGAGACGACGAGCTTCTCGCCATCGCCGCGATTACTGGCGATTGCTGCAGTGGCAAGGAGCGCCCGAAAAGCACGAACTTCGTGGAAAGCGGCGCGAGGCGTTTCGATGACAGCGAGGTACGGCTATTATCTGGCGTTTCGTTTTCTTGAACCAATAATGATGGCCAACATATACATGTGGAATTGTCACCCGCTTCGTGACCCCATCGACAATCACGTCCACGATGTTTATTTCTGTGGGACCGTCAAATCCGCGAGTAAAAAATAGAAGAGATTGACAGCAGACGGGCACCGTGCGCTGACCTACGCAAGAAAAAACGAACAAAACGCGAAGTGACGCAAGGTGGAGCTCGCCGCGGTGCACCGGCGCGGCGCAGTTTGTCCTCGATGTTGCACCGACATTGCGCTGCACCACCGAGGAGTGCTGTGCACTGTGCTGGTTTCAGGGCGATTCCGGTGCGAGTTGATCGAAGATGCTATTTCTTTCCCTGGGTACGGATCTAATTCAAGCCCCGACCCTCCCTCTAGCGGCCGAGCCTCTAGCGGCAAACGGGTCCGTTGCATCGGGCAACATTCTGCCAGTCGCTGCGTTGGTTGTGCGTTGTAGTCAAGGATTGTAGTGGGTTAGCGCTGTAATTTCTGAGATTCCTATTCCGCACCAAGAAAGCCGCAACAATTGCTGCGTGGTCGGCAAGATCGCGCACGGCACGAAGTACTACATCCTCTCGTCGAAGCCGTACGAGGCGGAGTACTGCGCGACCTGGGTACGACTTGTGCGTCCATACAGGTTACTGGTGTTTCTTACCTTCCAGTTCGCGCTTTGTTTAAGCTGCTGACGAATAATGCAATTTACTTTTTTTATCTTCTAGCGACGATGGAACAGCATCGACACCGACGGCAAACATGCAGCAAATACTTCACCGGAATCGAGAAGCGGAATGCGGTCGGCCTCCTAAGCCTACCGTTGGATGTTTCCTTCAGCCTACAGGAAGATAGTAAAGAGAATCGTGGAACGGCGCGAAAAGAAATCGCCCAGTTATTGTCAAGCTGATTCAGAAATAAACGTACATAATTACCGCGGTCCACTCAACGCCAACAAATTTTTTTTGCGGGCGCGCTTAATTTTGTTTGCAGAGTACGGCGCTCCGTGACATCCACTTGTCCGTCGAAACGGACCTCCTTCACGTCGCACACGCGGCCAGATTCATGAAACAGTTTTCTCTTCGTCATATTGGCACCACGGAAGAGGCTTTCTGGATTCGTAACCGCCTTAAACCCCGTCGTAATCACCCTGGGAACACTGTCCGCTGTGCTGCTAATCGCCACTGCTTCCCCTCGATGATTCTGCACCGGCTACCGAAGAAGCTTTCCGGATTCTTAGTCGCCCACTGTCCTCTGCGCTGTTCGTTGCTATTACTTCGCGATGATTCTGAGCCGGCGGCACCGGCTTCCGAAGGAACTTTCCGAACTCATAACTGCCTTAAATTCCGTCGTAATCACGACGGGGACACTGTCCGCCGTGCTGTTCGTCGCCATTGCTGCCCGATGCTCCTGCGGCGGCGACCGCCAGGTCGCGGCGAACAATAGGCGACCGCCGCGACACGGCCGGCTTGCTCGCTTCCTTGATTTCAGTTTCTTTTCTACTTCAAAATGTGTCCCATGCAGTAGTTTTTCAGCTGAAGAAATGATTCGCGGAGACTTTATTTTCTGACATACATGTCCGATCCAGACACTTCAAAATATTTTTCAGGAGTTCAATCTTTTCTACACCGACGAGATCCTCATGATTGGACAACATCCATATCATCTGCAGTTTCTGTTGTTCAATGATGAGGCGATGCATTTCACCTGGACGGGCAGGTGACAGAACTACCGCTCTCGGAGTTCGACAAATCGGCACTGAACGCTCGAGACAGCTTTGCAGTCGCCGAAGGTAACAGTCTGGTTCGGAGTTTGGCGAGAGGGCCAAGAGGGCGTCGTTGGCCCCTTTTTCTTCAATGGCAACGTAACATGCGAGCACCGTCCTAGATGCTGCAGCACACTGATCTCTATGACAATTGCTGGATCGCGCTTCCCCGCTTGTTCGCTGCAGCGCAAGTGAAGCCACTAGGGATGCCGCAAACTTTTTTTCGAATCGAAGTTTCGATGATCGATTCAAGTGGTTCGAAAGGTTCGAAAGATTTCGATTTTTCGAATTGTCTGTATCGTAAAATTCGACGGAGGTCGAATTTTCGAACTTGTTAGGCTAAGAAGTTCGACGCTTTTCGAACCGTCGAACTTATTACGCTAAAAAATTCGATCTTTTTCGAACTTTCGAACTTATTGCGCTGCAAGGTTCGATGCTTGTCGAACTTTCGAACTTGACTGACCAAGAAATTCGATGAATTTCGAACTTTCGCACTTATTTATCAAGAGAATTCGAAAAGATTCGAACTTTCGAATTCTGAAAAGTCAGAAATTCGACGAACTTCGAACTTTTAGGGTAAAAGTTCGACGTTCGTCGAACTTCGAAAGACCGGCGGACGGTTTCATTTGATTTCAAGTAGTGGGGTACATTCGTAATTTTTTTTTCTCGAACTTTTACACGCGGTGCTGCGTTCCTTACGAAAAACAATGTCGTTTATTTCAATGTTCTGGCGTGCTTAGGTTTAAAGAAATAAATCCCCGAAGGGGCGAGGAAGGACGACGGGTTTTTGACGATTATCGTTTGTGCCAGATTTGAAGCACGCTGCAGCCGGAGCTATTTATGGTAGATATGTTACACTTTTTTAAAGAATGATCTATGTATAGCCTAGGTAAGTGCCGTCTTAAGATGTGATTATCGTTATTCAACGTGAGTTTCGAAGAAATGTCAAACATGTATCTGCATGCAATTATGACCTAAACTTGATATTTATTTTCGTCTAAGTTGTTTGAGGTATCGCATTTAAATTAACACCACAGACAGTACATATCATTGCTATCTGCACAATACAAAATAATATATTTATTGTTTTTTCACGTTAAGGAATAAATTAACTCATGGGAGAAGATTTCTAATAGTGTTCAAGTTCAGCACGTCATTAAAAGAAAGCTTTTTTTTTTTCACTTCACGTTCCTGGTACGTGTTTCTTTTAGCCTGTACGCATTTTGGTAAAAGAAACTTGTTTCGAAGTTCTGAACCTCTGAATATGCAAGAATAGAACACTTCCGACGAATTCTTGACAGTTTTTTTTCCTCCTGCTTTTTATTTCCGCATTTATTCTTTTTTTTTTCTTTTTTTTTTTCTTACTATCGGCACAGGTATTTAGGTCGAAAAGACAGCTTTGAACTTCCGAACCACTGAGCATGTGACGAGTAGTGCCTTCTGACAACGAGTTTCTAACAATGACCATCTACGCAACCTTTTATGCAGTGAAGAGCGACAGTAGCTATACATATGCATAAATAATTTCAGATTAAAATAAGCTCGACCACGCCGTCTTTCCCCGTATTGTTTTCTTTAACAGTCCGAAATACCTGCAAGGGAGAGAAAGAGGCTGAAGCCCCCCTTCCCCCCGCTACTTCCTTTCCCCCCGTTTTTCCTCTTCCGACGCCACTTGTATGGTAGAACGCTCTTCGACCTCAAGTTGTGTCGGCTTTTGTGCTTTTTGCGAGGCAATTCCTCCGTCCCAGAAAATAAACCTCCAGGACAATTACAAACTTCACCGGATCGGATTACTACCAGCGTGCAAGGGGTGGCGAGGTAGTTTGCCAGGTCTCTTCAAGGTTTTTCTGAGCCTCAACCTCCTGCTCACCCCTGGCCGTTTCGAACTGGATGAGTCTCGTAAAACAGTGTGTTCGTGTGATCACTACTGCGTGATGGCGGTTAAAGACCCCCCCCCCCCTTTCCCCCGGGCTGGCGGTCACAATTCTGCAATGGCAAATATTCTAGCACGTCCGGGACACTCGTCGTCTCATTTAATTGCCTGACCAACTTCGCAGAATCTAGATATCACACCCTAACTTTTCTAAACTTGATTTTGTGAAAACCAGTGAGTCGTGAAAACGTTATTTGAAACTGAAACTGTGGAAAAACTTGAAAATCCGACTTCGAACTTTGAAAACTTGGATTAAAAAGAAATTCAAAATCTTCGAAGTTTTCTTTTCTTTTTTTTTTAATTTAGCGTTAAAAGAGAATCGAAACCTTCGAACTTTTCGAACTTTATGCAGAAAGAAATTCGAAATCTTCGAATTGTTCGAACTTCATGTCTATAAAAATTCGAAGTGTTCGAAGTTTTCGAATTTTTTTCCAAAAAATTTTGAAATCTTCGAATTTATCGAACCTGAAGGAAAGAAATATTCGAAATATTCGAATTCGAAATTCGAGAAACCGTGAAAGCTTCGAAATTTTCGAATTCGAAACTCCGCTGTGGTCAAAAGTTGCGAATTTTTCGAATTCGAACCTCGGTCGGTACGAAAATATCGAAATTGTTCGAAATCGAACCTCAGTTCGCTTCGCAAATATCGAAACCTTTCGAAATCGATCCTAGGGTGGTTCGCGACATCCCTAGAAGCCACCGGACTTCACTCGCTTGGGATACGATTTGCCGTATTTGCTAGCCTTTGCTGCGGTTTTCCAGCGTGCTGTAGACACGTTTTCTACTCGTTCGTCGTCATTCGCCGAAGAAGTTTTAGAGCGCAGCTCTTAGGGGCCCGTTCCCGGCTTGAGCGGCGTCGCCGTCGGCGTCGCCGTCGCCGTCGCCGTCGGCGTAACCGCAACCCTCGTAACCCTCGTGAGGGTTACGAGGGTTACGAGGGTTAATCTCATGAGGGTTACCCTCACGAGGGCCACGAGGGTAACTAACCCTCGTAACCCTCGTAACCCTCACGAGGGTTACGAGGGTTACGAGGGTTACAAGGGTTAGTTACCCTTGTAACCCTCGTGAGGGTTACAAGGGTAACTAACCCTCGCGAGGGTTACTTACCCTTGTAACCCTCACGAGGGTTACGAGGGTTAGTAACCCTCGTGAGGGTAACCCTCGTGAAGGTAACCCTTTTGAGGGTTACGAGGGTTAGTAACCCTCGTGAGGGTAACCTTCACGAGGGTTACCCTCACGAGGGTCACGAGGGTTATGAGAGTTACCCTCACGAGGGTTACTCACCCTCGTAACCCTCACGAGGGTTACGAGGGTTAGTTACCCTCACGAGGATCACGAGGGTTATGAGAGTTACCCTTACGAGGGTCACGAGCGTTGCCCTCACAAGGGTTACTAGGGTTACCCTCACGAGGGTCACGATGGTTACCCAGGTCGTGACCCCCCGTTGACGTCATAGGCACTGATGACGTCGTCAGTGACATCACTGATGACGTCACCGGCATCCGCATCGTCATCGTCATCATCACTGATGACGTCATTAGTGACGTCACTGATGACGTCACCGGCATCCGCATCGTCATCATCATCACTGATGGCGTCATCAGTGACGCTACTGATGACGTCATCGGTATCGTCACGTGGCCCCAGGTCACGTGACCCCCCGACGTCACGTGACGCCCCAAGGTCACGTGACTCCCACAAGGTCACGTGACCCACAAGGTCACGTGACCCCCAAGGTCACGTGACCCCCCCGCCCCCCCGAGGTCACTTGACCCACCCCCAGTACCCTTCCCTCCTCCTCCTCAAGAGCTGCGCTCTAATTCGGCGTTACAGGGAGTTGTAAACGGCTTTTTTTTGAAGACTCTGTGTATTGTTGAGACTAGCCGTTGTGAACACGTGGAAAATTTTACGAAAGTGCAGTGTCGCAGGAAAAAGGCACAACGCGTCGAAAGGAAGGGCTGGCGGCGTGTTCAAAGCTTCCTTGGCACGCCGAAGTGCCGTGTCTCTGTGCCTTCGCACGCTTGGATACCGACCAAGAACCGACGCCGTGTGTATGTGTTTAGCGAGTGTAATGTGCGTGAAGCTGTTCGTGCCTCTGGGTCAGGGTCTTTTCCCCTCGCGGTTTAGGAACGAGCTTAATCCAGCGTCCACTAGCGACGGAAGATGGGGGGAAGGTACGTCTTTTTTTCGTCCTTAGACGATTTACACAATACCGTGCACAACAGCTCCTCATCACTGATCAGTGCTGGCTTATTATCAACCTACTTAATTGCACTTGACGTTTGAGCGCGGCTCGCCTAATTGTAATTGGTCAACAGATTGCACACAACCATATCGGCCGCGCTTCAAAGATTTTCATTCTCGCCGTCTTGTACTTTTGCTTTCGAAAACCCCCTGGCTCCACAACGTTGCCCTATTCGTGCTCCCACGAAATCTATTAGAGTAGATTTGGGACATAGCCATGGTTAATATAGTACATAAGAACACGTACAGATCTCCCCCTTTTATTGATAGCAACTCACCGGAACAGCTGGACAATCCGGAACTCCGTGGCCGATATATATAAATGATCTAAAGGCATCTACTCGCGACACACGTTCAGAACTTTGGCGGGGCGTCAATTCTTGACCGGTATCCAAGCGTGCGAAGGCACAAAGATGCATCACTCGGCGTGCCAAGGAAGCTTTGATCACGCCGCGACACCGGCGACACGTTTTCGACGAGTTGTACCTTTCGATACGGCTTCACGCACATTGCACTCGCTAAACACATTCACACGGCGTCGGTTCTTGGTCGGTATCCAAGCGCGCGAAGGCACAGAGACACGGCACTTCGGCGTGCCAAGGACGCTTTGAACACGCCGCCAGCCCTTCCTTTCGACGCGTTGTGCCTTTTTCCTGCGACACTGCACTTTCGTACAATTTTCCACGTGTTCACAACGGCAAGTCTCAACAATGCACAGAGTCTCAAAAAACTTCTTCGGCGAATGACGACGAACGAGTAGAAAACCTGTCTACAGCACGCTGGAAAACCGCAGCAAAGGCTAGCAAAAACGGCAAATCGTATCCCAAGCGAGTGAAGTCCGGTGGCTTCACTTGCGGGAGCGGCAAGCGCGATCCAGCAATTGTCATTGAGATCAGTGCTGCAGCATATCCTATGGAAACGCAGCGACGCCACCGGTCTCCAAACAACACGGCGCCGTTTCGCTCGGGAGACAAGAGATGGCGCAAGCGGTCGCGACGCCAACTGCCGCCAACGAACGAGCAGACGACGCCGAGAACCGGCGTTTTTAGCAGACAAGGAACTGCAGTTCCTTGCTGTTACCGCGCCTGCCTTTTTTGTTTCTGCGACTGTCACCGCCTGCGGAACGCGCGCCGCTTTTAAGTCGAAAAGTCGCCTGCTAAAAAGGCCTGCTCTCGGCGCCGTATGCTCGTTCGTTGGCGCACGTTGGCGGCGTTTGTTGCGCCATCTCTTGTCTCCCGTGCGAAACGGCGCCGTGTTGTTTGTAGACCGGTGGCGTCGCTGCGTTTCCATAGGAGCTAAGCCTTTTTCTTTCTTTACTTTTTCCTCAGGTAAATTCGCTCTTCGCAAATTTTACAAAAAAAAAAAATGCACCATCTGTGGGCAACGCTGCACAAAGTCGTAGCGCGATAGGTTAAGAAACCGAATTTTCCGGTCGATTTAAAGAGCCTGACGTCTCCTTGAATCACCCCGTATTTGCGACCGCACCTCACAGATGCCAGAGGTTTTCGGTTAGTTTCGATTTCGGTCTGCGGTCTGCGGCACAGCACAGCCCGCACAGCCACACCGTTTCTCACGTGCTCCGCTTGTTAAAGGACTGTTCTTTTAAACTCAGGTTAGGCTCGCTAAGCTGTTTATTTGTAAAATGATTTTGTTTACCGCGAAAAGAGATGTTTTGTTGCTTCACCAGCTGGCAGTTGCAGCTGGTCCCAGCTGGAATTGGAGTTGGTCCCAGTTACCGCTGGTACCAACTCCAGCAACAATGAAACACGGCACAAAATGGAAGGTTGACAAGACTTTATTGTCAAAAACTTGGAGAATGAAACTAAATAATAGGTTCGGTGACGTACACGCTCCGGGTTTAGCCACTTGCTTGCGACGGTTGAATGGCTTTTTCAGAGGTAGTATTCGTGAGATGAAGGAAGATCGGCCGCTGGCGTCTGTTAGCGAAGCCGTCCTCAGCTTCTCTTCCTATCGCGTGAAGAAAGGTGCTCACCCGTGATCCCGCGTTGCGCAGGTGAAGTCCTGATAAGCTGCGGTAGCGCTCCCACCTTGCAATCTCTGTCACAACAGTCGAACATTTTCGAGGTAGACCTCCCGCCATTTTCGCCATTGTGCTCTCCGCGGCGTTCTTTCTTCCGTCCAGTCTATGTGCGTTCGGTCTTTCCTGGGTGCCCTCCGATCGCTGAACTGCATCTTTCCATCCTCGAAGTTCACCGCCGCCACGATGGTGTGTGTACAGTTAGGTCCAAAGTAGCGCAGCTGTAGTTTTGATACTTACACAACGACGCCAACTTGGGTGATGGCGTCCGCGGCGTCCGTCCGACTATGGTGGCTAGAGAGTTGGGTGTGTCGAGCGGCGGCCGGCGCGCGGCACCAAAAGGAAATCTGTCGCCAGGAGGCGCCTCGGGAGCCCTGTATGCTATCCGACCGCGGCGTCAGCAGCATTTTGGCTGCGCTGGGACCGAAATGCGCTGCGTGCGGTCCTTTTTCCGGTCACTTGTCGGCTGTGTTTTTTTACAAAATTAATTGGTGTGGCATAATGAAAGTCTTATAAACCTGGATTCGATAGTCGACCCGATTTTGGAGCGCCGACGAAGGTAAATCAGCACTTGAAGTCGTTCTCTCCTCACCGCAACGCTCTCGGGGTAATATAAAAAAATGGGGCAATTTTTTTTTATTATTATTATTTTCTCTCGTGTACTATGTTTTCAAAATGCGTGAAACGTCCGCCGAGGTATCAGCAGCCGTGACGAAATTTCGCGTTTCAAGCCGCTATGTTACGTCTATCAAATGAATCGACGCTGAACGGCTCAGGCATTTTAACATTAAAATATGTGTGAGGACGCTGGATGCTTCTGGAGCGATTCCCCTGTGATTCAAGAGCAGACATGGCTGGCGAGAAACAACGCGAAAAGTTGTCATGACACAAAGCAAACAATGCATTTTTGGCACTTTACATGTTTATGCAACGTGGAAAACTAGCAATGAAATACAAAATCGATTTTAAAAGAGAGTGAGCGAAGTAACATAATATACATCATAGGGTGTTTATTTATAACAAAAATCGGCGGATGTTTATCGGCGTTTATTTATTTCACCAATACTGGTGCTTTTTGGTGAATTCTCTCATGCAGACGCTAAAAACGGGGATCATCGGGGGCGGGGGCGGGGGGGGGGGGGGGGGGGGGGGGGGGGGGGGAGGAGGTTGCGAATGCAAACTACAGCTGAAGACGAAAAACATTCCAAATTTTATTTACGTCTTTTACACAACCTCTTTCACACAGGATTATTGTTGTATATGCATGCATACATTCCTAGGCTCGTGTCTGTCACTGACGCCCGCTCCTTCCTGTTGACGACGCGAAAGGTCAGCGTTGGGTAAAATACATATAAAAGATACTTCAGGTAATTAAAGTACAAAGTAAATGAGACGTGATGTACTTTAAGTAAATTTGTATGAAATACACTGGGAACAACGTACTTGAAGTAAAGAACTATAAGTACAATGTACTTTCAAAGTAAAGAACAAGTATTTTAACACAATCTTTCATGATGCCCTTTCATTCCCCTATACAGTGATTTTTTTCAAATTGGTATGCATTGCCCAGGGGTAATCAAGGGTGCAATGCCTCAAAAACAGCGGCGAATGTTTGATAAAGCCAAATGGCCACAAAGTAGTTTTTTTTTTTTTTTTTTTTTTTTTTTTTTTTAGGAATAGAGTTGAATTCAGAAGACCCTCTTCTGAATTTGGCACCCCTTGCACTGGATTGTAGCAGCCAAGGGGGTTAAATGTAGTAGGACAGAGCATGACGTCAGCCCCATAGCTCTCATAGAAAAATGTCCTCTCCTTAATAAAAAAAGAAGAAAAAAAAATGCGTGTGCATGCGAGCTGGTGATAATTAATCATAACGTGACACCGGAGATTTGGGTGCGAAAAAAATTAAGGAACTTTCAAGTAGAAGGAAAAGACAAAAGAGAATGTCTTAAAGCATTGTGACGTCCTCCTCTGTTGTCTTTTACTTCGACATGAAAATTAAATTTTTCCGCACCACAGTCTCAGGTGCTACATTATGATTAATTTTGCTCTCCTGATATCTTAAACCTCGTTGCTTGCGCTGACCGACAGAGAAGTAGCGAGAGTTTAAAAAGCTACGGGAACGCCGCCCCCGAAACAAATGGAGCGATGCGTCGTCTGCTCACGTTTCTGGTGAGAGTAGAATATCCCTCCCAGTATTTCTTCGGAGTTGACAAAGCGTCATTTCGCGATACAAATTTAACAAAACCAAATTCGGGGAATGTGCTTTGAAGTCGGGCATTGTACTTTCCTCGGAAAGTACCAGAAAAAAATGTACAGTACATACTCAGAGAATGTACTTCAAGTAAAGTACAAGTGTCCTAAATCTAATTTAAGTAGTAATTTAAGCGCAATGTACTTAGGTACATTGTACTTTAACTACAATGTACTTAAAGTACTTCCCAACGCTTGCCGCAGACGTGTTCAGCAGGACGCTACGAGCCCCAAAACATCACTCATACAGCGATATCTCGAACGGATCGAGCGATACTTTAGAGAAGTATCGCTCGATGTACCGCTCGTCGAAGTGAAGTGCGCACACCACAGAGTTTTCCTGAAGATGCGTGTATCCCCTCGAAATATTCCTGTCCCACTGAGAGAAGAGGACTGGGCCCTTCGGGACGATGAACAACGTGTGTTTTTCTTTTGCAGGCCTGTAGCCTGTCGTGCATCCTGGAACGAAGCAGTGCTTCGCTCGCTGCTTTTTCTTTACGCCGGGGGTTGACGGGGCAATGTCCATGGTCTCCGCGTGTCACGGAACGGTTGAAATAAATTCACACGAGCGCTAACGAACAGATGAAAGCGGGCGTGAACTCGTCGCTACCCCGCCTTGCCGCATGGAAATCAGTGCGCCAGCTGCGCGCGCCTAGCATACAGGCTGATTAGAGCGCCCCTGACGGTGATTTTCCAAGCCGGCCGCGGCGATGCATGGGAGAGCCGGCGCGCTCGACACACCCAACTCTCTAGCCACCCTAGTCCGACTCCGGACTCCGGATGGATAGATGGATGGATGAATACGGCTGAGCCCTTTGGATCGGGCGGTAGCTTACGCCACCTAGCCATTTTGTTTTACCATTTAAGCTTAGAATATTTAAATGTGAAATCTATATTCACTCCGCAGTGCAAAGAAAGTGAGGCTATGAAACCCCCTTGCCATCAGTGAATAAGAAAATACCTAGTTTTCTCTCGATTTCTGCCACCATTCACTTAATCTTTGCTTGGTAATCTCTACAGTCTTGAAATCCACTCTCCCTTCGCTGTCTCTAAAACCCAATGACTTTATTAAATCTATGTTGTCTTCGGTAGGCATAGGACGTGAAGCCCTTTACAGTAGAGTATCAAGTGCTCAGCCGTCTCGTCCTCCTCTCCACAAGCAGTGCACACTGTATCAATTTCCTGGTACTTCACTCTGTATGTTCTGGTTCGCAGAACACCCGTTCTTGCCTCAAACAGCAATGAGCTTCCCCTAGAATTGTCATAAACGCTTTCTTTGGCAATAACTCTTTTGTTTAATCTATAGCTTTCCAGAGCAGTCTTTGTCTGCATTCCCTCTAGCCACGGATCTCTTTCTGTGGCCTTAACTTTCTTCTTAACTGAGACTTGCTCTTCCGTATCTTCGCTATAGCCCAAAAACTTTCCTCTTAATTTCCTAGTGCGCTGTCTCCACTTTGTGTCTACACTCCTCATGTATAAATAGCTGAAAACCTTTCGTGCCCATTGCTCCCCATCCATTAGCCTCAACCTATCCTCAAATTCTACCTTGCTCACCGCTTCCCTGCTCTCAAATGATGCCCATCCCATGTCTCCTTGTACTCCCTGGCTTGGCGTTTTGCAATGCGCCCCCAAAACCAGTCTACCTACTCCGCGCTGTTTTATTTTTAGTTTCGCATGCACTTCGGATTTCATGCATAGCACTGCGTTTCCTAAAGTCAAGCCAGGCACCATGACCCCTTTCCAAATCTCTCTCCCCACCTCATACCTGTTGTAATTCCAAAGTTCTCTATTTTTCATTACAGCTGCATTTCTGTTGCCCTTACCTATTATATACTTTTCATGGTCTCTGAGATATTCTGCACCATCACATATCCATACTCCTAGATACTTGTATTTACTAGCTCTCTCAACTGTAATATTCTGTATCTTCAGCCTCTCAACTTCATCCTCGTTAAAAATCATGACTGCCGATTTTTCGCTACTGAATTCTAAACCTAATTCCTCTCCTTCCCTACCACAGATGCTCATTAATTCCTGCAACTCTGTCCTGTTGTTAGCCATTAGTACAATATCATCCGCATACATCAATCCCGGTAAGGATTGCTGAATTTTTTGGCCTAGCTTACTGTAAGAAAGGTTGAACCCAAGCCCACTCTTCTCTAGTCTATCCTCCAATCCTCTCAGATACAACATAAACAGCAAAGGCGATAACGGGCACCCCTGCCTAAGGCCTCGTCTTACCTCTATTTTCCCTGTCGCCTTTCCTTCCCATGTTATAATCACCTTGTTGTTATCTTTGTAAATGTTCCTTAATAGTGCTGTTAGTCCTTCATCTAGGTTTAAGTTCTCCATTATGTCCCACAGGTTTCTTTGGTTCACATTGTCATAGGCACCCTTGATATCCAGAAATGCCAGCCAGAGCTGTCTGTTTTCTTTTTGCGCTATTACCTTACCGGCGTCCTTACCGGCGTCAGCATAGGCAGCGCCATCTGTCGACAGCGCGTACCACTAATCCGCACCCGCGTGCCACGGCTAGGGTGGCTACCACGGCGGCCGGCTAGCTCCGATTGTCCAAAAGATAAATTTATTTATTAAAATAAAAAAGAAAAAAACAATACTGTAGGTATTTAAATAAATGTTTTAATATATTTTAATAATGCACTAAATGTTCATTTAGGTGAACACATCATGTCAGTAATTATATTTTCCAATTAAAAAAATTATTTAGTTAATTAAAATTTTTATAAATATATAAATGTACCCAGTAATTAAAAATTTCCCTATTTGTGTAAATCTAAAAATGTAAGTGTTTTAGTTTTCTTCATTAGCAAAGGTCAGTACACCCCCAACTTGTCAAAATTGTTGCCCCGTGTGAACTGGGAACGGGAAAGGCATTTGAAGTCCGACTGGGAATCGCTCCAACCAGTTACTTTCCTAACTGGTTCCAGTGCACTTCATTCCCAACTGGGAGTCAAACCAGTTGACTCCCAACTGGGAATGGTTCAAACCAGTTGACTCCCAACTGGAAATTAGGGATGCCGCGAACCGCCCGAGGTTCGATTTCGAAAGGTTCGATAATTTCGAACCGAACTGATGTTCGATTTCGAAAGGTTTCGATATTTTCGACCGTACGAAGATTCGATTTCGAAAAATTCGCAACTTTTAAAAATCGTGAAGTTTCGAATTTGAAAAGGTCGAAGCTTTCACGGTTTCTGAAAGTTCGGGTTCGATTATTTCGAATATTTTTTTACTTGAGGTTCGAGAAATTCGAAGATTTCGGACTTTCCCTAACTTTAAATTCGAGAGAATCGAATGTTTCGAATTTCTTTGAATCTGAAATTCGAAAAATCGAACTTTTCGAATTTTTAGAGACATAAAGTTCGATAAATCGAAGATTTCGAATTTCTTTTTACATAAAGTTCGAAAAGTTCGAAGGTTTCGATTCTCTTTTAGCGTGAAATTCGAAAAAAAAAAACGAAAAAAAATACTTAGGCTTCGAATTTCTTTCAAGTCCAAGTGAGCAAAGTTCGAAGTCCGGTTTTCATGTTCCGCCACAGTTTCAGTTCCAAATAAAGGCCCGTTCACACTCTTGCGACCTGGTAAGACCGAGAGAGACCAGACCGGTTTTTAAGCCTCTTGCGATCTCTTAGGACCAGCTCCGCTGCATCGCATCCAATCCTAAGAAGTCGCCAAAGCCTCAAAAACCGGTCTGGTCTCTCTCGGTCTTACTCTGTCCCCAGAGTGTGAACGGCGCTTAAGGTTTTCACGCCTCACTGGTTTTCACGAAATCAGGTTTAGAAATGTTCGGGTGGGATATTTGGACTGCGCGAAGTTGGTCAGGCAATTAAATGGGACGACGAGTGTACCGGATGTGCTGGATCATTTGCCAGTGTAGAGTGACGTGTGCAGATCAGTAATTGTGACCGCCAGCCCGGGGGGAGGGGGGGGGGGTTAACGTGCATCACGCAGTAGTGATCACACGAACGCACTGTTTACCGATACTCATCCAGTTCGAAACGGTCAGGGACAGGCAGGTGGTTGAGGCTCAGAAAAACCTTGAAGCGATCTGGCAAGCTGCCTCCCTGCCCCCCTGCACGCTGGTAGTAATCCGCTCGAGCGCCGCCCAAGTGACGCTGGCATATAGTAAGTTTAGTTTGTACATGATGCAAAACCCCGATACTGGGAATGAAATTTGAAAGAAAAAGTGTAAGAAGACAGAAAAAAGGGGACAGGACAAAGTCTCAAACTCAGCTCACGACAACGTCTCAAACTCAACTCAGCTGAAAACTCGGCTCAGGACAGCGTCTCAAACTCAACTCCGCTGAGTTTGAGACGTTGTCCTGTCCCCTTTTCTCTTTCTTACACTATTTCTTTCGAATTTCATCCCCAGTCTCGGTATTTTGCATCATGATCAACATACACCAGCTCGCCTGCAAGGGATTTTGCATCATGATCAACATACACCAGCTCGCTTGCACCTTCACAATTCTTTAGTTTGTAATTGCTTTGGAGGTTTATTTTCCGAGACGGAAGAAACGCCGAGCAAAAAGCACAGAAGCTGACACAACTTGAGGTCGAGGAGCGTTTTACCATACCAGTAGAGTCGGAAGAGGAAAAACGGGGAGAAGGGGGGGGGGAGGGTTCCAGCCTCTCTCTCTCTCTCCCTGTCTCTCCCCACCCCCCACCCCCGCCCCCCCCAGATATTTCGGACTGTTTAAGAAAACAATACGGGGAAAGAGGGCATGGTCGAGCTTATTTTAATCTGAAATTATGCATATGTATAGCTACTGTCGCTCTTCACTGCATAAAAGGTCGCGTAGATGGTCATTGTTAGAAACGCGTTGAAAGAAGGCGCTGCTCGTCACATGCTCGGTGGTTCGGAAGTTCAAGGCTATGACTTTTCGACCTAAGTAAGTGTGCCTTTGGTAAAAAATAGTAAAAGAAGAAACATAACAATAAATGCAAAAAATAAAAAGCTGGAGAAAAAAAAAACCAAAAAAACTCAAGAATCCACCGGAAGTGTTGTACTCTCGCATATTCGCAGGCCCAGAACTACGAAACAAGTTTCTTCTACCAAAACGTGTACAGGCTAAAAGAAACATGTACCAAAAACGTGAAATGAAAAAAAATAAAAAAATAATAAGAATATATATATATATATTATGACGTGCCGGAGTTTGAACAATATTAGGAATCTTTTTCCCTGAGTTAATTTATTCCTCAACATGAATATAACAATATATACATTAATTTGTATTCTGCAGATGTTAATGATATGTACATTCTGTGGTGTTAATTTAAATGCGATACCTCAAACTATTTCGACGAAAACAATTACCAAGTTTAGGGCATAATTGCCCATAGATACATGTTTGGATATCTCTTCGAAACTCGTCTTGAAGAATACTAATCATATATCTTAAGACTGCATTTACCTAGGCTAAACATAGATCATATTTAAAAAGTTTAACATCTCTACCATAAATATCTTCGGCTATAGCGCGCTTCCAATATGGCACAAACGACAGTTGTCAAAAACCCGTCGTCCTTCCTCGCTCCTTCGGGAATCCATTTCTTTAAAACCAAGCATACCAGACGATTGAAATAAACGGCATTGTCTTTCGCAAGTAATGCTGCGCCACATGTAAAAATGCGATAAAAAAATTACGAATGTACCTCACAGCTTGAATCCAAATGAAACCGCCCGCCCGTCTTTCGAAGTTCGACGGACTTCGAACTTTTACCCTAAAAGTGCGAAGTTCGTCGAACTTTTGACTTTTCAGGAATTGGAAGTTCGAGAATTTTCGAATTCTTTAGATTAATAAATTCGAAAGTTCGAAGATTATCGAATTTCTTAGCTTAGGAAGTCCGAAAGTTCGAAAAGCTTCGAACTTTTTAGTGCAAGAAATTCGAAAGTTCGAAAGTCATCGATTTTCTAGTCTATCAAGTTCGAAAGTTCGACAAGCATCGAATTATGCAGCGTAATAAGTTCGAAAGTTCGAAAAGCGTCGAACTTCTTACTTTAGCAAGTTCGAAAATTCGAGTTCCGTCGAATTTCTTGATATGGAAAGTTCGAAAAATCGAAATCTTTCGAACCTTTCGAACCGCTTGATTCGATCATCGAACTTTCGATTCGAAAAAAGTTCGCGGCATCCCTACTGGAAATGGTTCAAACCAGCTGACCCCTCAGCTGGTCCCAGTTGGACTCCTATTGGTCCCAGTTGATTCCCAGTTGGGACCAGTTGATTCCCAGTTGAAACCAGTTGAGGTGCCAACTGGTCCCAGTTAGAAATTTTCGCCTGAATTTTTGTTGTTGTGAGGTGAGCCGTTCACTGATACACAGGTGTAACATTGTGAGTGACACCCAATTGTACAAGATAAAAATAATAAAGCGAGCGATATCTGAGGAGAGAAGAAGGCACATACAAAGAATCTAATTTGATCTAATTTGCATGGGCATTCAGAGACGTGCCGGGGGGGGGGGGGGGGGGGGGGAGGAGGAGGGGATTTTTACGTGCTCTTATGTACTATTGACACATAGCTCTTCCAAATCTACTCTGAAGAATCACATGGGAGCACGAATAGAGCAACGCTCTGGAGCAAGGAGGGTTTTCGAAGGCAAAAGTACAAGACAGCGAGAATGAAAATCTTTGAAGCAATTAATCTAGACACTACTTCCAAAACCGACGCGCCCCATCGCGGCGAAATACCACGCAGTGCACTCTGGGAACTAGTTGGCCACTCAGTTTTGGTTTCGACTGAGCAGCTTCACCTCATGCTATCACGCCGCGACCGAACGCGCTGCTTGCGTTTTCGATTACCCGACTTTTCACGAACATACAATACACTGATTCTCGAGCGATACAAAACGAAGACCGGGGCAGTTTCTTTGGTTCCCGAAACACCGAAACACCCTCCGTGTGCACGTTTGAGCTCAATTTCAATAATCCCGTCTAGTACCACTGAACTAGAAATGAAATTTGTTCATCTGGAGCCTTATACGTATTTTGTTTGCCAAACGTCCGTTTCTTGTTACTTCATTGGGCGAAAAGAAAGCCGCATCCTCACAGGGTATCAAAGTTGAGCCCAGCGTTTACGCATGAACTTTTAAGGAAACACATGAAATTCGACCTCACTTCTGCACAAAAGTTACTATGATGTCTTCCTCGTGTCATTATATATCTCCCACTCGAGTTTCATGTATAGAAGATTAACTTCTCGAAAACGCTGAGATCGGCTAGCTACGACGGAGGCCCTAACAAGCTTCCCCTACTTCTCGCTAAGCCTTTTAGGACGAGCTTTTACAGACGCCCAAGATCTGCGCCTGAACGGTGTGTCTGAAATTATCTCGGCATACTCAGGCAGGAAGAAAACAAACACGTAACAAATATTATGGCCATTAGCACCCGTCAAACGCGCTTTGAATTCGTTCGAGTCTTTTGTGAAGAATGTCGCACCGTGCGCCGGACGGGCATGAACCCCTATGCGGTGCGCATGGGGGTTCATGCCCGTCCGGCGCACTACCGGGGAACGGTGCGACATTCTTCACACAAGTGCTCGACTTTTGCTTTCTCAAAACGGTCTGTATGTGCGAATTTGCCTATATGATTGCAGAATAACTTTATTTGCATACGCGATGTTGAATAATAGTGGAATGCAAGCGGGTGGGGACTTCACTTCGTGCAGTGCTGCGGGTCAGTACAGATAAGAGATAAGAAGTGTGTTAAAATTGAGCTTTTCAATAGCGCCTCCGAGTTTTACCTCGCATACTCGGGCATATTAAGAAATGCAGTAATTGCAAAAAGTAATATTTCGTCTATGGACGCACGAAACAAACTTCCTGATCAACAACACTAATGTAAAGGCGCGAGCTCGATGTATGCGTACTTGGTTGATACAGCTTGTTGATTCGTACACAAGCAAGGTCCCCGAGCTTTGCAGCGTCGAGATTCCCAGCATTGGCTCGTCCACATACCTCGATTGGAACGCTAACAGGAAAGCTCAAGTACAAAAATACAACAAGCATGTGTTAAGACAAGCTATACGTCTCAGGTTAGTGCTAAAGCTTTGAGGCCTGGCCATTTAGGTTAGTTTAGAGACCACACATGACGCTCTCGGGACCAGAAAACCATCTCTTGTCGACGTGTCGATCGAAACAGAAACCATGCCACCCTCCTTCCAACTAGTTCCCAGAGTGCAACGCGCGCCGTGTTGCAAGCAGGGCTTTATGGAAGTAGTCGAGCCGCGCTCAAATGAGCCAGCACTGATCAGTGAAGAGGAGCTATTGTGCGCGGTATTCTGTAAATCGTCTAAGGGCGAAAAAAACACGTACCTTCCAACCCCCTCTTCCGTCGCTATTGGACGCTGGATCAAGCTCGTTTCTGTACCGGTCACGAGTGCCGAAGACGCTGATCCAGAGGCACGTACGGTTTCACGCACATTGAACTCGCCAAACACATCCACACGGCGTCGATTTTTGATCTGTATTCAAGCGCGCGAAGGCCGAAACACAGCACTTCGGCGTGCCAAGGAAGCTTTGAGCACGCCGCGAGACCGGCGAAACTTGCTTTCGACAAGTTGTTTTCCTTTTTCCTGCGGCACTGCGCTTTCGTAAAAATTTCCGCGTTTCTTTAATGGCAATATATCGCGACTAACATAGAATCTTTAGAATGTCTTCGGCGAATAACGACGAACGAGTAGAAAAGCTGTGTTTAGCACGCTAACGCCGGCCTCTGCAACGCTAGCAAATCAAGAAAAGAACTGCATGCAAGATGGCCGTCCGGTGGCCGCACTCGAGGAGCGTCGAGAGAGCCGTCGAAAGCAAGCGAAACACGGCGGCGCGCCGCAAGAGCCGTCACGACAGCACGCCGGCGTCGCTAGTGCGACCGTGCGCCCGTTTCACCGCGTAGCGCGAAGGCGCACAACCGTCACGAGCGCACTGCGCCGCTCGTAGCGCCATCTTTACTCTGACAGAGCAACTCAAAGAGGTGTCCGCGTCCTTGGTGCGCCCGTCTGCCCTGTCTTCCCCACTCCACGCGACAGCGCGCTCGTAGCGCCATCTGTACTCCAACAAAGCAACTGAAATAGGAGCCCGCAGCGCCCGTGCCTGCTTCCCGGCGCGCGCCCCTCCGCGCACCTCGCCATTGGCGCTCCGCAATAGCCCCTCCCCCTCCCCTCTCCCAGGCTCCTCCCCTCTTTTTAGGCCACGCCAGCGGCAGACCAGCGACATCTTTACCCGCTGCGGCCCGCTTGAAATGAGGCGGGTTTTTTTGATCGAAGATGACCTCCTACTTCTCAGTGCGGTTCAGGACATCACTCCCTTTGCTGACCGGCCGCTCTGGGCAGCGGTTGCAAGAAAACTAAATGAAGCAGCCGGCAACGCGTTTACGGTCCGCGCCGTCCGGGCTCGATGCGATCGTTTGATAGCCCAGTTCCGTTGTCAAGACCGCAAGAATCTGCGCAAGTAAGTTAAAATTCCGTTTTTGTTCGTGTCAAACTCGGCAGAAAATCAAAAAGCCAGTTACTGTCCTTTTGGTTTCCTCGAAACGTAGGTCGGGGACCGAGCAGCAATACGCGAAAAAAGAAAAGTTGCTCCAGGACATCTCAGACTTGGCCACAGAATTCGGACACCTGCCGAAAGTGCTGCCAAGGCGGGCCGCCACAAGTCCTACAGAAATCACGCACACGGAGCGAATGCAGGCCGCCAGTCCGGGGTTGAGTGCGGCTGCGAAAGTGCGCGCGGTACACGCGATGAGAGACGCTGCCACCTCTGCTGCATGTGAAGAACATGTTGCAGCAGCAGCTGGTCACCTGGTGGACGGAAATGGTACGTCTTAATCATGGCGGTGTATAGGCAGCCGGCAATGGCCAGGCGGCGCCACGAGAGTACTGCATTCAGCGCCACAAGCGGAGGCGTCTCTGTTAATGGGGCGGCCAGTTTGCCCGTCGGGCCGTTGCGAGCGGCGGCGATCCCGATTTCAGCACTGTGCACCTGCGTCCCTGCGTGCCATGTCCTTGGTTCTAGAATCTTCATTCGGATACCAGTTTGAGTTGTCTTCACTATTTGTGGCCGCCCGATCGGTCTGTGCTTCGTTCGTCTCCCAGGAAGTTGCACAACACAACGAAAAGGCAGCGAATGGGTTTATTGTACACCCCGGTTGCCCGTCTTCGAGAGCCGGCAGTCCGGACCCGCCAACCCTAGTTGTCGCCCGTCGTTGAGAGCTCACAGTCTGAGCCCGTGTCCAGGCCTGCGGATCGCCCTTCCCACACCAGTGCTGCGTAGGCAAGCTGTTCCGGGCTATCACAGCCAGAGTCTCGCTGCGGAACCACTCCGGGATCGTCATGGACTAGGCCAGTATGGTCACGGTTCTCCGCTTCCGCCGGTCCTGATCCAGGCAGAACGGCTCTATCGTTCCTGCCCGGCCCCAGCCTCGTACAGCACGCTCTTCCTCTTTCCTCGCCGGCTGGCCCCCGCTCGCGCCTCGCCCGGCCGTCTTCTCCTCCCGACGCCCACACACACTAGAATAAAATTTGGGTAATTAGAACCAAACTCTGCATGCTACAGAACCGTACGCACATTGCAAAGCCTGTTGTAAAAAGGGAACAGGCAACAAAGTGTATGTGTAGGAAGGATATTTAAGCTTCGCACGAGCTTTTTCTAAAGAAAAACTTTAGCATCCTGCTTTCTGCACACCTTCACATTTGTTACCAGACTCAGCATTAAATTTAGTTGCTGAAACAAACAAAACATTGTACAACGAAAATCCACTATTTGAAAACTCGCGGGTTTGAAAGGTTTTGGTAGCGACCACGCGTGCTGAACGGCATAGGAGTGCCGGAACGGGCCGACTGGCCTTTTGCTTGAAGACCTGATCGCCCGATTCTCGACGTCACAGCAAAGCAACAATTGGCCCGATTGTTCCTATCGTATTTCCCTATGTGGCTGTCAAAGCGAGTCGTAATACAACTTGTATAAATATGTTACTTTGCCGAGTAGTTTGCAAAACGAGTTGGTCCGACCACTTTCCAAGCCTGCACATATATTTTCCTTCACATCCCCTCCCCCCCTCCCCCCAAGTTTCTGTAAAATTCACTTACTTCATGCGTTGCACTGCAGTAATCCACTTCTGTCGCCGTGTCACTTCCCAAGATCTCGAAGGGTAGCGGTGAAGTTTGACGCTTCAGTCCCTTTCGCGACTGTGGCCGTCTTTCACGCAGCAGTAGTAGCGTTTATTTCTTGGGGTAACTCTAGGAGTAGGCTAGATCTTACAGGAACCCGGTGAGGTCATAGAAACGCGAAGTTGGGACTTACTTTTACTAAAGACGGTTCCAAAAAAGCTCACGCCGATTTGAAACGCAACATTCACACGTGGTTTCTGGATGCGCCCGCCCGCAGCCCCCGCGACCCGCGCAGGCCTGGCCTACCCAGTTTCTTTATTTTGCAGCCGCTAGATGGCGCAACGTGTAGCGCCAAACTGCATTGCAGATTGCCTATTCGCAACTCCAGCGCGCCGCTCGCCCTCCCGCGGACGAACGGAGAACCAGAGGAGCGGGGACGGCAGCGGCGAGCGACGGCGGCGCGGAAACGGTGGCAGAGACTGTCGGCCTTGATGCGTGAAGCCGTTTTAACGAAAAAAGTGAGCGCGTTAAAAAATGAAGTTTTGTGCTCCACCTTGCAACAGCCTTGCACAAAGGATTGGGAGTTCTAATTCCATTAGGGACTTTTCGTGTATCGCATACGCTGCCGATTTCTGGTCTTGTGCATGGCCGCCAGCTCAATCTGTGCTCAACGTGACGGAAAACGCTCCCGCTAATAATGAAGATCTCTATAGTACGGCCTACGGAAGGTCTATTCTGTGCCATAAGTAGGAGAAAAGTCGTCGCGCAACGGTATGTCGAGCAATACAAATCGGGAATGGGTTCGCGTTTTAAGGCCGTAACAAGGAACATGACCATTAATTACAAGCACTTTAAAAAGACAGAATACCCGTATTTGCTTTCAGGTAATTACAAAGGAAGTAAAAAAATGCTCGAAGCATTTTATGCGCGTCTGTGTTAGCCAGCCGTTTGTGTTGAGAGCTTAGAACGCGCAGTTTTGGCCAGAGGGACCGCAATGTTGCAAATAACATGATATAACAAATGATAGAGCAATAAACAAAACCCCTAAACACGACGATTATGTTAATAGGCAGTTTTTGCAGAGCGTACGACACCCCTAAACTTCAGTTGGGCGTAAAGCGCACTGACGTTCAACCGGCGCTACCAACTTTCACGAGCGGCTTGATAGCCGAGTAGTGCAACTTATTAAAAAAGCTTCAGTGTAAATAACTGTAAAAAGAAAAGAAAGTAATCGGGGTTTTCTTGGCCCTACTGCAAAACCTCGGTGTTTTTGTTTTGTTTTTCGGCACTCTTTGATGCGTACTTTAGCTGTTTAATATCTTATATTCCGCCGTCATCAAGCCTCTCGTAAAAGTTGGGGCCGTCAGTTTGACGTCAGTGGAGTGCACGGCAAACTGAGGTTTTGGAGTGTCGTATATGTGTCAAGGTGTGTAAGGACAACAACAATTTTTTTAAATATTTTTTAGAGTGATGAGCACGGCAACGCTTCTGGCGCGCACTGAAAATTGTGATTCAAAGGCGCTGCGCGAGCTTGCGGTTGTAATGCTACACCGCACGGTAGCCTGTGGTAATAAAATTTTTATCAATAACCAGAGAGAAGTTTGATTACGTGTTGCAATACACTAAAACCGAGACGGTGAGGTGCGATTTGAGAGGCTGTGTCGCGAAGACACCAATACTGTGTATTGCTGCTTTTCCGAAGCTTGACGGTCACCGTTCGCGGCTCTCTTTTTAGAGCACTAATGGCCAGGCGAAGCGCAAACATATCTTCATCACCGTCAAAAATATTCTGCCACAAACAGTAACGTGGCCGGTGCCGAAAACGCGCTCGCTCACCGCAAAACTTCGCACTTTGAGGTTTGTGCAACTTTTAAATATCAGTATGCTCGTTTTCCTACCGTGCATCAGCACCTCCGTCACCTGTTATATGATCCCCCCCCCCCCCCTAACCACTTCGCACTTGTAAAGAAATAAATCATTTTTAGCGCGCTGAACAGCGTCAGCGAGCAGGCGCACGGGATATCCTGGAGAATCTATCCCCGTCTCTTCCGCCATCTTGGAACTACCGCCCCGCCACCTATAGGGCGTTGGAGTTGCGAATAGTTGAATACTGAGTTTTATAACTGAATCTCGTTCCACTGATATGTCAGTGCATAAGTAAGGCAACAAATTTTGCTTTTGGGGCCCTTCCATTTACTAAGATGGAAGAAATTGAACTCTTACAGAATGACTGCATGCCTTTTGTATATAGTTTCTGTCATATATTGAACCAAAGAACGCAAATCAACAATAGCAACACAAAGTAGATCTGATTCATCCGAAACCTGACTGGGTTCACTGCTGGTGGCATATGTTCAAAGCTGTAGAAACTTTCCACTGATACTGCTTTCCAGGCACGCGATAGGTGAGAACAATCACCACCACAGTGTACTGATGCCTTGAGATGTTGTCTGCCCTTAATCCATTTGAGGATAATTGGTAACGGGCAGGAAGCAATCTTTAGGGCCACTACACTGGCAGTTATTTCGTTACATCCGCACCCTCCTAGGCCTATCGCACCTCAGCTGTTGCTTGCTGCAGCGTGACGCTCCGCTCGGTGGCCAGTCATCCCATGCATAGTTCTCACTTGACGTCACTTCCTCTACTCCCGCCTGCCGCCCGCCATTTCCCGGTACTAAGAAGTGGACGCTGCCGCCGCCGCATGTGCACCGCTCGATTGCAACTTCGCTACAGAATTTGTATCACCCGTACAGCGCGATGGCAAAAGCCATTCGCCATACGTTCTGTTCTTATTTCGAAGAGCTTGTGGGCCCCACGCGGGCTCGATGAGAGTCTAAAGTGAACACATGTGACGGCATTGATCCGTACAGGCTGCGGTTTGGCTTGTTTCGTCACGTGTGTATCTCTAACGACGTGTGTGAACCCATCCGGTCCACCCACACTTTTGATTACTGATAACTGTGGCACAAAATAAAAAAACTTGTTCTTTTACTTTTAGAGTAAGAAACAAAAATGGAGACACTCCTAACCATTGATCTCTATGAGAATTGCCGTATCCCGCATCCCGCTTAGTCGCTACAGCGCGAGTGCGGCCACTTGACGTTCATCTTGCATGCAACAAAATCGTGTTTTTTTCTAGAGTTGCAGAGGCTGGGGTGGCAGCGTGCTGAAGACGCGTTTTCTACCCGTTTGTCGTCATTCATAGATGAAGTATTTTAAAACTTCTTTTGTTAAAACACAAACCGTTGAAAACACAAGCAAATTTTTATGAAAGCGCAGTGTCGCAGGAAAAAGCCACGACTCGTCGAAACCAAGTTTCGCCAGTCTTGTGGCGTGATTAAAGCTTCCTTGGCACGCCAAAGCACTGCTTCACTGCGCCTTCGCAAAAACATTTCTGCAAAAAAAGTTGATTTTGAAAAATGCCTTATCTACATCCGCCAACATCTAGAGAGTATTCCTAGAAAGTTTCATTTGTTTACAGTGCACAGTTATCTTTTATAAATTATTTTCAGTCTGCCAGTGCTAAACAAAAGGTAGAGGTTTGATCACTTTCAATGTGTTCTTCTCTAATCCACTTTTTGGCATAAATTCAACCTTGATAAAACTATTGTTTTAGTATGAAACTATCGAGAGACAATATTTGCGGGTTATCTACGGAAATTTTATGGAGCGGGTTACTACGAACTTAGATTTGGCATTTTCATGTTCCTTTATTATAAAAAATTGTGATTTGCCATACACGGTAGGTGTAAAAAAAAAAGAAGATTTTTCACAGTTTTGTCTTGTGTTCTGTCGCGCTCTTTCGCAATCTTTCACTGGGGACCCCAGATGTCGGCGCACAGATGCCACTCCTCCTTACCCACCTTTACCCCCCTGCCTTCTTTAGAGCGCCGCACGCTTGCGTTTCCCGCTTGCAGCGCCAATGCACCTAACAAGCATAATAATAAAAAAAAATATATTAAAAGTAAAAAATATGCACTTAGTAAGTACTTTTGGTTTAGAAATAATAGTCAAGGTAAAATCAAATCAAGCTGGTTAAAACAAAAGACAATCTAAAATCAGCATAAAGGTTGTTGGCTCCATTCAGCCAAAACAATCCAATCCGTAGATCTATAGCGCTCTACCGGGGGAAACAAGGAGACGGTAGGCTCTTTAAATCGACCGGAAAATTCGGTTTCTTAACCTATCGCGCTACGACTTTGTGCAGCGTCGCCCACAGATGGTGCATTTTTTTTGTAAAATTTGCAAAGAGCGAACTTACCTGAGGAAAAAGTAAAGAAAGAAAAAGGCTTAGCTCCTATGGAAACGCAGCGACGCCACCGGTCTGCAATCAACACGGCGCCGTTTTGCACGGTAGGCAAGAGATGGCGCAACGAACGCCGCCAACGAATGAGCTTACGGCGCCGAGAGCCAGCGTTCTTAGCAGACGATCTTTTCGAATCAAAAGCGGCGCGCGTTCCGCAAACGGCGACAGTTGCAGAAACAAAAACAGGCGCGGTAACAACAAGCAACTGCAGTTCCTTGTCTGCTAAAAACGCCGGTTCTCGGCGTCGTCTGCTCGTTCGTTGGCGGCAGTTGGCGTCGCGACCGCTTGCGCCATCTCTTGTGTACCGTGCGAAACGGCGCCGTGTTGTTTGCAGACCGGTGGCGTCGCTGCGTTTCCATAGGAGCTAAGCCTTTTTCTTTCTTTACTTTTTCCTCAGGTAAGTTCGCTCTTTGCAAATTTTACGAAAAAAATGCACCATCTGTGGGCAACGCTGCACAAAGTCGTAGCGCGATAGGTTAAGAAACCGAATTTTCCGGTCGATTTAAAGAGCCTACCGTCTCCTTGTTTCACCCGGTAATTCGGCGTTCGACGCCGTTCGACAAAAATTTGCGACAGGGACAGTTGTGTTGTCTGCAGTCGTACCAATCATCTTTACCGCAAACTTAGCGCAAACTTTCTTAAGATTTCTGTCGCCAGATCTGCAGCGCGCTTCATCACAAGTGCGACTTCGTAAGCTTCTGGCGAGTTTTGCTCGATCATAACGGGGCGCTGAATTCTAGGGCAGCCATCGTGCTTCAAGGACCACCCTGACTTGGTGCCCTCTGTGTTCAACTACGCAAGAGCCCCTGGCGAGTCCGCAGTACAGTCGCAAGACCCCTTCATGGAGAGGCACGAAGGTAAATGCGGCATTTGTGTTGCCACCCTACATTTGGTTGCCTTTATACTCCATCTCAGGAACATCAGCAGTTCACACAAAGGCATGGGCATGAGCACAAAGGCTTTGAAAAATGCCTCCTATGCATGAGCTCTCGTACAAACAAATACATTGTGCACAAATTTAGCGCAATGGATGAACGCGGGAAGAAGGAGACAGGACAGAGCGCTGCTTACAAATGACATTTTATGAGAAGATATGGAAAGACAAACATTAAATTGAGACTAAAATCATAGAAAAAGGAGAAGATAGAATATGCTAGAAAAGGAAAGGAAGAAGACAATATAAAAAAAAAATGTAAGGAAAAAGAGAACGGATAAAGGAAGAGAAACATACCGGAAAAGTGCACTAAAAAAAGATAAGACAAAAAGCACTACTAAAAAATTCAAAAAGGAAGTTTTTTTGAAAAAAAAAAATACTCATAAAAAATTGTGCAGCTACTGAACCTGACAAGCTTACCGACGGCGCATCCTCTCCGGTTGCTATGACGTGGGCTTCATCTATTTCTCGTGTTCTCTTGTCCACACTTCGTCGCAGGATCATTGTGCGAGAAAACAACGGGTAGCACTCACAGTCCTTCACGTGTACTGCGAGCCGTCTCGACAGTGTAGATTTAAGAGAGAGAGAGAGAGAATAGATAAATCCAAACTGTGGGTGCCATCCGCTGTTTGCTCGCACAATGACCTTGCGACGAAGTGTGGAGAAAAGAACACGGGAAACAGGTGAAGCCCAAGTCAGTAACCAGAGGGGATGTGTGTGTTAGTGCTCCATCGATAAACTTGTCAAAGAAGGAACATCGGTACCCATACTATTTTTCATAGGAATTTTTTTCAAAAATCTTCCTTTTTAAATTTTTTAGTACTGTTCATTTTTTTCTTCTCTTAATTTATTTTTTAATTTGTTCCTTTTCTTTTATTCTTATTCTTTTTTCTTTAATTTTTCTGATATTGTCTTCGTTCTTTTCTTTTCTAGCATATTCCTACTTCCCTTTTTATGATTTTAGTCTCAATTTTATCTCTGTCTTCCTTTATCCTCTCATAAAACGTCAGTTGCAAGTAGCACTCTGTCCCGTCTACTCCTTCCTCTTACAACAAGAGCATTCTGCTGAGCTCTGCTCTCGTGCCTGTGCCTTTCTCTTTACTGCAGACACTTGTGAGATGGAGTAGAAACCATCACAAAAGGAGGCTGCATGCACTGCTCCTTGCGAGTTTCCTTTTCAGCGCTCGGCCCGGTAGCACTTCGAGCGCACTCTTGAGAGTGTGCTTCGGAGTCGGCTTTAGCTGCCAACTCGTCCACGGCCGGGCTAGTATAAAAAGGCGCGCTTTCTTGCGGCCTTCGCAATGGGGGTAGTTTCTTTCTGCGACCGCGGCTTGGTGGGATCGCTGCGATGCCGCCACCAGTCGCGTCATTACACTCCATTCACCCCTAGGCCGAGACTGCAGTGGAAGCTACGTCCTCGTTGGACCAGTCATACGCCTCTCTTTTGCCGCGTCCATCGCGCTCCCGGCCATACCCGTGCACAGAGAGCCAAGTCAGGTGACAAGAGGGAGGCAGCTTCTTGGCCTGGCTTGCACGTAGCTCCAACCATAGTTTCATGTTAAGGAAGAAGAGAGTATAGACCTTTTCACTTTAGTACTTGGATAGAGGGCGCTGACGCACTTGGCGCGATTAGGTTGCTTTAATTTGGTTGGTTTCGCTTTCGAGCGAACACGGCTAGTTGCTGTATTACATTGTTTTTGTTTAATTTTGTGATACGATTAATTTTCTTGTAGCATACAACCAATGAAGCAGTGGTATTGAGTCACTTTGAGGACTACGAGGTGTATTTTAGCCTAAATTGCGGACTTTTTTTACCTACTCCTTTGATGTAGCTGATTATGATCAGTTGCGAAACGTCTGACTGATGTGCAGAGAAGCTTACTTTCGTCTACAGCCGTACCCGATGACACCAGTTTCCAGAAAAACAATATAATGAAGAGACTAACACGTGAATGTATATAAGCATATCAACAGCTCGATTAGCTATGTGCTTAATCGGCCAGAACAGATGAACTCGCGAGTTTACTACTCACTGTTTCGTTTTCGTGGGCACCCAACCTTTAGTGAACTTCGCAGACTAAGAACGTATTTTGTAATGATGCAGATAATTGATATAACGCAGTAGTAACGCCTCGGCCTCTTTTTTTTTATATTTCTGTACTCGAGCATGTTTTGACATGCCGAGTAAGAAATTTCTTAAATTATCAACCCTAGTAAAGTACTCACAAGCAGCATTTCGCGATATTGGCCCTAGGAATAAATTATTTTTACATGAACATTTGCTTACTCAAGGTATGATATATATCATATATGACAGGCCCGTCAAATTAAACCTGGCATTGGTCTTTCGTAAAATCGGACAAATAAAATTAAAGGGCGCAGGAGGAGAAATACACTGGAAAGTTTGGCTGAATTCTAGCACTAGGCGCCACTTCACGGGCCTGTGTGAACTAATATTTATCAGTTTGAACAGATTCGCTCTGTAAATTTGGGCGTCGCCAGCCACCAGAAGGAAACCTCTATTCACCATTGACAATCCTGGACTCAAGTAATTGTTATGCGGACGGCTCTCTTTTCTTTTTTTGGCGTAAAATATTGCGGACCTCAGATACTCACAAAAATTAAAACAGTGCATGTATAAAAAAAAAAGCGTCGTCATTATTGCGCATGCGCCAAACCCTAACTGCGTTTTGGATTCGCAAATAGGTACAATGTTATTTCCTTGTGCACGCTATTCTAAAACTCTCTACCGTTTAGTGTCTGTGGCAGTTTCTTACGCGGCAAGTTCCAACCTTTGTGTTAAAATAAATTAAGTAAACGGCATTGCATATCTAAAGATAATCAATAAATCACTTCAATGACTGTCAAAATGGGAGCGAGCACGGTATACAGTTTCTTAAACTACATAAGTAAAACGACCAACCAAATGTTTATGTCGCAAAAAAAAAAATGAGAACCTCAACCACATGTAGGTGTGATATTATGAACAAACAAATCGCCTGATGTTGATGTACCATTACTTCTAGCCTCAGATAAAATACAAGTTAAACGTTCGTTGTCTATTTCCTCGGCGGGTTTTCTCACATAATCAAAAGAAACTGTTTTCGATATATCATGAATTCAAAGAATGATACTTTCAGGAAATAAAGATAGTCTCCTTGCGCTGACTATTCCTGACGCCTTCCAATCCTAAATGCGCGAAATAAATATACGCGCTTCTTACTGGGAATGTTCCATTACTATTACTAAACAAACCCCAGTTTTCAGACTGGCTGTATCGAAGACCTCAGTCTGGACGTCGCGTGCAGCCTCCTCTGCCTCGTCCATGCTGAGGACTACGTCGCCGTCCGCCACCACTTCTCGCGTCGCCGTCACGTAGGTCCGAGCACGGTCGTCCCGCTCGTGTCCGAAGCAGTGGCACTTGTCCCGCTACAGTACTTTACTTGTGCATCGGATGTGTCCCTTACCTTTGTGGCATGCACACGAAAAAGCGCATCCCTGAATTATGACCAGAGCGTTGCCACCCGCAACCCTCACTGGTGCGGGAGGCATTCTGGGGCGACGTCCTTCGTTACGCTTAGCTGCACCAATCTGGTCGTCGACTGGACGCCAGTGAAACGTTCCTCCTTGCACTTTTCACGCGTGAGGTCCCAAACCTTCCCGAAGAGCTCGAGGGTCTTCCCGACGTCTTTGCCCGTCACGTGGAAGGGGAGCTGATGCGGCTTCGTGCAGACAGCCGTGTTTTCCGGGTCCACGTTTACGCAATGCTTGCCCCTTGCCTCCAGTTCCTTGGCGGCGACCGGGTGCTGCTCAGCATCCTTTATCTTGAGGGTCACCATCCGGACACGGTCCATTTGGTAGGCACGCGAGTGCGTCGATGTGCCCAATCACACCGAGACGTTCCAGCGCATCACTGAAGTTGCCCATCTCGTATGGACGTGCACTCGCATCGCTGTGCAGTGGTGCGGAATCGCGCCCAATGGTTCCGGATGGTAGGGGAGGCAGAAGGACCCAATAATCCGAGCTAGCGGAAGAAGCAAACAAACCACGGCCAGCGAGAGGCGTTGTCGCCACTCCTGAGAAGACCACGATTGAGCAAGCATAGTGCTCGAAAGCCGCGAGTAGAATGATGTCACGACGCATCGCCGGGAGTTGAGGTGCATTTGGCGGGAAAGCCCCACGGGGCACCCGCTCTGCGTCCCGCTGATGTGAACTCGACACCTTGTCGCACATTTTAACGTGAAACATTCTTTGGCTAAAGTGTTTGGCATTTCGTGAGGCCCAGAGAAAAGTGAATGCTGGATAAAAGCGTGGCCGCGAGGCCCGGCACTGATCATCGTCGTTATCGGGTAGGAGAAGAGTGAGCTGCTCGACATTGATTGGTTAACGGGGAGGCCGTATGACCAGAGGGTTAGGTGCAGAGCTCGACCACCTGTGCGCACTGAGAGAGAGGAGCTTGGCAGTACGGAAGGCTCTGGAAGATCGCCAGGTTTGTCATCCCAGTCAGCAGTGTGTCGCCTCATTCTAGGAAAAACTATCGAGTGTACACATGCCACGCGTTAAACCATCTGATGAAGAGCACTGTGAACGTAGGCGTCTGAACTCTCAGAGTGTCGCTAAATGTTTGTGATGCGAGAACATTTCACGTATCCAACACAATGACCTAGCAATCCACCCTGTTCCAACTTTCAGGTTCGAGAGTACAAAATATGCTTGTTGCCAGGCCGGATTAGGCGGGATTGGAAACGAGGCTGCCATTTTGCTTGACGCGAACGGCACTGTGTGATTCCCGGTGTGCTTGGAAGATGCCAAAGTCCCCGTTGCGTTTGGATGTCGGAATCGGCACGGGCCAGGGAAAGGGACAAGTTTTTTTCGGTTTCCTCCGTTAGAAATTTGACCTTGATGGGAGAGTGGCGTGGGTTTGCGAGGTGAAGGCAGTTGACTCGTCAGGCTCTACTAAAAAGGGGAAAAAGACTAGCAGAATGCGTCAAATCCTGGGCGCTGACACCGGCAGTCCCGAGAGAAAGAACGAGAAAGAGAGCGAGTGAATAGTGGAGAAAGAAAACGGACAAAAGGGTAGACATATCCGTTTTGCCGCGGCGACTTGAAGTTGCTGGAGTACTTATTGACTTTATTTAGCTTTATACAATGCGTGATTCTGGTGATTTCCTGCAAAGTAAGCTAGGTAAGAACAAGGCACAGACCGTTAAAGTTGATGTGTCAATGCTTCTTTGTGCATATTAAGACGTCGCCAGTGATAGTGGGCCGTCGGGACTGCCGATGTCCGCGTCTGTTCTCCGCCGTTCCCAAGCAGCCGCAATGCATGGGGCCTTTTCCTCTTGGTTAATATGTTAACTCTATGCCTACAAAGGCTTGGGAGGCAAATGAGGACCCACCTACTGCAAACCATTTAATTTTCGGGAAATCCTAATGTTTGTGAATTTCTCGACTTAGATATTACCGCGAATGTATTACTCTATGGTAGAGAATGCACAGCTAACCACTCTAAGTTGCAAAGCTTTCTGTCCGCGAAATGTTCTTGAAATTTGCAAAATATCGAGCCCGGAAAAATAAAGTTGTTCAGATTGTGCGGAGCTCATTTCGTCCTAGGTCAAGCACTTTCATCGCATCTCAGAAAAGCACGCTACAAAGTTGCGCGATTGTTCCATTGCCACTTTATTAGACAGGAAAGCCATCGCTGTGGAAACACCACCCAGCCTTTGTGCCGACTGTGTTCACTGACAGGAAACAGCTACAATCTCGATCGCTAAGAGGGATGGAAAGGTCCCGCGTCCACCAAAGGTATCAAGTGACAGGCAAAGAAAGCCGCTCATGAGGCCCCCATGCTTCTCGAGAACCCGGCCAATACCGTGTACGGTGCCTTGATCATCAGAAGGCAGATACAGACGAGGCATATTCCAGAGCCATCTGAGGTGTTCTGCTTCGCGCTGCGGACATAACCCTCTTCCTTAAAAGCCCATTCTCGGTGCGCCTGTCGCAGCGAATCCGTCTTGCAGTGCAGGCTTCACCGCATTTTGTCTAGCGACATTTCTGCAAACCGCGTCGGCTTCTCAACCCAGCTGTCGGGCTGAAACGGGAATGGGATGTCCTCTGCCATCCTCAGTTATCATCGAAATGAAGCGGAGCCACAAAAACTAGACAGAAAGCCGACATGGTGGAAAACAAACTTGTAACAGACGTAGCAACGTGCACAGATCAAGCCTAATGGCGCCCTTATCTTCCTTCCAAGAAACCCTCAGAGCTACTCTCAATGAGCTTGAAAATGTCTGCCAATAGGTAGGCCACACCAGGGAAAAAGGGTGTATTCGCTTTTTGTTGCAGTAAAATGCCATGCGTGCCTTACATCATTGTAAAGTGAGTAGGTTTACTAGTTTTTGATGATGCCTAGCTAGTTTGTTAATTGAAACTGAGCTTTTAAAATTTATATTAATCTATTTAAAGAATCAAAATTTATTAAGTACCCTAATTATACTGAACACTAATAATTTTCTTTAATGGGCCCTTTGACACAAACCACTATGGCACAAACCTTTTTTTTTTTGTGCAATCCGTGATTTGGTTTGTGTTTGCAAAAATACCACGCATACACAATATTGGCTTTTTTTGTGGCAAACGCCACCAGGTGGTACTCCAGTCTTTCACGTCCTAAAGAACTTTCGGTTCATATGAAGAATGAACAAAGCCCACCTTAGTACCGCTTCTTGAAATGTCGATGAAATGTTTAACTTCCAATTCTCTAGGTGAACGCCAAAAGAATGAAGCGTGAGATCTGTTCAGATTTTCGAATCTTCTTGTAAACCAACTTGTCTCTTACAATACGTTAAATTCTACAGCCGTAGGTGCTCGTTAAATCTCCAACTTTGTGGTCTCTGTTGCATGTATGCTTTCTAGCACTGGTGCCTAGCTCTACAGGCTTCCAAAAACAGAGCAACCGGAAGTCGCTTGGGACGCAAGCGAATGTTCATGTTTGTAAACAGCAAGAGGGTCTATACGTCTGCAATATGGCGTCGGGTTAACCCCGTTGAGTGTACTTCTCACCAAGCATTAATACTGCTATTGGAAAGTTTGAATATTTGCACAACTCTATTTTTGTGAGGTGCCCATAACAAGACTCCTCTACTAAGCTTGGATGTCTTCTAGCAGGCATGAAACAGCAAGGAAGAAGTTATAAGCAAGTTCAGAATCACAGGACAAGCCCCTTCCTCCACGTTCTCTGCTCCACAGATTGGTGATCTTGTCTTGCAGTTGGTCGCTTTACCCAACTTCACTGACTTCACCCTGAAGTGACGGAACAGTGGAAGGCGAGACTGATTCAGTAAAGGCATGAAAGTGTAGTGCCAGTAGACTTTCAGAATGTGGAGGTAACCAGGTAGGAGCTATCTGATTGGTGGGATAACTTTAGCAAAGGACAAACATTTATTTTCATTTACGTGTTGACTTGTTCGGTGCGAGGTGCACGCAAAACCCAACTGCTAAAAGACGCGCCTGTCGAACGTTATGAGGTAATGCTGCATAGGTAGTGCAAGCCACCACCTGATAATAACTTATTCGTGTATTAGGCTCAAGAGCCTCTAGCATGCATACATAGCCTGATTTATTCATTCTCACCAACTAGGTGGTGTGAGATGTCTTGATTCAGAGTCATCAGCTTCAACCATGTTCATTGATCTATCACTTGCTTACGATTACAAATCACTTGGCTATGGTGGCATATAACGAGGTGGGCCAAGCAGAAAATTGAACGCATGGCACTTGTTCATGATGCCGCGCGATGGCACCAGACGCAGGGTTCCAGTGACTTTTTGCAGGTGAGATGAAGAAGCACTGTGGTTCTTCTGGCATCTTAACCCATTGGCACCAAATATTTCATTTAACTGTTCTACTTTTTCCAAGTTTATTTTTTGGCTAAACCAGATCGAGGGTGTTCTGATTTTAGTTTTTGCCCAAAAAGTAAGTTTCCTGCAGAGATCAATCATTGTCAACAATTTGTTTTTTCTATTTAAGGTTTTTGGGTTAGGTAGATATCAGCATTTCCGCAAATATATTGAAACAGATTTTTTATAGACAACATGACATAGTAAACACGATGCTGGAAATAAGTGCATATGCTTAATTCAGTAATACGCAGGAACGCATATCTACAAAGTCGCATAATGCATGGAATGCAGTATTTAAAAGAGTGATTGTTTAAATTTGTTTAGTCATCGTTAAACTAGTCATTTCAGAAAGTGAAGAACATATTGTTTATTCATTTTCTAGCACTTGACATGGTGATGTCATGGAGTGACAATATGAATTCTTCCGAATCTACCAAAAAAATTGACAGCACGGTGCCAAGTTGTAGTGTCACATGACACTGGCATCATATTACCTCAGGTGACATGACATCAGATGATGTCGTATTATGTCCCATAAATGTTGATGCTAAATTTAGCAGGAAAATTGATGTCTGTTTCAAGTCATGGTGTCTCATCACCCATCATTTGGTGACACGAACATGGTGCCATGATGTTACATGGTCAAGTGACATCAGTTTTTTCACCAGATTTAGGTGATACCATGTCATTAATGTGGTCATGTGACAACAATTTTCCAACTCAGCTTTGTGGGTAAATTATATCACATGACACTGGTGTCACATGACACTGGTGTCACATGACACTGATGTCACTGTTATTTCATGTGACAATGAGACATCACATAGTCAGAGCAACATGAGGGTGCCCCATATAGAGTTCCTTTATAAAGCTATCACTAACAGCATTTATGAAACAAAAAAGTTCTGAAAGTGGTTTATTTGGTTCACACTAATGAAACAGTTATAGAGTCAACTCTATTTCAGTACTTCTTTGAACTGAAATAAAAAAGGAAAAGAAATTAAACCACTCAGCTGAAGCAGAACTACAATAATGGCTGCTTATTTCTAAAACATGCAGCTATCTTTGTTGTGCTTTCCTAGTGTGTCCTAATACAGATAAGGTTTTGTAGGACAGGGAGCTGCACTTTTGGGAGAGACCACCTGCCCACTGAAAGTCACCGAGGATATCTGGTTTGGATGCTGTTCCTGCACCTATGTCACCAGAGATCAGCGTGGGATCGTGAGCCACCTGGTTGTCCATGGCGATGAACAATGCAAGTACCTGCAGCATCCTCCCATGTCATCTGCCTCTAGATCCCAAGTACCCAGCAACATTCAAAAGCACAAGAGTGAAAAGGTTTTTAAGTGCAAGTTGTGTCCTCAAGTATTTGCTAAGAATCGCCAACTGACCTGGCATAATCAAACACACACAGGTGAAAAACCATTCAAGTGCAAGCTGTGTCCTCGAGCCTTTGCTAAGAATTGCCAACTGACCTGCCATAATCAAACACACTGTGGTAAAAAGCCTTTTGAGTGCAAGCTGTGCCCCCAAGCCTTTTCTGAGAGTTACAACCTGATCCGCCACAATCGAACACACAGTGGTGAAAAGCGATTTAAGTGCAAGTGGTGCCCCCAAGCCTTTTCTCGTAATTTCCATCTCATCCACCATAATCAAACACACGTCAGTGAAAAACCATACAAGTGCAAATTTTGTCCCCAAGCCTTTGCTCAGCAATCCAGGCTGATGCGCCATCATCGAACACACACTGGTGAGAAGCCATTTAAGTGCAAGCTGTGCTCCCAAGTCTTTGCTCAGGCTTCTCATCTGAAAAGCCATAATCGAATACACACTGGTGAGAAGCCATTTAAGTGCAAGCTGTGCCCCCAAGCCTTTGCTCAGAATTCTCATCTAACAAGGCATAATCGGACACACTAACGAAAAGCCATTTAAGTGCAAGCTGTGCCCCCAAGCCTTTGCTCAGAATTCTCATCTAACAAGGCATAATCTAACACACGGATGAAAAGCCATTTAAGTGCAAGCTATGCCCCCAAGCCTTTCTGTAGTGTTCCATGCTGATTTGCCATAATCGATTCCACACAGGCGAAAAACCATACAAGTGTAAGTTTTGTCCTCAAGCGTTTGCTCAGAGTTTTAGTCTGACCCGTCATAATTGAACACACACTAGTAAAAAGCCATTTATTTCAAGCTGTGCCCCAAAGCCTTTTCTCAGCATTGCGATCTGATCTGCCATAATTGAACGCGCAGTGATGAAAAGCCATTTAAAGGGGTACGGAAACCAAATTTTAGAGCTCATCTCTGCTTAAACATAAAGTGGGTTAAAGTAGGACTTCATCAATACCAATATTTCGTAGGATAACAAGAAAAATTTTTTAATTGAATATAACTATAACAAAAAAAAACCTCGTGTATGTCTAAAGCTTAGATGGAATGTTGTGACAACAACATGTTAGTAAGAGCAGCGCCACACCGGAAAGTAGGCTCAATCATGGAGATTACTGAGGCCTGAACTCAGGCCTCCCCAAAGGCCTGAGGCGATTTGGTGAGTAACAACAGAGTAACAACCCTACGGAGACGCGCTCACACAATAGAGGCGTGGGGGCACACAAAGTGTGCCAAAACTCTCAGTGTTGCAAAGTGTATGCACTTACATTTGTTACGTACAGTAGAGGAATATTCAGCTCACCCTTGTGTGGATTCAAGAGCTGAGAACATCGTTGCCGGGAGTGTCACTGTCACGTCTGAGAGGATCAGTTGTCGAGCCAGTCGAGCACATGCACGCTGAATAAGAAGTTTTCAGTGCCGAGTAGTACCGAAACTTGCTAAGCCTGCGACAGAGCGACACATGACTCTGTCAACATGTCAACACAGCACCGACAACGCCGTCAGAAACTAAACAGGACGAAACGGACGAAACCATAAAACGGCTACCGCTGCGACAGCAGCAGCATTGACAGGGGATGTCGAACTAATAAAGCCACTATTTTGACATTTTATGGAAGTGACGTCGAAGACGTCAAAATAATTTTAAGATATCTAATGGTGGACATAGAAATATTCACTGCCAAATTATAATAGATCAGTACCCGTTACATGGCCGGATCGTTAAAAGTGCTCATTTTCAGTGCTAATTTCTAAAACTTTCAATTATCGCTTTAAATAACAATATTCGATTTGACCTCTGTATCACACATTGACAGTACTAAGAAGTTTCAGAATATTTCTCACGCTCGTTGCCTGTTCTGTTTGGAGAGCTAGCATCGTTGGGTATGGTTGTCGCAGTATGCTACAGTGAAGTGACAACTACAGAGTAGGCATTGCAATTTTGCATATCTTGCTTTACCACAGTGCACCCACGTGCCAAGGGAACAGCACTACCCCAAAGGAAATTTGTTACACACAGCTTCTGGAAAGAATAAAAAAACTGTGGTTGTATATATGATAGCGACATTCTCATGAAGCCTTTTTCATATTCAAGATTCATCAAGGATATTTCAATATTGAAAGAACACTTTTATGAACCGCTCTATACATTTATTTTTTGTCAACTCTCATTTAGTCATTACTTTCATACACCATAAAATATCGCACAAGTGCCTGCTTTGTTCAAGTGCCCACCATTAATGAGGGAGCAGGAGGACATGCCTGGTCATTAAGACAGTCCTCGTCGGGCAATCTGGCAGTGCACTGCAATAGGGGTCCATGTGGCCCGGACTTGGAAAGAACAACAATTCACGCTAGTTACGCAGGCAAAACCGCCCGTGGAATTTACGATTCCTTTTGCATTAGACATCAAGGAGAAGGCATGTATGTCAGTGCGCCGTGACTGCACCTGACAGAGTTTTTCTCTCTATGTGAGCAGCCGGAGGAGCGATATTAATAGCATGTTTTTATTCAATAAAGCTTCAGTTGCGAGTGTGCTACGCCTTTGTCTACCACTTCGTCCCCGTTTGTTCCGCGCTTCCGTCCAACGATGTACCAACAACTAGTCCATCTTTCAATCTTGTTCACATTTCTTAAACTTGGCAATTCTGCGAATTACAGTTTAACCGCCCGATTTGGCCGGACAAGCGGCCATGTCTAGTTTAACCCAGTTCTCGGTGAGAGTGGGGGGGCGCTCCTAAGGTATTTTGTGGTATGTTCGGCTTGTTGAATGGCAGAATGAATACAGAAAATTTAAACTAGATTAGCTGGAACAGTAAATGCCAGCCTGGTAATTCCTTCAACAAGTTCGGCAGGATTTAATATTGTAAGAAAGCATATTTAATACATGCATACCGATGTCATAAAGTTCAGCTTAATAAATCTCATTGATGTTTATAGTCAAATGACAAAAGCTTTGTATTATATCTAAATTAAAAATTGCAGTTTTATTATAACTTTTAGAACCTAAGAAAAACATTGATTTCGGTGCGGATATTATTATATTCTAGCATTATTTCAGCGGACAATAAGTTTGATTTCATACCTAAGATAACCATGCACAGAAGTTTGTACTACCGTTCATGAATGAGCGTCTTGTTACTATGCCTTGGGCTTCTACATGCAATTAGACTGCTGGCTATGGAATAACACCTGAAATACTGTTGATGCCATCAAAAGGTTTTGCAGAAGCTGGAAGGCAAAGTAGACATAAACATTATAATCACACTGGCATGGATGAAAATGAAATGTGTGCTTATGCTCCAAAAGTATGTTTTTGCTGATCCAAAATGAACTTTTAGCTGCTCCAAGAGATGTTCCAAAATCACTCAGCTCAATCCCATCACTCTTAAGAGCAAGGACACACACAGGTGAAAAGCCATACAAGATTAAGGGGGGACACTACCCAGAAAGGTGAACTTCTGTACCGCTTCCTTGACTTCAATCCAATTTGCAGTGGAAGCTTATATGAGTGGCAAGACCATCCTTGCCAAATTTCATTGTCTTTTGTCAATTCTGAAACTTGTTGCAAACGTTACAATGTGGAAGTCAGTGTGTTCGCTTAGAAAAACTATCATTTTAAAATAAAATAAAAATTTGTGATTTTTATGTGTAATATAGTCATAGGAATACCCATAGCACATACTCAGCTAGTTATTTTGCTATATTTCATTGTTTTTCATAAGTATAACTCCCCAAGAAGATTACATTTTTGTTTTCATGTCTGCACTTTTCGCATATGTAGTTTTTTTAGCATAAAAGAATGTTAAAGTAGAGAAACTAACCAGCCAGGCATGTTCCTCACAAAGTTCTATCCCAGAAAACCACCTAAGAATAATTCTCTTATGTGTAATAGGAAAACGATAGTTTTCCTGAAGTGAAATTCATGACGAAAAGTGGAACAGAGAAAAATGCATTCAAAGTGCTCCAACCCCTACCTTTTCTTTAGCATCGGTAGACCGAAAATAATCTATAAAAAATTAACTATGCAGTGTAAACTAAGGATTTTTTTTTTGGCAATACTCTCTAGATGTTGGTGGATGTTAGTATGCCATTTTTTTCAAAATCAACTTTTTTTGCAGAAATTGATTTTTCTGGGTAGTGTCCCGCCTTAAGCTGTGTCCCCAAGTCTTTGTTCAGAATTCCGATCTGATCTGCCATAAACAAACGCACAGTTGTGAAAAACCTTATGGGCAAGGTGTGTTCCCATGTCTTTGCTCAAAATTTCAATATTATGAATCGCACCAAACAGACATGCAGGTGAAAAGATATACAAGTAGAAACTGTGTTCCCCAAACTTTGCTTAGAATTCTCATCTGGCCAACCATAACCAAGTGCACACAGAGGAGAAGCCTTATGAGTGCAAGCCGTTTCCTCAAACTTTACCTCAGAATCGCAGTCTAATCAACCATACCCAAACACACACAGGGGAAAGGATGGAAAAGTGCAAGCTTTGCTTGGAATCTTTATAATCCTGCTTAACCGAGTGCACACGGGCAAGAATGGCACCTTCTGATCTGCAACAATCAAGTACACTTACACTAAAAGTTTTATAAATCAGCCCAGAGTTGAGCCTCCCATGCTTCATAACATGTAAAATCATTTAACTCGTACTGAGTTATATACCATTTCATTTGATATTAAGTGCACGCGTGCCCTAAAGTCTTTCTTTACTCTAATAATCAAGCTTGCCACGCTGATTTGCTCATGCAGGATAAGCTTACAAATGACAGCCATTTTCTAATATGTTTCTTAGCACGTTTCACTTGTAGGGCATGTGCCAAAGCAGAGGATGATGATCCTAAGGGAGATTGCATTAATCTGGTGGCAGGGACTTTGAACTGTCAATGACGTCTGAGAACCGTCGGTCAAATATCCAGTTTGGTTACATCATTGATTGTGCAACCATGGCTAAACTCTTGCATTAATCATGAGCCTTTGATCCGAATGCCACTGTTTGTATTCACACAAAGGTGTTGAGGAGTATGGAGACATTTCTTGCCAGCAGTGATTAAGAGGGTAGTCAGTGTAATGGCAAAGCTTTCATTTTTTTCATTAGATTGAAATAGGTCAGTGTAGCTAAAGCTCTCGCATGTTCCTCATCTGGATGCACACTAGGCCATGCTTTTGCTCCTGTTCTTGCTCGAGGTGTGCTCATTTCGGGTGAGGTCCAATATGTTTGTAAAACTGTCTTCATTGTTTTGTTTTTACTCTGGTCTATATTAAAGATATGCACTTGCAAAAAAAAGTCTGGCAGTTTAAATTCTCAGACTTTCTTTTTTCTGTTTTTGCAGCCTTGGTACTGTAGGAAGTAGGGAGTAATTTTGGGGATTTTAATTTTAATGTCATGTAGCATGCCTTTCCAGTTTGCAATTAACTCGGCTGGGAGCCAATTTTGAATGCGTCTGTGCACTACAGCTGTTTGTGCTCCCCATTTGAACCTTGCTATACTCTGGGACAACCTTTCTTGGCAATGCAGTCAAAAGCACTGGCACACGTGCCCACTTCCATTTTAAGCGTGGATCAAAGCTTTGCACGATCTCTCCTCCGAAATGCTAAGAAATGTTATCCCCAAGTACAGTCGAATTCCCACACCACCCAGCAGGTTTTACTATGAATTGACGTCCTGCCAATTTTTAATACTGTGTAATGTGCGTTCCACGCTGTGTTGACAAAAAGTAATGAGAACCGAACTGACAAACTCGCTTATACTGAAACTGTTTTTGTCTTCCTTCTCTACACGGGCATAATCTTCGTAATTATGCTTTTGTGATATCAATCGCTCTTGCATTTAGGTGATCACAATATTCCGTTACTTTGTGCTTTTCTTCCCAACGGTTGTTTCTTGTTGCTTTGATCTGCATGTCAGAATTCTCTGACTGTAGGTGTCATTTACGCCAGATGATGTCTTTGGCACAGGATCCTGTAAAGTGTGCTTAGTTTTGCATTGTGTAATGCACTTGTATATATATGTTGTGGATTTTTTTACTCTTGTTTGTATTGAATAAACTTTGCAGATGATAAATGTGTAATCACACATCTTTACCTGTGTTTCTCACAAATAAATCTTGACAGTTTGAGCTTCCACGGTGCTTTATTGTTCTTTTTCAGGCATTTCAGGTGCTAGCTGAAGGTAATATGTCATTGGCGTAGCAGCTCTCTGGAAAGTTCTGGTTTTGCCGTCCTGTGCCATGCTAGGACCTTACTGTGGCAGTTTCGTCTCCAAGAAATTGACTGCCAAGTGGATGTGCATGCCGCAGCACATAGGTTTGGACTTCGTGGTGGCCATTTTCTTTGTATTGGGTGGATAGAGCCCATGCTCTGCTCTACCCAAAAGTAACTTGTAACTACAAAATTCCCCCCCCCCCCCCCCCCACAAAAAAGAAACATTACGGCAGTTTTTTTTTATTTACATAAGTTAACTATGCATTGCCAGACGCTCATTCTCCAGCCAAATATAACCCTAGCGGTCCAAACCAGATGCCAAACTTTCAGAACTAACTGTTATAGTAAATTTATAAGAAAATTTCTGATTTTAGGAAAATGGCGGTCGATAGAGTTCTCTACTGAATGGCGCCAGTTAGAAAACTAGCAAAAACAGGCCCCATGTTCCCAATGAAATTATTAGAAAATCCTAACTTTTGAATGTGATAAGGGTTAGTTCTGAGACTGGCTTGTGGTTTCGACTGCTAGCGTTACACTTGGGTGTGGAAGGGGCGTTCGGCAAACCATAGTTTATTTTTGCGGTGAAAAAACGCTACTACATTTTTGTGGATGACACTTTATAGGTACATCAAATATTTGCTCTAACACCGCCAGTCCTCCAGCCTTCTTTTGGTGGAATCTCTAATGCTCGGTTCTTGCGCTGCATCTGCCGAATCTATGTTGGCTTCCACCCTCGTCCAAATGGCAACAACCTCCAGGAACAAGCCCGCAGTCCATCGCTATGTGTCTCCGTCTCACAGATGGCACAAGCGGTGTCTAGTTCTTCGATAAAACGGGCCCTCCACTCTCTTGTTTGGAGAGTCCCTGCACGCGCATCAAATAAAAGACGACTTCCCCTGGTGTTGTCGTAAAAACTCTCTTTCCGAAGGATGCCCTTCTGTGCCCCGTACATCTGCGGCGAAGATTTGTAGGCCATCCTATTCCTCCAACATCATGTCTCGTTCTTGCAAGAGCGTCCTTGCCTTCTTGTCATCGGCTTTAACGTTGTCCTCCGGCTCCTTGCTGTCCATCAAAGTTTGTGTTGGGATGTGACAGAGATGTGTGAGCGTCCTTGTTCTGATCCTTGTAGACCATGTTGGTCCAGATCTTGTGGGACCACTTTGTCTGATACATCTGGCTTGGGGGTCTCTCGTATCTTGTCTTCGCCTCGGTCTCCTTGGCTCCGATGGGCAACCAGTCAAGGTCTCCTTGGGTTGCTTCATCGGGGCTGTTGGAGGGAGCTCTGGGAGGCCACACTTATCGCCTGTCGCTGCCTTATCTTTGGAAAATTATGTGTGTTTGACTCGATGCGAGCCACCCTGCTTTAGAAGATGCCTGGAACAACTGCCACCTTACGCAGGCTGCTCCACATTTCAGAATGGTTGAAAGCCCCAACAGGCTTGCTCATAAGGATTCATTTTCCCTTGATTGCTCTTTTGCGGAGCTGTTCTTCGTGTTGTGCTAGATAATTCAGCCCGCAGACACTTGAAGGCTTGCGCTGATGGGGCTTCAAAACCGAAACTCGCGTATCATGACTGTGGCCGCTACTACCCAACCACGTTGTCACATCACTTCTTCAATTCAATTCAATTTGTTTATTTACTCCCATCATACATATCGGTGACGGAGACAGAAAAAAAGCTGCAGAAGTGCAGCTTACTGTAGAAGTTGCTGTTAAATTGCCAGTAAATACACAAAAATTACACCGATACAATTATTTTGTAGAATATCACCTCTAATAATTGTGTCAATATGAATTACACATTGCATATCTAAAAGAAAAAAAAATTTTCCAGGAAAAACTAAACCTTTAATTCTGGCAACAATGTGTTTTGCCAAATCGTTGCCAAATCTTTAAAAAAGTTCGGCAACACTTCGGCTTTGCCAAATCCTAAGATTCGGCAAAAGTTTGGCCCACCGGGCCCCGGCTCTGATCGGGACGTCCGGATATCTTGTTTATCTCAACGTTGGTCTATGCCTACGATCTCGGTCTACGCATCTATGCTATTTGTGCTCTCGATTATGAGCTGCCTTCCAGCAGAGATTTCGGCATGAACATGACATGAAGCGCCAGCGCCGTCCTGCGACGCAGCTGGTAGGATGCGAGCGTAGAAGACGCGCTATGTTAAAGCATAGAGTGGCTATGTTAGTTTGCATCTATGCCGATTAAAACTGTTTATTTATTAAAGAAACATGTATGACGTTTTTCTGAGTGATCTTTCTAATGAATAACAACGCCTCGAACTTGCTTTTTATATTAAACAAACTTCACAATGGTCAAAAACAAGCCTGGAGTTTCACATTACAGCTTGCGCAGCATGCGTCGGGGCTATTCACAGTTTCTCTGTTTTTTTCTCGGATCTGTGGAAGCTGCTGTAGAAAAAGGTTTTGCATTCACGAGAGTAAATGAAATGCTGTCTTTGCTGTGCACGCTCGCACAGTTGTGTTGCAAAGCCCCGCACACTTGTTTTAGACTCATTGAGCTTGCCAATACCGACGCTTCTATCCAAGTGTGACTTGACAGTTGCTGACGAGCAAATGCTCGTCATCAACTTATGCTCAGCTCCTCCAGCATCGAATACGTGGCAAAGATGTTTGTCACACCGCGACTTCTGCTCAAAAGAAAAGCAAACATTTTCATAAATTCTTAAATTGTTGGACATGGCCCAGCAAATTCAGGCGATTGATTCATTTGTTCTATCCAATTTTTACTAAGAATTGTTTACAAATTTAAAATCGCTCACTGAGGAGCGCATCACGCATTATGCGCATTTCGGTTTGCAAGTTTAAACATACAAACTCTAGTAATTCATCGCAGGTGTACAGGTATACCTCGATTTTTGGGACGCTGATGTGTCACCGACTTATTAGAGACTTCGATTGCGAGGGGGCCTCGCACATTTCGCGTCGACTGGGTGGGGATTTAACTGAAACGACTCCGGAGGTCAGCCACCGCTTCCTGCCAGTTATTTTGAAGAAATGTTTGTTTACTGGTTTACAAAATTAAAAAAGGAATCAACTTGGAACTAATAAGAGACTAGCTCTCACAGAACACATCGTAACTAACATGATACACGGAGTCACTTTCATTGAAGTGTTTACTATAAATGCGAGGTTCTCGAATTTCGCTTTCCAAATTTCAATTTGATGAGACATTCCTTTTTCAGTTTTATTTTTTCCCAATCATAATTGAAAAAACACCCCATTCGCCATGGTAAATGTAGTGGGGTTAAAGTGCTGGATATTCCCTTTTCATCATCCAGCTTTTTGTACTGGGGTAGAGAACAGCACACCACCAGCCGAGCGCTTTGACACCTCAGCGCCAAAAGTGTTAGCATGACGACTCGTGCCACAGTTTCAAGCTTTGGTGAAATGTCCTACTACAAATGTCACTTCACCAAATAAACACAACGCGTGAAACTAGCCTTTGCCGCGCTTTACCCAAACAGTGCATGAAACGACTTGAGGGATCTAAAATCTGCGTAATCTGTACCAGTCTGTCCTACCCGTGACGTCACAAACAATGATGATATCAAGAGAAGCGCCCCCTGTACTTCACGCATGCCGCCAATAGGAGTCGACATTTAGCTTGCCCGAAGTGATTTCGCTACTGCCATGAACCTCTCCACAAATTAAATTTAGCCGCTTGCCTGCCTCTCCTCGAAGAAAACCCCAATCACCTTGAAAGTTCCCACTTCTGGTGCATGCTGTGTACCCTTTCTGTGTTATCTTCCGCTCTGAGAAATAGGGCTGGTAAGTGCCTGGCCTTTCAAGCGTTTCTGCTCGACATTCAAGGGAAACGATTTGGCGAGCAGTAGTCCTTCTCAGTAGTAGCCAAAAATAGTTGTTCGGGTTGGAGTAAATCGCACCCGTTCCTTTGCCTTTGTGCTGGGGGGGAAAAAAGGAAGCTCTCCCCAAAACGAAGTCATCTTGGATTCAGTCCGATCGTCAAGATGTGACTGTCGTCGACTGTGACTGTGTTATTTGAGATCTTTTTGAAAAATTCCTTTTCAGATAACGTTGCATCGTGTGGTACGTACAATATATTGTTCAAATGTTAACACTTGCTAAATTGTATGTCTGTGTCCTGTCCATCGGTAAACACATTATTTCTGAGCGTGAGAAATGCATGCATTTCAGCTATCTTCGGTTAGCTAAGCACTTTGTGCTTAGCTAAACGACAGGTAAGCACTTTGTCGTTTGACATGGTTAACCGGGTGGTATTGTCAAACCTTATTGTAAGAGAAAAACAGCAACTAACGTTCCAGTCACATTCGTTCTGTCGCACGTGTACCCAACAAAAATATTGTTTCTTCTTTTTTTTTGCTTTTTTTAGTGTGGTACAATGCTTTCTCACTGTCTCCGGAAAATACATACAGCATGGAACACAAAATACAGCGAGGAAAAGACGAGAATTTAGCCGCCAGCAGTGTTTGAAACTGTGCCTATCAAAATCACAATCCACTCGGTTAGGGTTAGCAGGGACGCCGGTGAGAGTCTAGCCCCAAACCCAGCAACTGGGCTCGAAAGCAGTTTGTCGCCCCTGAGGTCAAGTGTTTCTTGGGAAGGTGTATACAAGGCTCTGCTTGAGCCGTATTCATCCATCCGTCACGAATTTGGAAATTTCTCAAATTTGCCCAAACCAGCGTTTTGAGAAGTTTGCGTGGTGCCCCCTTACGGCGAACCGGGGTGACGTCACGGCAAGGACAGAATTTTTCCCCGACTCGCACCGCTCGCCTAGTTCAGGCTGTGACGACGTTAGCTGTCGGCGCGCTCATTTCTATTTAATTTTTTTTGTGCGCGTTTTTCGTGCGAAGTGCACATTTTAATGTGTCTTTATTGAGGTATGGCCTATAGCTGCAGGCGAAACTTCAACCAACATTTCAGGCATGGTTCACAGGGCAGGTAACGCATGAGTCGCAGCTGGTGCATGAAAATGAGGAAATATGGTCAGAATTGCAGGAGCATCACTATAGATTTACATCTCACACAATCAGTGCGGCTGGTGGTCTTATTGAATCGGCAGGTTATGTAAACTATTTCGCGTTTCTTTTATCTCTGTTTTTAAGCAAAAACGCCTAATAGAAAATCTTCATTGTGCTCGAGCTACATGTCAAATATGGTCTGGGCCATGGGGAGGGTCACAACTTAGCCCAAATATAGGGGACAAAGTAAAAAATGAAGAAACAAGCATATACCAGTTATTCGTTTATATATTTTTATATCACTCGTATTTGGCTTTCGCTGGATTAGGGTAGTATTTCAATGGACTCCCCTGGTTGTGTCCGTGGACTAGTTTATCATATCACTCAAGTAATGTACAACAAATGTATGGAAGGTATCTAACCCATTATTAGTCTCGTAGGCTTTAAAATTGAGATTTTAGTTAAATCAAACTGTCCCAAAGATAAAATACCACAATATTTTCTCACGCAAACTGTCACCCTTCGCAGGCTCGAAATTGTCTTCTACTAGTGCAGCATCTAGCACTGAACAGCCGTTCGAATGTTTGCTGTTCCTCCTGTTTTCCTCTGTTGTCGGGAGGTCCAGCTGTAAGGAGTTTGGAGGCTGAGGAAGCGTTTGGGGACCTGCAGCAGTGCCTTTTTTAATTGGAAACGACAATTCAAACTAAACGGTGTATTTTTCGAATACACATGTATGAACAGGCCTGTAATCAGTGAAAGGCTCACGTCACAACAACAAAAATGCAGAGCCAGCTGGTGAAGCAACAAAACATCTTTATTCACGATCAACAAAAGCATTATACAACTAAACAACTGAGCGAGCCTAACCTGAGTTTAAAAAAAACAAAACAAAAAAACAGTCCACTAACAAGCGGAGCTCGTGAGAAACGGTGTGGCGGTGCTGTGCCGCCCAGAAGACCGAAACCGAAACGAACCAGAAAACCCTTGGCCGATTGAAGCGTCATCTGTGAGATGCGGTCGCAAACAGAGGCATTTCGTCTGCTGCTTCTCACGGACGGTACAGAGACCTCTGTACGGACGGCGTCTACTCATAGGCGAAAACAGTTTTTACCTCCAACTTTTATTCCGTCAATGGTATGTGTCGACGTCTTCGCGTCTTGCTCGGACGGCTGGGGCTTCGCTTTGACGGAGTTGGAGCACCCCGCATTGTTTAGTTTATTTTTGCGGTGCGAAAAGCCGGTCGTAGCTCGAGCGAGGGCTCGCCGATGTAGCGATTGTGCCTCTCTGTTCGGTTCCGAAGGACCCAGTTCAAAATAACCAGTCTTCTTCATACGGCAACGACGACGGATGCACAGCTGTGACACAACAAAAATGGAAACGCAGCGAAACGCGATCCTCTGGCGGGGTGCACTGAATCGACGGCGGCTACCGAGAAGAACCCGCATTGTGAACGTCGGTGGTCGCTTGTTGTATGAGTCGCTCTCGCGACCGTCGCTTGTCGCCAGAGCGTCAGTCAGAGGGGATTGCGAAGGAAGTGTTTGGCGGGCATTGGCCTTGTATGTGTCCTTCGGTTAGGGGAGGGGGGACTTTTTCACCCAGTAATCAGTTTTCAGTATTCAGTTGCACCAAAACCCTTTTGCATCAGGGCGCGAAAGGAACGTCGCAGGCGCGTTAAAAAGAAAAAAAAAAATTGTTGTTGACATGACATAAATAAAGAAAAATAACCCATTTTCTTATTGACCAGAGGGCGCAAGACGCCGCCCGATTCAGGGGCTTGAGCTTCAGCCGTGTTCCTTGATCCATAGCTCGTTTTGCATTATTTTCAGCAACTACAGAACAGCCCGCGTGAAAGTGAAGTTCTTTTCCCGTTCGAAGACTTCACTGCTAAAGAAACAGGTACTGTTCCCTAGACTGAATCGTTAGGTGCCAGGCGATAGCTTTAAAATAAACTTCGCAAGGCCCTGCTTGCGGCCGTAACACTGCTTCAACGTCGACTTTTCGCGCTTTTGCGCCCGAGTAGCGTCACCTGAAGCCGTGAAAACGTCGCGCTTACCCGCCCGTTTGAAGCAATAAACGGACTAGTTAAAATTAAAAGGAGACTCGCAGGTAAACGAGTAGTGGACGAGTGTCACGGTGCGGGAGGGTATGTGTGTCAGTTCGGCGTCCTTTGTCTTGTTTGGCAGCGAGATTGCAGATTGCTTACATGTGTCATTACGAAGCAAGATTGTAATCACTGATGAGATTGGCGGTGTTTTATGTTTTGGTGGTTCGAGGGTCTCATGTTAATAAAAATTCAGTTGTAAGTCAGCGCTTGTCGTGTACAGGTGCCGTCAAAGTAAAACGGAGCGCCGGAGCGACGTCCGAACTGCATCGCCGCGCTATCTGGCAGCGCCGGCTGGAACTGATAGGCTACATCTGCGCTTGCGCACGTGCCTTCCGCTGGGGCCTCCGTTTTCTTCTTCCGACCCACACGTTATCGGTGGTTCGAGCGGCGCAACGATTTTCCTAAAATCGACGCCTGATAGCACAAGGGGCGGTGCTCATTGACAACACTGGCCCTTTCCCACTTGCATTCAACGTTATCTCCGAGTGTGAGTCGAACACCTAGCGGTGTTTATCGGAATAGCGTTTGGCAGCTCGAGACGCCAATAATACGAGGATCAAACAAGAAAACGGAGGACACCGCAAACGGCACGCGCGCATGCGCAGACGGCACCTATCAGTTCCAGCCGGCGCTGCTAGATAGCGCGGCGATGCAGTTCGGTCGCCGGCGCTCCGTTTTACTTTGACGGGACCTGCACATTTCTCTCCCTCGTCCTTGAGGTTGTAGTGCAGTGGTTCTCAACTACCGATGTTTCGCGGACCCCTTGGGGATCGGCGGAAATATTGGAGGACCCCGTTCGTGGAGGGGAAAGGTGTAGGTGTAATATAATAATGATTTAATGAACGGATATAACTAAGGCTAGTATGAAGTAGACTTCTCTTGTTGACATATAAACAAGAAACCTCGCCCGAAAACTGAAACATTCCTTCTCGACCTGAAAAAAGACAACTTTTATTGCCGGGCTTGACTGATGAGGCAGGGCTTCGTGGACCCCTAAAATGCCTTCGCGGACCCCCATATGAGAACCACTGTTGTAGTGGATCAATGGAGCGATGCAGGCGAGTTGGTTCGTGAATACAAACTGTTAGCAGCGCGCAAAATATAGACAAAGGGAGGAATGGACAGGACGAGTGCCCAACTTCAACTGAACGTTTAATGAAACGTAGTGTCTAGCGTTACATCCGACGGAACCCGGGAAAAAAATATTAAGGCCGACCCACATACGGCATATTCTCGACGAATTTACGCGCGTTTCAGCGGGCGTAATCACAACATTTGGCGAGCGTTTTTTTTTACAGAATGGAAGAGGGGAAGGTCGCCAAACCGCACGCGGCGCTTTTCGTCCACGTCTCCGCGGCGTTTGGTGTAGTGTGGAGCCCGACTCTCGCCTTTCATGAAAGGAGGCAAAGTTTAGATCGGCAGCTATATTATTGCGTTCCGCAAGGGGACAGAAATAACTAAATCTTAATCAACCAGGAAAGCCTAATTTGCTAACACCTGTTTCATAAATATTCCTTGCAATCAGCAAGCTGCCAACAAGCCCCGGCAGGAGGACGGCCGCGTTCTCTGCTCAAAAACCTTCTTTTTATAATTGTTTCACATCACCCGCAACAGAGATAGTACTTTCTTCTGTCTCAGTCGTTCATTGCTCGTTCCAAAGCGATATCGCGATTCCGTACAGTTTGCCAATAAACCGTCGAACGCGCCAAGCGAGCTCCCATTTCGGCGGCTTAGTCGACCCAGCCTGCCATCCACATAACTAGTCAAGCCAATCCTGGAGCAACATCTGGCTGTCAACTCGGGAGCTGATTGGCCGGCACCACGCCGTTCGCTTCCGGATACGCCACACCGAAATACGCTGAAGCGCCTAGATCTGTCTCGGTAGGGTCACTGAATACGCGCATATTTACGCCGACCTCGAGGCGTCGTGGAAGCGCTCGTCCAGACGCCCGCTGTACGATGGGATTACGTCCGCCGACACACCCGTAAAAGTTACAGTTGAAAACGAGCGTGTTGGTTAATAGATACAAAACTTGAAAGTATAAAACAGAGAGGACGAGGACGGGAACAGGACATCTTTCATTTAGCAACAACATAGAATGGCACAACGATAAAACCACCCCCCAAGGGTCTCAACGTTCTCAAAGAGGGAAAGGAAATACTAGTTATAAAGGAAAGGGAATACACTAAAAGAAAAGTTTAAAAAGCGCATCAGTAATCTAGTTATTTTCGATTACTTAGAATTAACCTTGGTCATTGTCAGTGATAATGCGGAATTATTCTTGTTTGCAGTCCAAAAAGGAATTGTACTATAAATATAAAAGTTTAAAAAGCTGTAGCGTCACGACGAGGTGTCAATATTCTAGTCATCTCTGGTGTTAAGAATTCGACCTCTGTCTTTGTCAATGATAATGAAGGTGCAGAAATGTTGTTGTTAACAGTCCCCATGGCAAATGACTCGATGATTTCTCTCCCAAATCTGTTATTCTTAACACCAGAGATGACTAGAATATTGACACCTCGTCGTGACGCTACAGCTTTTTAAACTTTTATATTTATAGTACAATTCCTTTTTGGACTGCAAACAAGAATAATTCCGCATTATCACTGACAATGACCAAGGTTAATTCTAAGTAATCGAAAATAACTAGATTACTGATGCGCTTTTTAAACTTTTCTTTTAGTGTATTCCCTTTCCTTTATAACTAGTATTTCCTTTCCCTCTTTGAGAACGTTGAGACCCTTGGGGGGTGGTTTTATCGTTGTGCCATTCTATGTTGTTGCTAAATGAAAGATGTCCTGTTCCCGTCCTCGTCCTCTCTGTTTTATACTTTCAAGTTTTGTATGCCGTAAAAGTTATGTCCCTGTGTAACCTACGCAACCTTATTTAATGTTACGCTTTACGGCCGATACGTGACGTAAATACAAACATATTGTGAATTATTACTACGTTAAGTCCGATGCAGCATTCGGTAATTGGTTAAAGTTGCGACTCTATCTGTACCTCCAGGTACAGATGCCCATCGCATTATTATTGTTTTCTTTCTCATATTTTCCCTTTCTTTAAGACACATTTTTTTCTCTTTTAAGATGATTTCTTGCAATGCTTTCTGAGAATCGTGGACGTTCGAAGTAATGATTAAGAGAGATAGAATGGTAATGTGATATGAGTGTGCTGTTTGCAGCAGCAGGGTGTCCGGCAGACTTGTTGAAAACTGGCACAATCTTCACATACCACTCAAGTGCCCACGCACATTAGCTTTGGCAGTGTTTTCTTCCTGGGTGTCTTCAATAAAGAGATGTTTTGAGGAGGCCGCCCGGGTACGAGGATGACAAAAGACCCTCGGCCTTTACCCATTTGAACTATGTTCTCAGCCCGAGCCAGGAAGGGCTACAAGCAGGTGTAACAAACGCAGCAAAAATCGCAAGAAGTGTTTTCATACAAAAAAATGCAATAAATTGTCTTAAAGTGGCCCATATTTATCACGTGACTGGCCCCTATTTATCACGTGGTGCTTGCGCTCTTTCGGAAGCTTCGTATGGCGTCTAAAAGTAACGTATTCATCTTTGTTCGAAGTATAACAAAAAACAAAGATTTATAAATAACTTTAAGAGCCCAAAGGAAGCTCCTGAAAAAGTGCAAGCAGACATGATAGACCTGTGCACCGGTCAGGTGACGGCGGCGGCGCCTCGAAGCAGACCAACTTGCGCGGCGCCGGCGGCGTGGAGAAACGCGTCGAATCGGTGGCGCACAACGCTCAGCGTGCGGCGGCGCACAGGTCTACCTCGTGACCAGCGGCGGCTCCCGCGGGCTCCAACTACAAATTTGTTTTGCGCCGTAAATATAGCTCTATAAATTTTCTTTCTTCTTTCTAAATTCGTTTTATAGCATACTTTTTCCATCTAGGCTGTTTAAAAAAAAGATTTTTTCCTTTGCATGTGTCCTTTAAGCAGGTAACTGGGGAATGGGAGGGTAGAGTTCAAGAGATTGAGGCCGAGCTTAATTGAAGGCCAGAAGGTTTTATAGCCTCACTTTCTTTGCAGTGCGGAGTGAGTATAGATTTCACATTTAAATATTCTAAGCTTGAATGGTAAAACAAAATGGCTAGGTGGCGTAAGCTACCGCCCGATGCAAAGGGCTCAGTTGGATTTATCCATCCATCATCCATCCATTTCTTGTTTTTGTACTTTATAAACCGCATTTGTGTATTTTCTGATCTAAAATAGCGAACAAAAACTACTTTTATAAATATTTGAAACGGTTCGCGCCACTTATATTTTGTACTTCGACTAAAAAGAAGCTTTTAGAGGCTCTGACCAGTAGTAGGCCCAGGACCAAAGACGTCACATATGGCGTGGTTTCAGTACCGCGGGTCGCCCCAGGCGGTGGAGGAGGTTTCCGCGTTGTCCGGTTAAAATATGATGCACTGATATTTAGTTACTCTCTCCGTGCCCTTTGGCTTGCCCGAACCCCAAAATTCCAAGAGACGTGGAAACCACAAAAGTAGACGCTTAAATATGATTGCAGGGCCCCTTTAGCTACCTTAAAGGACACGTGCAAAGGAAAAAAAAAAACATTTTTTTAAACAGCTTAGATGGAAAAAGGATGACGTAAAACGATTCTACAACGAAGAAAAAAAAATTTGAAGCTATATCTACGGCGCTATACAAATTTGTAGTTGGCGCCAGCAGGCGCCGTGGAAAAGTGGCCCTTATTTATCACGTCACTGGCCCTTATTTATCACGTGGCGCTTGCGCTTTTTTGGAAGCCTCCTATGGCCTTTAAAAGTAACTTATTCATCTTTGAAGTATAAAAAAAAAAACTAAGATTAATAAGTAATTTTTAGAGCCCAAAGGAAACTCCTGAGAAAGTGCAAGCAGACGTGATACACCTGTGTGCTGGTCAGATGACGGCGGCGGCGCCCCGAAGCAGACAAACTTGTGTGGCAGCGGCGACGGCGCCGTGGAGAAATGCGTTGCAGCGGTGTCGCACAATGCTCAGTGTGCGGCGGCGGCGACGCAGCGTGGCGGCGGCGACGCAGCGTGGCGGCGCGCGGGCCTACCACGTGACCAGCTGTGGCTCCCGCGGGCGCCAACTACAAATCGGTTTTGTGCCGTAAATATAGCTCTTAAATTTTTATTTCTTCGTTGTAAATTTGTTCTATAATATTCTTTTTTCATCCAGCCTGTTTAAAAAACAAGTTTTTTTCCTTTGCACGTGTCTTTTAAAGGGCAACTCTGGTCCATACTTTCGATTTTGGTATTATGATTGTTTTTAGTGCAGTCAGCGTCTCTGAACTGCAAGGTGTTAGTTTTTCTCATTATTGTGCATAGTTTTATAGATATCGACGCCTCAAAGCTTTGTTTGAGGTGCAGCCAACAAAACCGAAACTAGCCACTTGAGGCCCGCGCGGGGATTGATGTTTCTTGCTTCTGAGAGGTGTGGTAGTTAAAAAAAGGCGAAGGGGAAGGAAAAGTGGCTTAGAAGTGCGAGTGGAGGAACCCTACTATTTCTCCTTTTTGGTTTCCAGGCTAGGTGGCGCAAGCTACCGCCCGTTATAAAAAGTACAGCATTTAGCATCTGTCCATCCACCCAACAAAGATGTCCAGTGCCAGCCTTCTGCCTTTGTTCACACTTTCGTGCCTTGTGAGCATATAGCACCCTTGCACAGGTGAAGCACAAGGGAAGGCAACCAGCACTGCTGGGGGCCGGGCATACGAAAGAGACGTGCCTTGCCGTTCTCACCCATTCAGTGCCAAATAACTTTTTAGTTTTATTAACAAAAATTAAGATACTCTAAATGGCTCACAAGACATCAGCTGCAGACATTTGCCACCCACTTCCAGCATCTTTCCCGATTTCAACTTTTGCATCTCGATGCCTTGCCTGTGACCTGAAATGAAGGCTGCAAACTTTGGCTCTGTTGTCCGGGACTCATGGTTGTATCCCTGTGCCTACGTTTCTGAAAACCAACAGTGACAACGTGTCAACAAAATACTCAGAATCTCTGTACTACGTACGAAGTATTTTCTTATTCTTCTCCTTTTGAGCAAATATATATGTGGCAGGCATTGCTGTCACACCAGCTGCCATTGTGATGGCCTTGCTGCTGAGTGTACAACCTTCTGGAATATTCATTTCGCACCACCAAATTCATTGTTCCCTGCAAGAACAAGCGTGGAGTGACCATCGGCATGGTGCGATGACTTAACGAGTTTTTCTTCACTGCAAAATTAAGCTATGCATCGGCGAGCGCTCAACCTCGTCCCGAATGTAGTGCTTGCGGTTCAAACCAGATACCAAAGTTCCATAAATAACCCGTCTCTGATCAAAAAGTTTTAAGTCATCTGTAAATTTCAATGGGAAAGTGGCTGAATACATAGATCTGATTGACGCCAGTGACCGAGAACGGGTTCTCCCATTTCCCTATCTATATATACAGAAAATCGCCTACAACTTTTTAATGAAATAAGAGTTAGTTTGGAAACTCTGGCTTCAACCGTTTATGCTATTTTGGCAGAGACTGTCTAATGGGAAATGCATAATTTATTTCTGCAGTGGAAGAGAAGAGCGTAAATTCTCTTGGGAGACACGCTGTTTGTTAATACGATTACAAGCTGCAGTGATGAGGGTTTGCCTGGTTTGCATTTCAGGTTTGTAAATGTTGAACACTTGTTGATGAAGCTTGGACCACACATTTCTTATGTATGAATGCACTTTAACATCGTCCCTCTTGCTTGCATAAGGCCTGGTGCTATGATGCCAGTGCAGCATTTTCCAAAGTATATATTGCTCCATTGCAAACTATATATGATTGCTCAATATGTTAAGGGGAGATACGGGTCGAATAATGGCAATCTTTTGCAAAACAACTGATTTTTGGGGTTTTATGGTGTTTAATTTTTTTTATTTATATTTCATTAAAAAATAGTAAGGACCGGTTTTAAGCGAAATGAGTCAAATAAGCATTTTAAAAACTGGCAACCCATAACTGCATAAATTTGAGCCATTTTTGTGTGCGCTGTTCTTCAAATGGTTGTCGTCGCCACCACATTGTCTCCGCTCCATTGCAGTTTTCTGTAGCTTCAATTTCTCCCAGAAAATTAAAAATTATTTCTTCCTTTGTGGAAGATGGTCACTACACATCTATGGTAACATTCAAACAAATTTTTCTCTATATAATTTTGGGGCATTTTACAAACAAGAATTTTAGTTTTTAATATTTTCCTATACAACCAAATTTGCCTGGATATGCTTTAGAATATGTGGATTACAACTTTCTAGGTTTGATTAGAATATATATATTTTGTATTTATAAAAACATTGAGAAACCTTTGTTAGCCCTTTGAAAGTGGTGTTTCAAATGTTTTCAAGTATTTTAAAATATATTAGGTCTAGCGCACAATATGTTTGTTGTTCATTACCACATGCAGTGGTTTAAAAGGAGCAAATGAGTGTTTTTTTACTAGGCTCTTTTAAGTCTGTGCCATGCCCCACGTGTGTGCGAAAACATGTTTTTTTCCGGCATGTTCAGAGCATCCAAAGCATAAAGAATAACCTTTATCAAAACTAACACATAATTTATATAAAGGAGATCAAGTAGTATAAACTGGAATTTTAAATAAAATATTTTAAATTTTTAATAGTTAAAAATAGTTTTCCCTGGTGCATGTTCCACGTTGATTGAGCAAGACTCAAAGCTTTGTGGAAAGAGGAACATGGCAGTTTCCCGAATGGGTAAATCTGAGGGTCCTGTCGTTCAATGAATTTCAAAACAAATTTAGCATTAATATAGGGACATCTAATGCAGTGATGCGATTGCTGTGCCATTTGCACACACCTGTGCCAAAGTGTTTACCCTGTGACATCCTGCTACGCTTTACCAAAATGTGAGGAATTTGCACCAATGTTGTGCCAAAACTTCATTTCACTTTAATTATTCTGAAAATATAATAGCTCAGGCCGCACTGCGCTGGCGGGTGGTTGCGATATGCTTATGCGAGTTTTCAGTACTTTTGATTATTGTCTCAACTAATGTACTATGCGATCGCATTTCATATGAAAGACTAACAATATTCGGAAGCTTCAGAATTATTCTCATATTCGTCGTCTGTTTTATTGGAAGGTTAGTTAGTCTCGTTGAGTGCACTTCTCACCACGTACTGGTGCACTGCAGAGAAGCGAAAACCACGGAGTAGTCATCGCCAGAGCCGTGTATAGAGAGCTTGGTCAATGGAAGGCGCAGGCAGAGCCAGGGCGTGCACCAGACGCAGAAAGAGGGCTTGACATTCTCTCTTGGCCAACCAGAAGCCGTAAAGAATCCCCTAGCGGTGGTAGCGAGAAACAGTTTTAATCGTTTTAATAAGCGCTTAAGAGTTAAATGTAGTAACCCATCATGGTCGAACATAGAGTGCACGTGATGTTTCGATCATGATCATGCAGAAAGATGAAAGGAACGAATGTGCCACTCAACTCTGTTTTGCTCGGACAGTGTGTGACTGCTCGGATGGCAGATTCCCGGCCCTCGGTGCTTGGCGTATGGATTATGTCGACCGTTCTACTAGTCGCACTCTTCCACCATGATTTTGGATGACCGTGTTTCAAACATCACGCGCACCTTATTTTCAGTCACCGAGAGTTACTCCGATGCACGTATTAAATTTGTTTCTCGCGACCACCGCCAGGGTATTATTTCCGGTTTCTGGTTGGTCACATTTGAATTTGTGAAGTCGCCCTGGAACACGCCCAGCATGCTTTCGGCAAATGGCGCCTTCAAATTTTTCTCCTATACTTCCCAATGAATGGCCAAACTCTCTACATATACGACTGTGGTCATAGCGATTTTCTGTGTCTTGCTTTGCCGCAGCACACCTGCATGCTAAGGTGAAAGCACCTCTCCAGAGCAAGGCGCGGCACAATTCCTTAATACAACTTTGGCTCATATAAATGATAGACCGCAATATCCTGAAGGTACCCTTTTCCAGTTCGAGATTTAGCAAGGATACTTTGGTATTGCAAGAGCATTGATGTGCACTCTTTTGTATGTTTATTTATTTGTGCCAACTCATTTGTTTAGCAAACACCTTTCTTTAGATGTGAGTAAATTACAACTAAATTGGCAGGAGCAGTGGGTGGATTCTCAGGAAGGATTCTGCGGGATTGTATTTAAGCTTCGTTCACATGCCGTTTCTGTTATGAACTTCTACGCATAAAATGTAATTGACATTCATAATCAAAAGACAAGTGATGTGTTTTTTATCTGAATTATAAATTGCAGTTTTATTACAACCTCTAGAACTTGAAGAAAACATTAATTTATGTGCTCAATATTGTCCTATTTCAGTGGGATTCAGTACTTAAAATAACCATTCACAGCAGTTCACGCTGTCCTTCATCACTCCCCTTCTTGTCACCCTGTCTGGTGCTTCTCCACGCATCTAAATGCTAGTTTTGTGTTTGAGGGACTCGCTCCTATTGTGCAATTGATGCTAACAAAGGGTTGCACCTATGTGCGAAGGCAATGTAGATACTGCCTTTTGGTTGGACATGCCGACATATTAATCGTAACGTAATGTTTGCATTGGTATGAATAAAAATGATGCTATAAAAGTTATTTTTCTGCTCCAAAATTGACTTTGGGCTGCTCCAAGAGCTGGTCCAAAATGGCCCAGACCAATCACATCACTGCTAACGGGTTCCAGCCTTACAGTTATCTCAGATTTTGTATTGTGCAAGTCCTAACTCTTTTAACAGTTAGTATTTTTACCTTACTGGCAATGCAAAACGGAACAGGTTGTTTTGAGACACCTTCGAACTCTAAGTCAGGTGGTAACGGCTGGCACCTATTACTAGGCATGGAGGCATGTCCTTTCCTCGTCCATTCATCATAGTTATCTTGAAATGACGAAATCCTTGGTGTCTCTTGTGTATTACTCTCATAGGTGTCTGAGTAGCTTGTGTGCTCACTTTGTTCTTAATTACTGTCATTGCTCATTGCATCAGGTTCCTAGCATCTCAAGTGGTCCCGTGCGTCCCTCTTGATCTTGCGAGACTCCCTACGAACCAGACCTTGGGCAGCGATTGGAATGGAATCGATTCAGTCCTCAAGTCGTGGTGAGTTTTTTTGTTTGGTTTTACCTCTTTTATAAACGGAGGACAGTGAGGTGTCTAGATTACAGGTGGTCATATTCTAAAGCAGCGCGTCTTGTACAGATGTCCACAGCCTCCTTGGAGTCTGTGCCAATTCCGAGATCCTCCACCAGGAGAGCAAAAGACCCAGATGAAGATGTGCAGGGTGATTCGGTTTTTCTTTGAGGGGAGAGAGGCAAGCAGTGAAATTGAACTTGAGGAGTGGTTAATGTCAGCAGGGAATTGACTTTGGGCAAGCTAAATGTCGGGCTCCTACACATGAAGGGTGTGCAGAAAGAAGACGGGAAGCGGGATGTTTACCAAGTACTGAGCTAATGCCAGAAAAGAATGAAGAGGAGGAAGTTAAGAGGGCAGCGAAGGAAGCTGAAAGAGATATGAGAAAGTTGAGATTGGAAAAGAAGCCTACTATGCAGAAACATTTGGATTAAGGAAACTTAACTTTTTTCACAATTCAAAAATAAGTTTGCCCTCTGCGTGGCAAAGATGTGTACCGAGAGCCAGAACTTATAGATCAAGATCTGAAAAGACAGATATGAATTGTAGACTATGGGGACAGGCGAAGGTAACAGCGGAGCATTGCAGGTATGATAAGTCTTTTACATACCCAGACTAAGTCAGACTTTTTTGTTGCTTTGGAATTAGAGGGGTTGAAGAAGGAATAAGTGCTTTCCAAAAGATTAAGCGAACTAAGAGTGCTGGAGAAATGGTGAAAACGGCTTATGAAGGTGACAAAAAAAAAAAACACTAACAAAATTTAGTTATAATTTAAGCAGAGTGGCTCAAGGGTTTGCTCGAATTGAAGTTCTCTGTCCCAGATTATCCATCCACCCAGGATAAAAGAAGATTGTTAAGCCGAGAATCTTTACATTTAAATTTCACGCAATTCTGTCTTGTTGGTTTCCAATAGCCCGTCTTCCATTTCCTACTGGTTTCCTCTGAAACCGGAGAAAACTGGGTTGCACTGGTCAACTGGTAATGGTAACCATTACCCAGGGAGCCACTGCCGTCATGGGCTGATGACCATTATGTTGGAAAAGGCAGAGCTTGCCACCTCTGTCGAGCATTATTGGCATTCATGGTGCTCAAAGTGGGGCGAATCTTATCATGAGTGGCACCTCAATGCATTGCCCTGTGGACCCAACAATGAGGTAGAAGGGCTTGGAGCATCTTAAAGTTTCTTTTTGCTCACTGGCACCAAGTATGTGACATAACAAGGGCTCTCCTTTTTGAAGTTTATTTCCGAGTGAAACCAGAGTGTGTTCTTCTAGGTTTATCTTTTACCTGAAATCCAGAGGTTTCTTTAGATTTATTTCATTGTCTACAAAATTCAGAGTTTTCCTTTTAATGTGAAACATACTTTGGGTAGCTGCTCCGGATTTCGTGAAGCCGTGGCCCCCTATAGGAATACCATAATACATATCTATGTATCTCTTTCTGCAGTAAGCATCCTGTGTTGGATTCTTTTTTAAGAATTTAGTTTATTATCCTTCTCTTCCTGCACATGTTGTGTATTTTCCTTCAGATCTATCCTATGATCACAGTCTTTTATGACATACTCTGCAATCAGGGTTTGGCACTTCCAAACAGCGAACGAAAAATCATGTTTCCGCTTACTCAACAGCGGCATATTTTCGAATATCGTCCCCTCCCGTGTCGGTCTCAAGTCGTTATGTGAACTTCATAAGTAAACTTATTCATGATAATAAAAAATATGTAGGGTGACCTAAGTCGCCAGGCTTGGTCTAAAAGCTCGGTCTGCGTTGCCGCCCGCCGTTCACCCAGGAAAGTTGCTTGGCCCTATGTTTTACAGAAAGGGAGCTACGCTTTCTAATTTGACAAGAAAAAACCGACGTGTGAAATACACCTTTGACGAAAAATTTAGATTGATACGTGCAGGCTTCGATTTTTACGGTTTATTTTAGACCAAGCCTGGTGAGTGTTCACCCTATATTTAATTACTGACTAAAGACTTGACAACAGTAATATAGGCCCGATAAACCTTAATGGTACACATCATACGTAAATGAACACCCAAAATATCTGAAAGATGTTCCGCAAATCTTTTCCAGCATTTTTTATCCTCGACAGACACGTGTATAAGTGATTTGCGAGAGCCTTAAACAAATTTCTGATTTTGAAGCTGATTTAAATAACTTTGTTCCTGATTCTTGGATGCGGGCCGTTCGTTGAAAGATAATTCCCCTTAGCAGGGGAATTCGTCACAAAGGACAGTTCGTCATAAGCCGATTCGTCACAGGGACAACATGTAAAAAAACCAGAGATGATGTTTGAGGATCTTGTTGCCCGTGTATCAGCTTTTTTAGCGTTCTGTCGCTTTTGTTATTCAGCTTCTGTGTAGCGTCCTGTTTAGAAAGGGTAGTCATTTGTTTTCCTTTAAGTTCATAAACATTTTCCATAAAATAGCGCGCATCCGCCCATTCTACATTAAGCGCCCATATTCAAATTTCTAAGATCTGAGAAAATATGCACAGTACATTTATATGTAAAATTGATGACCGGACAAGCACCTATTCCCCATTTTTTCGCAATTATCTCTAAATTTTGAGTGGGCGCTTGCCCGGTATTTTATGGTTACTTAACCTTGGAAGCACAGGATATAGAACTTTCTGGTCTCCTTTGTAATCCACCTCCACGTTTTCTCAGTGCGTGCTTGACACAGACAGGGACTGCGCATGCGTAACCGAAATGTTTGCCATCCCTTTTTTTCATTAGTGACGGAGGTGCCAAAATTGTGGACAAGACGCAAGTCTTCAGTATCTATTAGAAATAATAAAAGTCTAATTTGTTGTGTCAAGGAGAAAGCAATTAAATAAAAAAGGGAGTTGCTGGTAATTTTACGCTCTTGGAAGAACTACCATAATATACCAAAAAAGTGTCCGCCCTACTTTTACTGAAAGGTCGGTTAATCTAGTCAGATCGGTGAAAACTAAGATGGCGATCAATGGAGAGCTTCGAAGGTAGGGAGGGTGATTGAATCGGAGAAAGCACATTTATTTTCACATTATGGATGATGGGGCCTTCCTCATCATTTATCCTGTAAAAATAAATTAAGCAGTTCCTATTCATTGTTACTGAACACAGACGACTCTTCTGACTTCTCAGTCAGTGCAGAATAGGGGCCAATGCTCTCATCACAAGTAGTTTTTCCCTTTCGATCGCAAGAAAGCGGATATCCCCGTCATCGCCGCTGCCGGTCTCATGGCTACTGCGACGGGGTGATTATTTTCGGCTGATGCAGGCGCTTTGGAGAGAGTGGGTGCTTGACGTATGCTTTGCAGAATTCCCAAGTTTGAGAGATGTTAATACCGGGTGCTTGTGCGTTATTTTACGGTATGCTCGATAAGCATCAGAAATGATACAAATATTAGAAATATCTGTTAACAGTTGGACGAATTGTCATAGTGCAGTATGTGACGAATAGCCCTGCTACTGGTTGACGTGGGATGAATTGTCATTCGACAAACAGTCCTACAGCCGTTCCTGACACATGCATAACTTCTCAAATATATAGAAGTATGCTGTTGCCTCTTTTATGTGATAAACATCAATTTTATTACATTAAGATGGCAATTTGGGCCACTTGATTCATGATTGAAGATAGGCGCCAAAAAACAGGGACAGGGAGAAACGTAAACACTGGCGCCAGTGTTTACGTCTCTTCTTGTCCTTGTTTTTTCGGCGCCTATCTTCGATCAATTTTATGTATGTTTGTGTGAGGGCTGGACAAAAACAAAGTACACAGGGGCATGTGGCAGAACTATGACAATTACACACACATACCATGAAAAAGTGACTAATTAAGAAGCTGCCGTGTTGAGCAGAGCATTAAGTACTACTTTGTTCTATTGGACAGGAAATCACCAATTAGCAAGGGCAATGTTATTTTGACAATTGAATTGACTGGCATCTTGTCGGGCACAAACCTGAATGGGCAGGCTGTGTTGTTCATCTTTTATAAGATAATTTTCGCTTAGACGCGCTTTTTTAGGCCAGATTCGATCTGAGTACGAAGGTGTGTACAGATTATACTGAACAATTTGGATCACTCCTTTCTGCATAATTCTTTGCCTGCGTCGCATTGCTGAGTATAAATAATGTTGTTTAGGAAAGCGAGAGTTGTGATTGCCGCTCAATGTTTCTTAAAAGGTAGACTGAAAGGGCTCGTCCTATAACTTTCCTGACATTTTGAAAATATTATTGCTTTTAGCTTAGTTGTGTCGTCATCATAAATATTGTTCAACTTATTTCGTAAACTATATTACACTATATGGCAACGAGGTGGCCTTTTCATGATTTTATGCACCGTAATTGATTGCTTACTTCAAGAGCACAACTACTATCCAACTTTTAATACTGCAACACAAGGTTGTACCAATCGCGGGTATTTTTGTCAACCTACCACACTTTGTGACACCCTTTTGATCCAGGTAAAATAGATGTGACTGAGGTAAATAAATGGATGTTGAGTCATATAAACGCAGCATTTTAATTGTTAATCCAGATTTTATTTTTACTGTGGGGTAAAAATTAAGTAACACAATTTCTTATTTTTGATACCTGAAAGTAAAAATAGATTTTATGAACGATAAAAAGAAAACTATACACATAGGTACTTGTGTCACAATGAAAATTTAGGCTTTTGCCAAAAAATGTGGAAAATATATTCTCAATTAAGCGGTCCAAACCGGTTTGAACCATCATCTTTGCTCCTTGCGGAACTGAACCGAAAGCCATGAACCGAACAGAAAGCACTAAGAAGCACGCTGCGAGTGTAGTTACATGCGCTGCATGTGCTGGAGTCTGCAGCGGTAGCTGTTTTAAAGCAAAAAGGTAAAACAAATGCACCATCTTCTTTGCGCGTTTGGAAACGCCTTATTTTGGTCATTTACTTCAAATCTTTTATACGGGGAAGGCGAGCACGTGGAGCGTCTTCATCTACATTCACAGCATTCTCGTTGATTCTAGGGTAATTTAGCAATACTTCTATTACTATGCCTCACGTCTCTATTTTGTTCTACGTTGTCGATCCTTGCGTAGTTTCCACACTGGATGATCTGCATTGTGGAAGCTATGCTAGGTTCCACAATGCTGCGCAGAATAGTTGATGCCGAGTATAGCTGCAGCAATTAGGTCTCGTAAATATTGGGCACTCGGCTATCGAAGTATATGTCACTGCATTGTAAACTACATGTTTGTACCTAGGAAAGTGTTTAACAGCGCTCGAAACATTTGCAAGGGCGAATTGACAGCTGGTAAACCTAATTTGACAGCGGACATTGCGTTCACACTCATTATAGCTGACAGTGATACTCCAAACGTTACTCATTTGTTTACTTTCCAGCAAGTTCTAGACCTGCCTTTTTTGTGTGTTTGCAGCTTGCCTTCAGCTTGGCAAGAAATATTCCTCATCCACTGGTTCTGAACTCGGTTATAAGAGTGGAGGAAGGTCGGTGACCAGACGTGTTAATGCACCACAGCTCGGATAACGTGGATGAAAGCTCGTGCTGTAGAACCCGGGGATCTGGGGTTTAATACCCGTCTCTGCGAGTTTCTATCTGGGTGAGCGTTGTACCGGCATGTGGTCATGTGTCGCCACTGTGCGATGCACGTTAAGGACTCCAGGCTAGCGGTCATACTATACTGGCAGAATTTCTGATTTACAGTGGAGACGACAGACACCGATTGGGGCTCACTAACCTCCTGCTCACCAAATGCTCAACCCGATTGCAGTTACGGGAGCCTCAGAGAAAACGGCTTGGCTTCAGTGAGACGGCGTTTGGCGGGTGTCCTTGGAGCCTGACCGCATCCAACACTTCGTATGGAACTGAATCAGTCATCAAGTCACGGCAAGTTTATCGTTTCCACCTTTTTAATAAATGTTTTCTGTGGCTTTGCTACGGCCGGTCGAAGTCTAGAGCAGCTCCTGTACAGCTGATCCCAAACTGCTGGGGTTGTGCTAATTCTGAGATCCTCTGCCAGAGAGGTGTCCTCAGTAGGGTACAAATAGAGTTCCTTTATAGGTAGCCATTGTTGTTCGTCTGTTTTCCATGTGCCTCTGCGCCGCTATTTGCCGATATCGATCATGTGAGGAGCAAAGAATCCTGCGCCATGCAGGAAAGTCGGTTCGCCAACGTTTCACGCACAGGCGCCGGCGTATGTTACCCTGCTTTTGCCTCCTCCTCCTCCTTCCCTGTTTTCCAAGCACGACGTGTGCGGTGCCTCTATTCGCCGAATTCAGTCATGTGACCGGCTGCAATCGACGGAGCACGGCTCCTACGCGTGCGAGAAGTGGCTCTACCGCATCACTTAGGATTTCAAGATGGCTGAACATGCAACTCTGGCTCCTGTAGGGAGCCTATACAGAAACTTTGAATCTCCAAAAAAAAGGAGTGCATGGTGAAAACGGTTGGGCTTGCAGAAGACGAAAGCAGCAAACTATGAATTTTACAGAAGGTTCATGGCAGCGGTGAGTGAATGTTGGGCAAGTTGAGTGTTAAGTTTCTATACTTTGTATTCCGGGCACTTCTGGCCACCTTGACAGGGTTCGAAAATCCTTTCCCATTCGGGCATTCGTTGCATGCTTTGAAGAGGCAACATCTTGGCAAAGTTTTGTGTTTTGCAATTCAATGGGTGTTTTGTGGTGTTCTGCGTGATGGTGGTTACCAAGATGCCATAGTGGTTGACTGCATGGCTTTGATTCGAAGGATCTCCACGAAATAAAAGATTCTGCAGGCCATGGACGCCGAGCATAGCTTGGGGCTGAATTGTGGCCAGTCGCTTCGAATATGCCTCGATTTCACGAAAGCACTTGGAATCCACACTTTATTTTTATATCAATGTTGCACAAGCCTGACTTTTGCAGTGAGTGAAGCCACTCGCATATAAAGATTGATTGAAAGAATAATCTGTGTGTGCCACTTCCAAACATTCAGACAATGAAAAATATAAATACATTTACATTTTAATTTGAGGCATATGCTGCCTTAGGTGCCATACATTAAAAGTTGCTGACTATTTTTAAACATTTAATAATACAATAATATATATATTTTTTGTTAACGCAACATGTTTGTTTGATTTGTAAAAATCAAAAACATGCGAGAGAAAAAAATCTTATGAGTACGCGTGATTTTGAGCTTCGCAGCTCTAAAGATGGCCGGTAAATGTCGTCCAGCTTGGGGAGAAGCTAATTCTTTTTGCTGGAAGTTTGACTAGCGTCTGCTGGCAGCTCGTTTCCTGTCTGTTTTGTCTATACTCCATTTCACCGTAAGAGCTGCTGTGAGGGAATCACAGTCGCGGAGCAAAGCACGTCACAGCTACTTTTAGGAGCAGTTCTATGGCGCCTGGAGCGCGTATCCGACTGGTGTGTCTAGCGTCCTATGCTGACCATACATCAATACATCAAAAGTGGACCCGCAGTGGCACCAAATGATGTTGCAGATGCCGGAGTCTCATGCTGTTGCATGTCGCGATCCTGGTGATTCATCGTAGAAATGCTGGCGAAAAGCACGAGCGAACGTAAGTGTCACTGTCTTCATGGCGTCCCAACGAAAAGCAATTATGCAATTTGGACGTTTTTGTAATTTGGTACCTTAAATAACTGTATATTTTTAAGAAAGTGAAGGCACCATAATTTAATAGGAACTTCCATGATAAAACATGCAGTGCGAAGTGAAGACAACAACTTTTTTTTAATGTCCACGAAAAAGAGGCTATGCAGCATCGATCGTACCGTTTTTTTTTTCACACATTATGTGATGTTTTCTAACACGGAATAACCAACGTAAAAGCGCTGTGAAGACGACATGAAAAAAAAAAATAATTTTGAAGGGAACCGAGTTTTGTAGTGGAACGGGAAAAAATAAATAATTAATGATTTCTTACGGTAAACACTTTACCTCTAAGTAGAACTTCAACCAAGTAATACGGTTACACGCTTTCATGCCCATTTCAACGAAGTTGGGAGAACGATGTATTGCGTCTTGTGAGTACACACGTGGAGCAGCATGTTTATGTTAGAGGCATTGTGTTTAATTGCTGCGCTGTACTTGCCAAAAGAAGGCATTATTTGAGCTGTCTCAACCGTTTCCGTCTACGTGTGCTACGAATACAGCAAGTCCGCTCGTAGAACAAGTGATGAGAAAATGGCGTGCCCTTGATGATACGACTGTGATTATGAAATAAAATGTTCAATCAACCTATAATTGCGACTTGTCCGGTCGCCTGGGACCCGGACCACTAATATCGTTCTCTGGAAACTCCATTCTAATATTTACAAGTTTTGTGTAGTTCACCGAGCAAATAAAAATGTTCCAACAATGAGCTAGACCTACACAAGTTCCCGAATCGAACACAGCGCTTTTGAATTTTAGCACTGTAAACAGTTCTGCGAACAGTGTTAGTATACTTGTGTGCAAATATCCCTCTAACAGTTCTGCAACGTTGAAAAGCATTGGAATGACTCAGAATAACTGCGGAGTTGATACTCGGGGAAGATAAGACGGGGACTTTGGTACTTGGGGGAAACAGACCGTGGGCATTTGAGAAAGGGAGAACTGCCGCGGGACAAACGTGCTACGATCGCATACCCTTCCAAGGTCATCGCTTGGGCCACTGCGGGCGTCAAAAACCTTTGTTTTTCCCTTCTTTTTTTTTTAGGGGGGGACTGATTGTCTTTCTCCTTTGTGGCTTTTGATAGACGCACAACGAGATTGGCAGAACAAGCAGGGGATTCATTTTTTTCGATGGATGCGTTCTATCTATGTATGCAAACATGATTTGTTTTTCCTTTTACTAGTTAGTTGTCCTTGCCTTGACTCGGGTCCCAGTGGGTGCGTTGCTGTTGTATGCCCACTATCTTTTTTTTTTTTAGTTTATGGTAGTTTTTGCGCTAATGGGGACGAAAAAAAAAAGAAAGAAATTGTGCCTCGACAAAAAAAAACACGAAAAAATAACTTTGTTATATTTTTGATCAGGAGCGTTTTCAAAGCCCGGAGCACCTCGCCTTCGTTCCCGTAATGTCTCTCACTTTCGCGTAGCACCCTTCAATTCTGACGGCCACCGTGTTTTTCAGGGAAGAAGGCGATTTTAGGTGCGTGCTGTGTTACCAAAGGTGCAGGATTGAGAGCGTAACCCAAGCACTTGAAGAGAAGGGGAAGGCGGAGCTCTTCTCATCGGGACTCTCTTTTATGGGTCTCCACGTCGCGATTGTCCTACAAAATCAACTTTCATTTATTTCTCGCTCGTGGCTTCCAAGTACTGTGCGCAACTATTGAGATAGGGTATAGTAATAGCTGATTAATACGATGCATATTTCTAACCCACAATAGTTTTGCGAAATCAAGGTTTCGCTCAAATAGATAACTCACACCTACAGTTCGACGAGCAATACCTTTGACGTATTGACTCGCGAGACATTTCCCCAACACTTCTGAGTCTGGCGGTGTTCCAGACCCAACATCTAAGTTTTGTTGCCTTACTTGTTACTATTTCGCGCACATTTTGCGCCATATCATAATGAAAGCGCATGACGAAAGTGACGCTCGTTTTCCGCTCGATGGAAATTTCACGCCAGCTCGTTGTCTTCGCTGGTACCTTGAGCGTTTCCCAGCGATGCGGAGCGTTCAACATGAAACAAAAACGTACGATGGCATCCTTCGTACACTCATTACTTCTATAACACCGAGCCGCCTCGTATCCTTTTGTCTTTCTTTCAAAGTACTAATTTCTTTCTGTGCATTACGGATGTTCCGGCGCTAAGTCTGTCTGCACCCTTGAATTTGAACTTAGGCTCAGATCAGAGACGAACCAGTTTAAATCAGGAAAATATAATTAACATTGTAGCAAAGTAAATCCATCATATCGATTGGAAATATGATTTGACACATTCCATCTGAACACATACCATGTGTGCACAGCGAATGCAATACCGAGTCCGCATGCAAAACGCTGCCACACTACGCTACCATAACATCTAAGCGATTTTTGCATAGCACCGAGCACCGAAAACAGTTACTCATTCATTCATGAAGCCTGGATGCTCCGTACGTTCAGTCTAGCTAAGGTTATGAATAGACTCAACCATGTCATTTGTCGAAACAGATAAAAGGCGTTGGCAAAAATGGTTAGACTCAATAAGTGAATCTAACGCACGTATTTTACCAACCGACGGTCGCGCGCCTTCAATATTATTTCCAATTGTCACTGCGCACCTTGGACACACTTTGGGGAGCAAAACATATTTACATCGCCGCCCGAGGTCTTCATTGAACGTGTAGTGCTGACCAAAATAGAATGCTAGCCTGACTCTCAGTCGCTCGCCGCAAAGGACTATTTTGAAAAGGCGGTACTGTACATCACTTGAGATAGAACACCCAAGCTATAGAAACAAGCGTCGTAAAAAAAGGGACCGACATTTTTATTCCTACCTCCGAACAGAAACGAGCGCCACCTACTGCATCACCCAGCACAGAGGCCGGACTCTGCCACCGCGCGTATTATCACTGAAGTCCGATGCAATGCACACTGAGCTGACTGACCAGAGACATACCAAGCTCACGCGAGGGAGGGAGAAGCTTCCTCCGCCGGGAGAACACGACACATTTCGGGGATCTATTTCACGCAGCAGATAACGCGGGCCTTTTCACACTTCGATACTGGCGCCATCTAGAAATTGCGCGTTCAACCACGTCACGAGCCGTGCGCCATCTGGTGGCTGAAATGGACAAATAAATAGAGGTCGCGCCCTCTTAAAGGGACACTGACACCCCCCAAAATTTTTTTTTAATTTTTTGCCAGGCGCTTCATTATGGTGTCGGAAGACTACCCAATCAATATTTTGCAACAGAGTAGCGTATTTTTTTAATAAAACCAAAAGACGCAACTGCTCGAAATCGAAACCGAAACCCGACGGAGGTCGGAGAAGTGGAGAGAAGAGAGTGTGTGGCGGAAGTCACGTGGCTACACCCGACCGTGTGTTTTTTTTTTTTTTTTTTCTCCTTCCCGGTAGCAGACGACATGCGGCGTATGGGAACTGGTCGCCGTGGGATTCTTTTGCAGTTATGTATGTTCCGCTCGTTGTTCTGTACTCCAAGATGAGTTGTTTTGTACATTGAGAAGTTGGAGATGAGTAGTGAGTGCCCGTGGTGAATTTCCATGATCGGCTCCGAAAAGAATACACCCAAGATGTTGCGTGAAGAGCTGGCTCACATGTCCCGCGCCCGAAACAGAAGTGGCATTGTGCGACAGAGTTTCCGAAAGATCAACGGGATCGGGACCAATGGCTGGCTGCAATTCCTGTAGACCATTTACGGGCACCTCGGAAAGCGGACGCTACCTGATTTATATGCTCCTTGCATTTTGTGGAAAGTGATTACATTGAGTTCGCAGGTGTCAAAAAGGAGATCTCATACCATTTAATTCAGCGACGTGTCGTCCACAACATTTGTTTCTTATATTGTTTTTTTTGTTTCTTCGGTGATAATTGTAAAAAAAAAAAAAGAAATGTAAACATCAAAGAATATTTGAAAAAAAAAAAAAAAGTTTGACGGGGGATCGAGCCTGGTCCTACTGCGTGTGATGGGGACGTCTTCCCCATTGCGCTACTGGGGCACATCGAAACTGGGGTATCTCTTTCCTTAGTAATAATTCAACCGATAAACTGTAAGTGGGAAAGTTTGCTGCCGAGTTTCCTCTAGCAAAAGCACTCCCGGGTCGAAGTCGGGATGCACCACGCATTGGCGACATTCTCACCTAGTAAAGAAATCGTACGCGTGCATATTCAAGTCGAAGTAGACACGTCGCGCTTGACGTTTGCGCGAGCGATGTCTTCAGCCACAAGAAGGGAGCGACGGCTCGGCGACGTCTTCGTGCAAATCGGCTTGGTGGTCGGGCGTGTCGTACGGGATGAATACTAATTCTTTTGACCAGTCCCAAATTTCTCTTTTAAAGGCAGACAAAATTCGCCGGTACCGCGAACGACAGTTCTGAAATAGAGGTCCCACGCCCGTCGTCCGCTGCCATCGCCGTCCCTGCGAGTCCCACGATACGCGAAACGACGCACGCACAGAATGCTTCCGGTTGTCTGTGAAACTTTTTTTTCAATCAGCGTATTTGCAGCTTTTTAGAAGCCACAAAAAATGGGTTTCATATTTTTTTCTATTTTTAATATTGAGTGTGTGCTTTCAGTAACCCACGACTTTGATTAAATTTGGTGGTCGCATCGATACCTTAGAAAACGGCCCGTGACCGCGGAAAAGAGAGTGAGCGAGACTCGAACCGGCCAGTTCTTGATCGGCGGTTTTCGGGCGGAAAGAAACCGAATTTCGAGCCGCAAATTCTGTTCTGGGTAGTTGAGCTCTCATATGTCACGTACAACTAAAAACCTCGGCGAGCATAAATACCCTGTCAGTGTCCCTTTAAGAGGGACATTGTTGAAATACTCGCAGTAGATTGCATACGTTTCGTCGACAGCGTCAGTGTTGGTGTCGTCCGTTGCTTTTGGCAGTCTTGACAGCAATGTGCATTAGCACTTTCCTCGAAAGACAGGTGGACTATTGTGTAGCAGTGTGCGGCTAACTGACAGGCCTATCTCTGAAGGGAGCATGGTCTGTGATCAGCCTGAAGTGATAGCCGTACAAATAGTTGTCTAATCTCCTTATTCCATATATAATAGCTAGGCCTTCTTTTTCTAAATGAGAATAATTCTCATGCTCAGTCAGGGTCCTGGAAGCAAAAGGTACTGGCTGCTCTGTTCCATCTTCAAACACATGGAACAGGACTGCACTTACTCCATACATGCACTTGCTCCATATATGCCGATGCATCGCATGCAAATATAATGGGTTGTTGTGCGTCAAAATAGGACAAGTACTGACGTCACAAGTTTCTTCAGAGAGTCAAAGGAGTTCTGACAGTCTGCTCCATTCCTATGCTGCATCTTTCTGCAGTAGACAATTCAGAGAATGCAGGGTAGTTGCCAAGTTTGGTAGAAATTTGCCATAGTAGTTAGCAAGCCCAAGGAATGAACGCAACTCTGCCTTGTTCTTTGGAATGGGTGCATCTCTAAGTGCTGTTACTTTATCGTCCATGGTTTGTAGACTATTCTGACTGATCACATGACCGAGGTATGTATCTTCCTTTTGCAAGAATTTACACTTTTCCTTCTGAAGACTCATTCCTTTTTGTTGTAACCATGTTAAGACCGCTTTTAAGTTTTCAAGATGCTCACCCTTCATTCTGCCCGTCACCAGGATGTCATCCAGGTAGCAGGTGGTCTGCGGTAACCCTTGGAGCACTTGATCCATGGTTCTTTGAAAGATGGAGGGTGCAGACATTATGCCGAAGGGAAAACAGTTCACTTGGAACAGCCCTAACTGGGTGTTGATGGTGAGGTACTTCGATCCATGCTGCAGGATGCATTTCCATCTCTAGGTAGGCTTTTAAGAGGTCCAGCATTGAGAAAAACTTCCCTCCTGCCAGTGTTGCAAATATCTCTTCCATCCTGGGGACTGGATAGTTGTTGACCTCCAAGCACGGGCTCATTGTCAGCTTGTAGTTGCTGTGGATTCTTATGTCTCCATTCGTTTTGACAACCGGCACGATAAACGACGCAAACTCGCTGCTATCCACCAGGGTTAGGATCCCTGCCTTTCAAAGCCATCAGTTCTTTAGAGACAGCTGCCTTCAGGGCGTGGGGCACTGGTCCTGGCTTGAGGAACTCTGTAGTGTACCCACTCTTTAGCTTGAGGTGAGCTTCAAGCCTCTGGAGATGGCCTAGATTATCTTAGAACACTTGAGCAAAGTCCTTTAAAAGCTTGATGACTTGTTCCTTGTTTCCCTTCTCCAAGCACTGGACAGCCTTGATGCTAGCCCAGTCAAGCCTCAGCACTTCCAGCCAGTCACGTCCCAAAAGCGGGGGACCCTTGAAGTCCACAGTCTGCAGCGGCAACTTGTGAACTTGGTCTTGGTTCTCCACTTCTACCTGTGACTCAGTTACCGGCTTTACCTTGTTGCCCAGAAATGCTCAAAGAATAACTCCGCTTCTTCTCTTGACCAGGTTTGGGAGCCTTTTCTTGTACAGGTTTAGCGGGAGTAAAGACACCGCCCCCCGGTGTCTATTTCCATCATCAGGAGAATCGTGTTCACTTTCACTGTTACTTCCAGCGGCCTCGGACGTGTCCCCCGAAGCTCAAACATCTCGACCTCGTCTTCCGTGTCGACGTTTAGTGTCTTGACTTGACTCCGGCAGCTTGGCTTCGATTTGGGGGTAGGCAACCCGCAACCGCAGGAGGACCTGCGGTCGCGGGTTGCACTTTGATGATTCTGCTTCTCTGCTCTCCACTCACGTATACAGGATTTGCCGGCATTATACTTTCGGCCTGCCGCACGGTTTCCGATCTCCTCGGCAACGCTGATTATTTTGAGTTTCTGCTCTGCCGTAAAGGACTGCCGCCGAGCACAGCTCATGTCGAACAGAACGGGAGGACCAATATGGCAAGATTGACCTTTGACGTGATTGTCTGACATATAGCTTCATTCGCACTTTGCTGGGTGTGCGGCCAGTGCAGCGTTTTGGCCCGCAGACAATGCAAAGATGGCAACTCGAAAAAAAAAATAAACTAAGTAGAGACGGGAGGAAGTACCTAGGAAGCAGCGGCTAAGAGGGATTTTGGGGATTATACGTCCCAACCAACCCTGCTGCTCGGTGCGTACCGCCGTGTGGGTGTGGGTAATATGCAAATTTGCGTATTACCCACACCCTTATTTTGGCTTGGATTTTATTGAAGCTTTGATGTGGATAATATGCGAGAAAATATGATATCTTTGAAAGTTGAAACGATTCTTGTATTCCTTGAAATTCCTCCTACAAATGCAAAAAATGTGGCTGTGTCGTCTGGCAACATGGCATGTCGTTTGTTCTAAAGGATAAATTCAATCCAAGGCGTCCCATTCCATCGCCATTTTAGCTTTGTGTTGAGGATCGTGTTGGTGGGCGTGAGACACTTTCAATCGAGATTGAAAGCCGGAAAGTGTAAGTTCCAGCCTTCTTGGCTGGAACACAAACTATTGCCATTGGGTGAGACCAGATACGAATGACCCATCTGAGCGAAGTGTGTGATCTGTTGAAAGTCAATTGTTTTTGCCACAATGGGTCAAAGCGCTTTGAAGAGTCATTTGCAGAGCATCGATCTGGAGCCGAGTCAGCTGCTTCCAGCTCGTCTATCACCTCTTATCTACCAGCATTGGACTTGGCAGCGGATACGCCCAGGCACCAGCGTGGGCACCAGCGTTTCCCATAATGTAACATGCTGTTACGCCTACGCCACTCAAGCCGGAAACGGGCGCCTAAGAGCTGCGCTCTAAAATGTCTAGTACAGCTGGCCAGTCGTCTTTAAAGAACACAGGACCTGCTTTACGCGTACGACAATGTCATGAGACAGTAGTGCTCAGAAGGGGAGGCAGAACCGGTAACGAAGAATAACGTTCTCGATTAGAATCCAATCTACTACATGCGACATCAGGCTGGGATCCGAGAGTCAACCAGTGCAACTAGGCTGGGCATTGTATTTGACGATTCTTCGCTCGGACACAAGTCAAAGACTCTTAAAACATTGAAGGCTGACCTAACTTGGTTGCTGACCTCGTTCCGTTGTTGCTCAACTTCAGAACTCGCAGGATAGCCTTGGTGGCATATATAGAAAAAGCATTCCTGGTGATTGCGATACACGAAGATGACAGGACGCGTTGCAACTCCTGTGGTACCAGACGACGCCGGAAGCCAATGAACTGAAACCGAGTTCCATTTGGAACAACAGCCAGCCCCTTCCTGCTCGTGGCTGCACTCAAGCATAATCTGAAGAGCATGGAAGAATACCCAAATACTGCGACGCGGCTGGCGGATTGGTTGTACCGTATTTACTCGCAGAATGAACGCACTCGCGTAATGAACGCACCCTCCAAGTCGGCTCTCAAAATTTCAACTTTTTTTTCACTTGCGTAATAAACGCACCCCCAACTCGCACGTCAAAATTTTGACCGCTTCCTCCCACGCGTGCGAAATGAACACACTTTTTTATCCTGGTGCAGCAAGGTCACGAATGCATGGGCAGCACGGGGGTTAAAAAACGCCTTGCAAAAGGCGTTAAAAAAATCCGCAAAGATCCAACGGAAGTAAGAAAAAAAAAACGTGGAGAGTAGCTTTTTTTTTTTGCACAGCGCAGTCTGGACTTTGGGTTTGCGCGCCGCCGCGCGCAAGGAGGTAAGAGAGAAGCGCTCTAAGCAAACGAAACAGCTTGCGAAAGGCGGCAAAAAGGAAAAAAAAAAAACCACGGAACTAAGAGAAAACGAAAAAAAAGAGGAGCTTTTTTTTTCTTTTTTTGCACAGCGCAGTTTGCTTCCCGGGGCATCGCGCGCTGTGCGCAATGAGGTAAGAAAGAGGAGCAGAGAAGCCCTCTAAGCAAGCAAAACAGCTTGCAAAAGGCGTAAAAAAAAAAACGACCCATGGAACTGAGAAACAAACAAAAGAAAAAGATGAACTCTTTTTTTTTTTTTTGCACAGCGCAGTTTGGTTATGGGGGTCATGCATCGCGCAAGGAGATAAGATAACCGGAGAGCCCTCGCCTATGCAACGCCTAAGCATACAAAACAGCTTGCGAAAGGTGGAAAAAATCCCAAAGGAACTAAGAAAAAAAAAACGAAGAGCATTTTTTTTTGTACAGCTTAGTTTGGTTACGGGGTCGGGCGCCACGCCCAAAGAGATAAGAAGTTACTTCGATTTTTCAGGATGAAAGGTCCGTTCATTATGCGAGTAAATACGGACGCAAAAATTTTACTTCGCGTAATGAACGCCCCCCCCAACTTTGCATTGATTTTTCGGAAAAAAAAAGTGTGTTCATTCTGCGAGTAAATGCGGTTTGTCTATGACCTTCTGATGGGAGCAGAAACCGAAGAGGAACTAAGGCTTTACCTCGACGCGAAATCCATCTTCGAGCTGCTTCTATGACACTCCACAAGCGAGCCTCAAATAATCAGATTATGAATGACTGCTTCGTGAGTGACTGTTGCGAAGCCATGCGCCTGGGGTATCTTACAGGTGTCCGAAGGTGTTAGGATTGACATGGAACTTAAACACGGATCACCTGACTTTCACCACTTCTACGACTACAGAACCAGATCTTGGGATGAGTACGAAGAGGTTTGTACTTAAGGGGAGACGCGGGTCTTAAAATGGTAAAAAAACGCGAAATTTCACGTTTTTCAAAATTCACATATTTGGATTAATTGTAGTCTAAGGTACCTGCCTGCAAAGTTTCAATGTCGAATTCAATGTCTAAGCATGAAAAAAATGATATTTACGATGTCCCCGCAGAGCCCTAACACAGCGAGTTCAATGAAAACAAGTGGAACTTCGCGCCCCGCGCGTTTCGCGATCGCTCGTCGGATCGCGGCCATCTTGGTCTTGTTGGAAAGCCGCTTATTTTCCCCACGTCCCCATGCCATTCGTTATCGCGACAACATCGGGAAACGTCCGCATTCCGCGGGTTTCGAAGGCCCCAATTGCGATCGCTCATTTGCTGGCTAGCAAGGTGCCCGTACGTCAGAGCACGCGCGGCGCTTAGCGCCCCTGCTATTGGCCTAAACGCGCCCCTCCGCTCTTTTTCTCCTTTCCTCCTTTCCGTTCCCGCGCTGGCGAGAGGTGCGTCGTCTGCTCCTGGGCCTGTCTCCGCCCGCCTAGGCCTGTCTGCTTTGTTTCTTCCGTTATCGAGAGCACGTTTTAGTTCCCGTTTGCGCGCTTGCGTTGAACATTGTTGGTTCGCTTTCCTACGAAGTCGCGCGTGTTTTGTTTTGTTTCGCTTCGAGTTCTCGAGATGCCGGACGATGCTCGGTTGAAATCGAGCACGCGGCAAGCGTTCGGAAGGAAGAGGAAGCGACCGTGGAACAAGAAGCCGAAGCTGTCTGCTGCAAGTGCGCCACCGCGATCGGCACCGCCGGATGCCTTGGATCCTCCGGAAACATCAGCCGGAGACATCGCGACTCCATGCAGCAGCGGCAGTTTGTCGAGCTTTGCGAGCGCGGTTCGTGTCGACACCGCATACTACTCCACGGCCGAGCAGGCGCAACGAGTCGCACGATCGGACGAATGCAAGCGTGCGCTATCGGAAAAGTCGGCGACCCAGCGCAAATTCGACCTTCTCGGCGTCACCACAGGAGGTCAGACGCGCGACGCTGGGACACAGTTCATTGTATAGTGGACATGAAAGCTCTCAACGACCTCTTCGCGCAGGCGAAGTGCGGAAGCTGCGGTGCGGGAACCTTGACACTTAGCAAGGCCACGGACAAAGAGTATGGCTTGGCAGTCAAGCTTCTGCTCGTCTGTGCCACATGCGAGTTCGAGAAGAAGCAGTTTTCTTCACCAAGAGTTGCCGGAACGGCGAAGATCACTCCTTTCGAAGTGAACATGAGGGCAATGAAGGGAATTCAGTCAATTGGGAAAGGAGTCACTGCCCTCACAGACTTCTGTGCGTCCATGAACTTGTCACACCGCGGCCTGCATCACAAGACCTTCCAGAGACACCTGAAGACCCATGTGCAAGCCTGCGAAAAGTCAGCAAGCGCAAGTGAAGCTGCCAGCTCAGAAGTTGTCAAGAGACTGTATGCAGACTTCTTGAACCCTGTCGGCAACATCGACGTGATCTTTGACGGATCTTGGATGACGAGAGGACGCAGCTCCCACATTGGTGTGGGCTGCATTGTCGAGCTGTATTCCGGCCTAGTTCTTGACCATGTGGTGTACTCCAACTTTTGCCTTGGGTGTGCCCTGGGACCGGAGCCGGAGGAAGAGGGGTACGGCGACTGGTATGCAGCCCACGAGTGCCAGAGGAACATAGATTGCAATTCAGGTCGGATGGAAGTGGAGGCTGCATTGACCATGTTTCAAAGATCCCTGGCCAAGCACGGACTGAGGTACACCACAGTTCTCTCGGATGGAGATAGCCAAACTTTTCATGCGTTGACCGAGGCAAAAGTCTACGGCTTCATCAAGGTCGAGAAAAAGGACTGCATCAATCATGTGCACAAGCGGATGGGGGCTGCGTTGCGTAACCTCCTTGAGAAAAAGAAGGCCCAGGGTGAAGCACTCGGCGGAAAGGGCAGACTGACGCAGGACCGAATCAAGAAGACTCAAAACTACTACAGCTATGCCCTTAGGAGCAACAGTAACGATGTGCCAGGGATGAAGAGGGCAGTGGAAGCCACCCTCTTGCACATGACGTCTACGGACAGTGCCCCAGACCACAGCAAGTGCCCCGACGGAGCTGAGTCGTGGTGCAAATTCAACAGAGCCCTGGCAAATGGCGAGTGTCCACCTGCGCACAAGAACCCTCTTCCAGATTGTGTGCGGTCCGCCCTCGAGCCAGTGTTTGCAAGGCTCAGTGATGAAAACCTGCTGGCACGGTGCAGCGAAGGCAAGACGCAAAATGCCAGCGAGAGCCTGCATTCGGTCATCTGGACGCAAACCTCGAAGAACGCCAATGCCTCCCTGGACAGCGTCAAGAGGGCTGCTGCCGAAGCTGTTGCCGTCTACTATCAGGGCAGGCGGGCAATGAGCGAGTCCGTTGCTGCGAGCCTGGGCTATGCTGCCGGTGACTGCCTCGTACGCCGCAGCATGGAGAAGGACAATCTGCGTTTGCGTAAGGCCAACGCTGCCCACCAGAGCAGCAGCGATGCAAAACAGAGGTTCTCCAGGCAACACCGGACTGGAACAGCTGGGGACTACAGTCCTGGACAGCTGTGAGGGGGCTCCCCTTTCGAGTGCTACATGAACAAAGGCCCTTTTCAGGGCCAAACAAAATCTGCTTTTGGAACGTGCAACCCTTAGTGCCTCCTCCCGTTGTCCCTTATAGAGTCTACTCATTCTTTTATAACTTTATTTTACATTGCAGACATTATTTCTCAGTTTTATATTATTTTTTAAAGGTTCTTGTGAACGGATCGCAGAATTTTTCATCTCAATTTGTTCAGATAGAACTATGCTTCATATAGCTGAACATTATTGCATGGGATCCCTTACTCAATTTTATGCAATGAGTGTCAAAACTTCAACTGCAATTTTCTCAGCTTCGCATTTTTCGTCTACATGCCTAGCCTTACGGTTGTTTTCATGAGATTATTCTTCAAGGATTTCTATAAACTTTATACCGTTGGATTCAGAAAGAAGTGAACTGCAGGGTGATGCTATTTTTGTATGACAGTATGGGCCCGAAATTTTATTATTAGCGATAATGTGACCTCGTTAGGCTTTGTAAATAGTGTACTTGACCTAATTAGACTAGTTTTATACAATGATCTATCTTTACAAAAATATAAATAGCATAATCTTGCATGGCAGGTCTTCAGCTACAAATCCATATCACTTATGCAAAAAAATTTGTATTAGAAAGTTCCTTAATGAGTCGTAAGAAATGACCTAATTAGACTTCATTATTTTCTTTGTAACTCAAAAAGTAATTGAGATATTGCAGAACTAATTGAATATTTGAAAAGAGGAAGCCAAAGCATATATACACACTGATTTTCATTATAATCCATTAATAAACAAAAAAGTCAATTTTAGAACCAGTGTCTTGCCTTAAGTCAATAGCACACCTGTACGACCCCCTTGTATGGTTGTCACCATTCACTGTTAAAGCAAAGGCTCCATTCCAAAAACTCTGGCAACAACACATAGAGTCTGATGAAAAGCTGCCACAAGACTTGGATGCTGACTGGATTTAATGGTGCAGTGAGCTGAACATGCTGCAAAACATTCAAGTGCATTGTTGCTACAGGGCCGGGGTCATGGGGATTGTAAAGAAAACCACCCTGCACGTATTTGCTTATGCCAGCCTGAGCACATACGGAGCAGTAATCTGTATGTGTCATAGTTGCTAATGGGTATCTTACATGGACCATCTTGATGAGGAAGTCGCAAATTGCTCCAATCAAGCAACTGACACTACCGCGGTAGAGTTGATTGCATGACTGTTAACAGCCAGGTTGCAGAGCTGCTTCATGAGAAGCTTAAAACAAACACCAGATAATTCACATCTTTGGACTGACTGAGCTATCGCTCTTTATTGGATTACAGGAGCACCATATCAGTGGAAGCCGTTTGTGCAGAACCGCGTTATCAAGATTTAACGCCTCACAGACATTTCTTCAAGGGGACACGTCCCCCGAGTGGAAAATCCTGCAGATCTCATGACAATAGGGATCAGTGCTAATCAACTGGTTGACAGTTCTCTCTGGTGGGAAGGAATTCTGGATCAAAATGCACGAGAACTTCTGGCCACACACCCCACTTATAGGTGACTCTCCACCAAGGGCGTTGGAGGAAAGAACTATAAGTCTTTCAAGCAGCGAGCAACACTGCTATTCCTGCAGTGTTGAAGATTGAACACTACAGCGATGGAACACATCTCTTTCGGGTGACAGCATGGATTCTACGCTATGTCAACTAGCTAAGGCATCTGTGCAGTAACACCGTTAACTAACTGCCACTGAGCTTGATTAGGCCGAAAAGAACTGGTTATAACACGCACAGCAAGAGGACCTTCACTGTCAAATGGAGTGTACTAAAAAAGGTGAACGCATCCCTTTGGACTCGCCTCTGCAAAACATTTCTGTGCATGTCGACGACGGTAGCCTTTTCCGTGTCACCGGAAGCTTCAACGCAGTGACAGGCCGTATACTGAACGACACCCGAGCTTACTGACCAGTAGACGTGTTTGCGAGAACTGCTTGTCTGAATCTCACCGCCAAGTAATACACAGAGGAGTGCAAGACACCTTGGTACAACTGCTAAAAAGGAAAATAAAGGAATGCATAACATGCCAATGCTGCAATGCCTGCCCGTCGACAAAAGTGACAGCTCCTCTTCCAATGGAGACCGAGTTGACACAAGCTCTACCGTTCGAGGTCACTGGGGTTGATTTCGCAGTACCGCTGCTGGTAAAGGGGAACACAGACTTCACTAGACCTACCGTATTCGCACAAATATAACGCGAGTTTTTTTTTTTTTCTGAATTACGTCCTCCAAAACGCATTTCGCGTTATATTCGGGATCGAGCTCAGCCACGAGGTGGTGAGTCTGGAGAAAGCCATCCTTCCGGCTCAATGGAGGAGATCGGGTGGGAAAAGAAGTGGGTGTGTGGGAGGGAATTTATTAGCTATTGGGCCATGTGAAGGGGCGAATAGAAAACAAAAAAGCATTTTTATGGCTTTTGTGTTTATACAACGCCCACACGCTGTAGAAACGCAGCGCACCATGCGGGAATGCGGGCACTGGCCAATTTGAGCCAAGCCAGGCTAAGTCAAGTCAAGCCAAGCCAAGACCACCGACCGTGTTTTCGCAATCGTGTATCGGGTTCCGCAGTCTTTTTTTCTGTCTGCGTATTTTTTAGTTTCTGTTCCAGAATAGTCTGGTGTTTGTGCATTGGTGCTTCTGCTTCATGCCTTGGTTTGCTTGTGGGCTGCCGAGGAGCTCTCGCCGAAGAAAACGGAACTACCAGACAAGCGGCGCCGTGCTGCTGCGTATGTGCATAGTCACCAAGTGGATTGTAAACGGAAGGACCTGAGCAGTGAGGATGAGTGCAGTCAAAACATAAACTGATATTTCTTCGAATTCCATTGCCACTTCTTTTTGTCTGGCGCAATATAGCCAAAGTCGCTCTTGCGCCATTAAACCCCAATCATCATCATCGCCTTTTCACTTCTGCTATCCCCCGAGTGCGGGAAATGTATGCAGCCTCGACTCGCGTTATAATAGTAATATTATTATTTTTTTTTAGGGCATCAAAATCTGCCCTCGCGTTATATTCGTGGTCTCGTTATATTCGTGCAAATACGGTATTTCACTTCGTTCACATGCACCGTCACCAGGGCGATCCACTCAGTGCTCATCCGAGACATGACAACTGACTTATTTTTGTTGGCACTCGGGCGCTTCATCTTACAAAGGAATTCCTAGTGCCACTTACAGCGATCACTCCTTATTGTTTAAGGAAGCTAACAGCAATCTTCAACAACTTTGGAGCGCTATTCGTGATCCTGAGGTTCCTGATAACTTTTCCAATGTATGCATTGTCTGGAAGCTCATTGTTGAGCGAGCCCTACATGGTGGATTGGATCTTACGAGCACCTCAGATCAATGAAACTCTTATTGAAGAAAGCAATTAATACCAGATGTTTGAATTTCGACAAATTGCAAACAACACTGACCAAAATTGAGGCGGTGTTGAACTCGATACCGCTGAAACACGTTTACGATCATCCCGAAGAACCAGAACCACTTTGTCCCTCCTTTTTGACGGGCAGACGACTGACCACGCTGCCAAGCATGGGGAAGAAACAAGTTGACGGTGTTCACACCAAACTCGGCAAGATCTGGACTCACCGGCAACGGACAACAAAACTTTTGTTGTCGATGGAGTTTGAAAACCTGGCGGAGCTGAGGAACGTGCAAGGCCAAAAGGAGCGCCAGGGAAAAACCCTTGAAGATTGGTTCCTTTTTGCGATAGCCTCTGCCCTCGACAACAATGGAGCATCGCTAGGATACAGAAGGTGTTTCCGGAAAGAGACGGGAAGGTACCATCATATCTGCTCAAAATGCCCGGACGCTTCACGCTGAAAAGACCTATACAGGTTTCGTACTTTCCAGAGATCTCACAAAAAAATTACGTCATTATTTTGGAGGGAATTTATTGAAAAAGAAAGGCGAGAAAGAGAATGAGGATGAAACATGCCCAGCGGACAACCGAAACTGGCAAGCTTATACATTTCTTGTAAATAGCTGTAAATAAATTAGTTCGCATCAACTAAAGATACCATCTTCATTTTTGCACAGAAACGTTTGTGCTATTAAATTTCATTTAAGTAGCTGCAGCAATAAAATAGAACCACTGCACAAGTGTTTTTTTATGGTATTAGAAACAAAACTTTTATCATAGTTTCTTTAAATTGCTTTCCAACTTAGCATCTTTACTTCCCTCGCGTCAGTGTAAATTTAATTCCAGATTCACTCCCTGCATCTGGTGTTTTATTTTGAATACGCCCCACGGAAGAGCGTGAAAAGCTGTGTGAGCAGCTTTGCGTGCTCCACTGACTTGGATCGCTGGGATGGGACGCGTGCACCCCGCCTGGTGTCAGGCAAAGAGCCGGACAGCCCGGCCCTGCTGGGCAAGAGCGGGATCTGATGGGAATTACCCTAGAGGAGGCGCTGATAAAAAACCAGGAGGCGACATCACTCCGGACTTCGACTTTCGCTATTTCAAAAAGAGGGGCCGTAGTGCATTCACATGTAATTGCGTTAAATAAACATGTTTTACGAATGCTGTTATTAAATATTATAGAAATGCCACTTACAAAGCTTCTGAATTTCATAATTTATGATGTCGCAAATAAAGAAAAGCGAGGAGGTGAGAAGAGGGAACTGACACCAAAAATAGAGGTGTGCACATATAAAAAAAATTTTTGCATTGTATTTTTTGTCTATGACTACAACTTGCATTGTTTTAGACAACAAAACATACAACCTTTGGGGTGTCAGTGCCCCTTTAAAAAACACATACAAACAAAAACATTTTTGAAAACAGCCTGGATGGGAAAAGGACGATATAAAATGAATTTGCTAATTGTTCATTTGGAGTTTCTGACAATACAGAGATTGCCATGGAGTTGGGGAAAAAGGTGACAATAAAGTTGCCTGACTAGGCCCCTAGTACCAGGCTACACTCACAACACAGGCAGTAGGCAAACAGACAGCAAAACAACAAAAAGAGAAAAAAAAGTGAAAAAAGATACATATACTACCTATGGAGACAGAATTACCAAAAGAAAATTATATAACAGCAACATAATTGCAAATGCATCAATACATATCAAAACAAAACAAAAACTACAATAGATGAAATAAATACATTTTTGCTTGTTTTATTTACTCACATCACAGGCAGCAACCAACATATACTACCTATGAGGTCATAGAATTATCTAGAGAAATATGACAGCAACATAATTACAAATACCGTATCCGAATATAAGTCGACTCCCGAATATAAGTCGGATTTCTTCAGACTACGATACGAAAAAAAAATTTTCTCATACGAGTTAGGGAAATTAGAAAAATTTGTTTATTGGCATGGAAACATATTTACACGCAGAAGTAAACGGTGGTTTACTCATCATCGCTCGACACTACGACGCAGTCACTGTCGCTAGAGTCCGGGTCAGCGCGCTCGGTCGGCTGAAGCGGCGTCGATATTGAGCATTTCGAAAAGGCCTCGCATACCATGTCATCCGGTAATCCGTACCAGGCATCGTTGACCCAGGTCGCCACGGTGCTTAAAGACGCGCGCTTCACTCGGCCTGTCGGAGTCGTCGGGTTGTCCTCCCGGCTCAGCCACTCGTTGTAAAATGCTCCAACACGATCTTTAAATGGTTTGTTTAAAACCACGTCGAGGGGCTGGAGAGCCGACGTCATCCCGCCTGGAATGATTGCCAGGTCGCAACCCGCATTCGCCACCGCCTTCTTCACGCGATCCGTAATGTGGGCGCGGAACGAGTCTAACACGAGCATGCTCCGGGGTTTCAGGAGCGCACCCGGGCGCCTGCACCAAACGAGGCGAAACCACTCGAGTACGGTCTCTTCATTAAAAAAGCCCTTCTTATTCACTCGAACAATAACTTTCGGCGGAAACACTTCTTTAGTTGGCAATGTCTTCCGCTTGAAGACGAAGGGAGGCAGCTTGTGGCCGTCTGCTGTGCAGCACAACATGACCGTGAAACGATTGTGCTCGTTCCCAGTCGTCAGGAGGGGAACTTGGCGCTCTCCCTTGCCGGTGACAGTCGTCCTACTCGGCATGTCGAACCAGACCGGCGTCTGGTCAGCGTTGCCGATCTGGCCGAGCATGAGGGAGTGCTTCGTTCTTACTTCTGTTACGTATCGATGAAATGCCCGCGATTTCTCTTCGTAGGCGTCGGGCAGCCGCTGGCAAACTGTTGTTTTTCTTCTTAAACTCAGGCCACATCGCCTCATGAAGTTCGTGATCCATTTTTTTGAAATCTTGAACTCGCTCCGTCCAATTTTCATTTCGTTGGCAACAGCGCGCGCCTTGCTTTCTATGTCGTCGTACGAGACGCTGAGGCTTCTGCTCCGCTGCTCCGTGACCCATCGCAGAACAACCTCCTCGACCGCAGGGTACTGGCCTTGTTTGGGGCCCCGAAAGGACCGACGCGCACCCGCGCAAGCAAAAAGTTTCTGCCTTTGTTGTCTCCATCCCCGCACGCACTTCTCTGAGACACCGAAGTGACGCTCCGCCGCGACGTTGTTCGCCGCCTCAGCGAACAAAATAACCTTCCTCTTGAACGCCGCGCTGTACTGACGCCTAGCTTGAGGCGGCATTTTCTTCCACTTCGTGAAGGCTACTGAACAGACATGTGACAAACAAGGGTCTGACATGGCCGCGGTCGCGTGCTTTTGCTTGTGTACCTAGGTACAAGTCCCTACGTTTCCTCCACGGAGTCCCTAGATAAGTTTATGATTCAACCGCAAACGCTTTCCTGATACAACTTTAATAGTTTCATGCGACTAAAGGTGTTATAAAGTAAAATTAAGATTTAAAAATATTATATTTTTGTTTTTAGAACAAGTTTATGCAGGTAATCGCTTAGCTGGCTCTCGAGCACCACGAAACTAGTCCCTTGTGAGGAAAAAAGTCCCTAGGATCTGTCGTTCGTCTAGACGCGTTTTTAGGCCCCGTGTATAGGTCGACTCCGGGTATAAGTCGACCCCCCTAATTTGAAATACCCATTTTCTGAAAAAAAGGTCGACTTATATGCGGCAATATACGTACATCGATATGTATGATGAGAACAGCAAACTACTATGGATGAAGAAAATACATTTTTGCTTGTTTTCTGAATGACAACCGTGAGGAGCTATTGTCAATCATTTCAACTAAGGCAGGGTAAAGGTTCAGGAAGTTAGGAATTTGCCAGATTAATAATTGTGTGCCGTAATTGAGTAATAATAAAAAGAATATTTGAGCTATATTTACGGCACGAAACAAATTTGTAGTCTGCAAATGCGAGAGCTGCCACCGGTCACGTGGTAGACCTGTGTGCCGGTGCCAGAGGCGTTCAGTGCCGCCGCTGAAGTCTCCTGAATTTCTATGCCGCCGCCGCACGCTTAGCGTGGCATGCTGCCGGTTGAACTGATTGAATGTGTTTCTCCACGCCACCGCCGCCATAGGAGAACACTTCGGTGTGCCACTGCCGTTACTTTCTGAGCGGTGCACAGGTCTATCACGTGGTGGTTGCGCTTTTGAGAGTTTCCTTTGGGTTCTGGACGCTATCTATTAATCTTCATTTTTTTGTTGCACTTCAAACAAAGGTTAATAAGTCAATTTTACAGACCATAGGAAGCTCCCGAAAAAGCGCAAGCACCACGTTACCTTAGCGGCCACTCTTCCGCGGGCTCCTGCGGGTGCCAACTACAAATTTGTTTCCCGCCGTAAATGCAGCTCTACAAATATTTTTCCTGTTATAAATCCGTTTTAGGACGTCCTTTTCCTCTCCAGGCTGCTTAAAAATATTTTTTTCTTTGCATGTGTTTTTTAAGTTTCCTGTCCTGGCCTGAGCCAGCAAAGTGCTCTCTCTGGAATTATTGCCTTGCCAAGGTGTGCCCATGGTTACCGGACTGATTTTCAACCAAAACGTGGCTGCCCGTAAATGTGCATAGACGAAAGAGGCAAGACAATCTAGAAAAGAGGCCACATATCACAAACTTGAGGAACACCTTAACATAAGGAGAGAAGTACAGTTTAGGCGTTTGACTGGAAAGCCCCAATAAATTGAGCCATTGTTCAGTTCGAAGGAAGTGCAATTGACAGCCAAAAGTAGTGAAACTCTGTGAACTCAGTAACCCAATCTCTTACTAAGCTCTTTTCTTTTTTTATTATTGAACCTTGTGTCCGTTATAATGAGACAAACCTGCCTGTATTTATGCAGCTTGTTCCCAAAACTAGCTGTCCTTAGTCTGGACTGCAGGTTTTAATATTCACAAGGCAGGGTTGTGTGAGGAGGGATTAGTCCCCCAAAATTTATCTATATTGTGGAGCATTCATATCAGCGAAGTATGACTGCATCACATGTAGAAATTCTAATCGTGATAATTTCAAGGAAGACTTTCGATCCTGGCAGATCGACCTTATGCTGTATAAATCAATAAAATGTTCAATTTGACTTTGACTTTTGAAGACTTTCGATCTGACCTGCCATAATCGAAGCAATTGGCCAATTAGAAAAAATCATACCTAACAGTTTCCTGAAATATTCTTTTTTTGTGCTCTCAGAGTAATGAGGTATTCAGCCCCCAAGAAGTATTCAGATCCAGATTTCACTTTTCAAGATTAGGACTTCTGGCAAAAATAAAATAAAAATTATGAACTTGCTAAAAAAAGTCTGAAAGCAAGAAGATATGTAAAGTGTGATTTAAAAATAACAATAAAAATGTGCAAATTCTTCTTATGATTTTAATTTTTAAGACTGGAGACTCCCCTTAATGGTGCCCGTTGCAATTGAGTGCTGTGAATCAAATTCCAAATTGCAGCAAATTAAACAGGACAGCTGCACCTGGATCTTGGTTGTGTGTCAATACATATGGTATTTTCTTGTAGGTGATGGAGCCAGATTGTTAGGGGAAACCAGCTGCCCACTGAAGGTCATGGAGGACATCTTGTTCAGATGCGGTTCCTGCACCTATGTCACCAGAGATCAGCGTGTAATTTTGAGCCATCTGGCTGCCCATGGTGATGAACAATCCAAGTGCCAGCATCCTCCCATGTCTGGCTCATTCCAAGTGCTCGGCAACGCTCAGAACCACAAGAGTGAAAAGCCATTTAAGTGCAAGCTTTGCTCCCAAGAATTTGCTTATAATTCCCTTTTGACCTGTCATAATCGAACACATGCTGGTGAAAAACAATTTAAGTGCAAGCAATGTCCCAAAGCCTTCACTTGGAAGAAAAGTCTGATGTACCACAATCGAACACACACAGGCGAAAAGCCATTTAAATGCAAGCTTTGCCCCGAAGAGTTTGCTTGTAATTCCCTTCTGACCTACCACAATTTTTTGCACACTGGTGAAAAGCCATTTAAGTGCTTGAAATGCCTCAAAGCCTTTGCTCAAAATTCCCACCTGCGTCGTCATAATCGTATACACACTGGTGAAAAGCCATTTAAGTGCAAGCAATGCCCCCTAGCCTTTGCTTGGAGTAGCCATCTGACTTACCACAACAGAACACACACAGGTGAAAAGCCATTTAAGTGCAAGCAGTGCCCCCAATCCTTTACTCAAAGTTCCTCTCTGAGAAATCACAATCGAGCACACACTGGTGAAAAGCCATTCAAGTGCAAGTGGTGCTCTAAAGCCTTTGCTGAGAGTAGCAGCCTGACCCACCACAATCGTGTGCACACAGGTGAAAAGCCATATAAGTGCAAGCAGTGTCCCAAAGGCTTTGCTCGAAATTCCTCTCTGATAAATCATAAGCGAACACACACTGGTGAAAAGCCATTCAAGTGCAAGCAGTGCCCCAAAGCCTTTGCTCAAAGTTCCTCTCTGAGAAATCATAATCGAACACACACTGGTGAAAAGCCATTTAAGTGCAAGCAGTGCCCCAAAGCCTTTGCTCAAAGTTCCTCTCTGAGAAATCATAATCGAACACACACAGGTGAAAAGCCATTTAAGTGCAAGGAGTGCCCCCAAGCCTTTTCTCACGATTCTTCTCTGCGAAGCCATAATCAATCGCATACAGGTGAAAAGTCATTTAAGTGCAAGCAGTTCCCCCAAAGCCTTTTCTCAATACCAGTCTGATCCACCACTATCGAAAACAGTGTTTAAGGGGAAACAAGGGTGTTTAACATTTTTTAATTTTTCATTTATCGTGCTGAAATTTAGTATACTGATGTATTTCTCAATGGTGATTTCAAATATGCAATTAGTTTTCAGATAGCCTTAGATCCTGAGCTATCAATAAATTTGTAATTTTAATTGGGCCCTCATTATGGGTCGTTAGCATACAATTCTTTAGAATTTATCAACTGCTTATAGAATTGTATCCACCAAGACATGCTTTGTGCAGCGACGCTATTTCTGTTGCTTTATGTCATACAATAATTTTAATTAATTAGTTCTAAAGCTTTAATTAGATGCTAACGACCTGTAAGAAGGACCTAATTAAAATTTCATATTTATTGATAACTCGGGATCTAGTAAAGCTATCTGAAAACTAATTGCATGTTTAAAATCACCACTGAGAAATACATCAGTATACTAAATTTCAGTGAGATAATTAAAAATAAAAAAAGTTACGACTCGTATCACCTTAAAAACCTTACAAGTGCAAATAATGCCCCACAAGCTTTGCTCAGTTTAGTTGTTTATCCGCCAGAACCAAATGCGCACGTGCGGAATGCCTTGCGGTTGACCCGTAAGTTGAGCCTGCCCCATGTGTAATCATTTAGCTCGTGCAAAACAATGCCTTTTCAAAGTATGCATATAACTGAGTGCGAAATAGGTCCCAAGGCCTTTGCTCAGCTTAATAGTGAAGCTCACCACAATGAAGCGCTTATACATAAGAAGCCTCACAAATCCCAGCAGCGTTCCAGGCCGTTTTCTAAACAGCTTTGCCTCATGTTGCACATGCTAACGCATTAGGTTAACAAACCCTAAGGGCATTTGCGCAAAGCCTGCAGCAGGTAGGCCTTTCAAATGCCAGCAATATTCAAGAAGTTTCTATCATTATTCCAGCTTGGTTGGCTACACAGTCAGACTCTTTGGCATTACTTTGCAGCATTTCGTCCGAATGCCATCATTTGTCATCACACAATTATATTGGTGCGTAGGAAATGATTGTTCTCCAGCTGTGATCTAGAAGCTGGGTCAATGAATAGCAGACATTGCTTAATGAATTTCAAAGCAGCTACTCTGTGTTCTGCACCTGAATGTACATTGGGTGATGCTCTACCTCTTGTTCTAAACTCCCTTGAACTTGCTCGATGTATTCTTATTGAGGCGAGGTCTAACATGTTTGTAAAAATGTCTTCATTGTTTTCTTTTGACACTACTCTTATCTAACTGGAAGATATAATCGTGCCCAAAGTTGATCTGTGACCAATACTCATTCTTGATTATTAAAAAAAAGTGTGGAGTTTCAACTTTTACATTGTTCCTTTCAGCTGCTGCGGTTTATGGTACTAAAGTGACGGCTGGTCTGCATGCTTGTGACTGCTTTTGACCAAAGAAACTCGTTTTTGAGCCTTTTGTGAGGGTTACAACTTTCTGCACTGCTGTGCAGCGGGTCGTAAGCAGTCACAAGAGGCTTGAAAAGCGGTCTTGTCTCAGTCGGTTGTAGTCAAACGCAAGTGTGTGAATTAAGTAGTGTGGAGTAACTTTTCCAAGATTTTTGTTTTGACATCCTTTACAGTGCTAAGACCTCATTTTAGCAGTTACCTCGGTGGGGAACTAATTGCCGTGTCTGTGTGCACACCGCAAAACTTGCTGCTACCGGTTGGAACGTCGCTAGTTGAATCCCTCGCTCTGCCCAGCAGGTTTTGCTATAAATTGGCACTGTATCCATTTTGCATGCCCCTTCTGGACTGCATTGACGAAACTTGTTGAAAATTCGTAACTAACATGCTCATATTGAAACTGTTTTTGCCTTCCCTCTTTGCACTGGCATCTTCACAGACATGTATTTTATTATACCTGCTTTCAGATATCGCTTTCCTTTATTTTAGGTTTTCCCAATATTTTCTCGCTCCGTGTCCATTTTCCTGGCAGTTGTTTCCGTGTTGCCTGGCTGTCTGCATCAGAATTTTCGAACCGTAGGTGTCATTGTTTGCTAGAAAGTTCCTTCTTCTTTTTTTTGTGTGTAACGCAGGATAGTTTGTTTTTCTGCTGCTTTGATGGCTAACATTCTCACATTTTTTTAAAGTAATGAAAATTGTTGATAAGGCTAAAGCATGAAACACGTAAGCGTTAAAACTGGACTTTCCGCGCCGTTCGCCCCTCGCCGCTGGGCGCGCCACAGACGCACCGCACGGCTTTATCTCTCTATACTGAAAGGTAGCGCAATTTCTCCTCTCCCCACGTTTTTCTCCTTTCTATCGAGGGCAATCCTCTTTGGCCTCCTCCTGCGCCATGACCCCCGCTGCCCTGTTTTTGCGAGGCCCACAAGGCGCGCGCCTGCGTGCCAGGCAGTACGCAGGCAGTACTTGTTTGTTTTTGCATACGGCGGACTAGAGAATTTTTTTTTTTTTTCAAATATGAAGACAGTTTTGTTTTTTAATGTGAAAAAACTAGCCCCTGTGCCCCTTTATTGGAGTTGCTAAGCATGGGAAGACGTCGCGATCAGCTAATGAAATAATGCGAGCGGAGTGTGAAACGCTCGGATGCAGACAAAACTTTCTGTAAAGGCCGGTTCTCACATGCAGCGAAGCGCTGATGTAGCGTTCCTCACGTGCCATCAGCTACTTATCGTATGCCATGAGCGACAGTTTTGACGGTGTGGTACAAAGCTGGTGAACGCTGCCGCCAGCACGCGCTTAGCGCGAGGTTAGCGCTATGAATGTAGCGCTCCGCTGCATGTGCGAACGGGACTTAATACCTCCGAGCGCTGACGATATAAAAAAAAAAAAAAAAAAAAATGGCAATGTAGTTTTGAGTATCTCGGGACATCGGCATGCACTGCCAAAAATATATTGCGTTTACCCGTTTATTGCAGGAAGAGCTGAGAGAAGGCACACGATAGAATGCGGTTCTCCCTGCGTATAAATAAGAGTTTCGTACACTGTTAGCATATATAACTCGCCCAGACGTGTAAACCGTTGTCCCATAGCGGACACGTCGAAACGTGTTCGTTTTACACGAGGCCACCTGTGTTTTTCGTCTACACATGAGGTGCTGTGTAAACTTAACACGCTACACCGTGTCTGCCTTCCGCAAAACCGTTTCGAGCGTGTTCCTTATGAAACATGGCGGCCAGCGGCCGAGAACAGGCGAGAGACGAGCCCAGCGAGCCGCGCGCCTTTCAGCAGAATTGAAAGCACACAGGGCGTGTTAGTTCTCGTTCGATGTTTTTTTATACACAGTAAAGTCTCCAAGCGGCGGACGTAGCCACTTGCAAAGGTACTACGTGCGTTGTCGGCGGTCGGCGGCGTCGGTAGCTTCAACAAACCGCTAGACAAAAAAAAAAAAAAAAAAAAAAAAATCGAATGCCGAACTTGCATGGATAAATAACTTGAGCAAACTATTTAGAATCGGGCGGTAACTTGCGCCACCTATCGAGATTTCTAGCAGCCTGTTTTTTAAAAAAAGACGAGTCCGTTAACACTGCGAACGATCACGACTACACAGCAACCCTACATACAACGCAGGAAACACAGCACACAACAACCCACCACCACCGACATGTACATAAACACAACAACCGACACTACGCCCAACACTTCCTACCCGATATCCGTTTTTCCCCGCGGCGCATATAATAGCGAGTTCGTTTCACACGCACTGGCACCGTTCGAGTTCTCTCCCAGAATGCATCGCACTCACAGAGTGTTGCACGGAAAACTGGACTCAAACGAACTCGCCAAATGCACCGAGTGCAGAAGACTGATGCTGCCGCCATCTATGTTGTAGAAAAGGTACCGACTTCAAACCAAAACTAGCGCCTTTCTGTTCGGAGTTATACGTGGGAATGCGAGAATGCAGTCGCTACCAACGTTTATCTACAAGCATTGGTCGCTGCAACCTGTAGTTTATATTTGCGATGACTTCAAGCAGCTCGGCTGCCGTAGAGATAGTTACAGACGGCGTAAATTTCCGCAACCAGCTGTCTACAAAGCAGCTGGTTGCGGAAACCGTTTACACCGTTTACACTGAAGAAAACTGATGATGCTGTCCGAGCAGAAGCTTGATCCGTTTGAGCTTAGTATTATGCGTGAACCACTGAAAGGGTACGGCTTTAAACTAGCCTGTTGGAATATCCAGCAAAACTGGGACTTTCGATTTGGATCGTCATTATAGGTGGATTAGATATTAGCCTTGGTGAGGGCATCGAGAACGAGAGCTTTCTCGAACAAAATAGGACGGGGCAAGTTAGCTGACGTAGGTAAATGTTAAACATGATGATGTTGCCCAATCCTCGGGTAAAGTCACCACCTTTAGCTTTCTCTGATCCTTATTGGGCAGACAGAGGTTTCTGCAAGGGGAGTTTTGTCGACAAATGTTAAATTGTTCACCCGCACACGGATGGTGATGGACATCTCGGGGGCCGCTGTTGCGTTTGTTCTGAGCATTTCTTTACACACTGGTATATTTCAGCGTTTGTACGGCAACAGAGCAATTTAAAACCTGCAAATAAATCACGGGTTGTCAATTGCTTCCTTCGTGAAATAGCAGACGCTCACAACTGAAGCTCGCGTTTGATTTCGTTGCCCGCCGGACGCGATTTCTATCAGAAAATCTACTTTTTCCGTTCGGTTCCGCGACACATCGTAGCAGACGAACCCTCGTCGTCTGCTCCCGCTCCTCGCCGGCCCTGCCGGAGCGAGGCATGACGGGATTGCATTTTGGCGCACTCCCGATTTTCTCGGTGCAGCGAGTGCATGCACGGGTGGAGTGTCAGCGCTGAAACGAACTCGGAGAGTGCAACCACCCGTGGAGTGCCGGCCGAAACGAACCCGTTCCACACTGCGAGTGGGCACGCGTGGGCACGAGTGCCGTGAAACGAACTCGCTATAAGCTTGACATGTGCGGGTGAGCTTTTTGGTCGCCGACCATTACAGATTTATAGAAGAATACACAAAACACGGCGCAATGGACAGCCGTATGTTAGAACTGTTTGCATTTAAAAAGTATGGAGGCAAAATCTATAATGTTAGTCCGTTGCAATAAATAACGATATGTTAACAATAAATGTTAAACCGGTCATGAAAAAGTTCAAATGTTTGTTATTTTCTTGCTTGACCAGTGTTATGAGCAGTCCGACTAGCTTGAATCAGATAGGAAAACAAATTATTGGGATTTTGTCATTACGTATACAATAATAAATGAAAATGATCCTTGCGCAAAGCATTTTTTATATATTTTTGTAAAGGACATCCGGACATCCGCCTAACACTTCACTTCCGCTAGTTCAACAGTTGCAGTACGGGAGCAGACGCCTTCGCTTTTGGGGCGTTTTGATGCAGTTTGTTGTCGTATGTCGTGTCGGTGTCGAGAAGACCGGTGGGGCTTGGGAGTTTGTGACCGGTGTTATTCGTGAACACTGGTGTGGGGCGCTGATGCGTCTTTTTTTTATACTGCCACCACCCCGAACTTTGAAGATACACGGGCCCGTAGCAGCGCATTATGCTGAATCGCGAGCTCCTTCTCTGTTGACGTCGCTTTCCTGGTACCACTCGTGGATACTGCAAGCGTTTAAACAGTGTGCACCGTCTCGCCTACATCCCCGGTGACGTACTCGACCTGTTGAAACTTATTGCTTCCGTCATTTTAGAGTACGCAAGGCAGTTATTTCGTTGGTCTGGTTTCGGTTATAAAAGCAAGGCAAAACGCTCGCAGTTCCCGCCCTCAGTACACGTTGGACATCTTCCACACTTTGACACCGGATCACTGAATGAACGAGGATTTACATTCACTTCCGAGGTTACTCTCGCCGCTTCCTCACCGTTGAGCAGCAGGAGGAGCTGGCGACAAGCCGCGGATGAAAGGCTTGAGCATCAACAGCCCAAGCGCACTCGGTGCCGATGCGGGCGACGCGGGTTTCTGTCAACCGGGAGGCCAGCACAAACCGTGACCGTTCCAGCTCTTCATGACACGGTGTTGCAGAGAGCAGGGTAAAATACAGCTACACGGATCACCGAAGCAAACGACTGCTATCTTAAATCTTGGCTTGTGATTGCGCCTTTGTAGTAGATCATCTCATTCGTTTTGCAGGAGAGACGCGAACGACGGGCATAACAAAATCGCTTGCATATTCCGCATACCTCACAAAAGCATTTACCCTGTCACCTTGCGAAAAACGCGAAGCATGGAGTCCTCAACGTCCTAAGCTTCCCGTTTTTTACCTGCTTTAGAGCAGTTTGTACCTGCTAGTAGATATGCCTACTGAAACTGAAACAGGGCAGTGCCAGAGAGAAAGAGACAAAGTTGGGAAAGCTTGCTCGCTCTTCAATTTCTCAACCCTCAAGTGATTGTACCATAATAAATGCGTCAACGCCTCTTTCCAAAATAAGGAAAAAGCACTACGTTCACTACGTAAAAAATGGTCTCTGTACATGCATCTGTGGGCAGGTAGGAAATCACAAGAGCGAATGACATTTTAGCGAACGGCGACATTTGAGCGAATGGTCGTTTTAGCGAATAACGGGGGCGCGCGTTAACCCATACGTCGCGCTGCGCTTTACGCCGCTTCCCGGCGACAGTCTGCGGCAACTCATTACAAAAATATGAACTCACCTGGCCCACCCGAAAACGCCGCTTCGCGGCTTCCGACTATTCGCTAAAGTGTCATTCGATGAAACGTGGGCGTTCGCTAAAACGTCATTCGATCAAGTGAGTGCCTCCCGTAGGAAACCTTGCCCTAATTTATTCACGCCGCATGATGGGAGCAACAAACACGTTGCAGGACCGATTCATCTACTCGAGCGGTGTGCGTCGCTGTGCAAACGCAGTCCAACACGAAGCATAAAAACGGCAGATTTAGGACTACAATCTGGAGTCCATTATTCAATTAAAACGATGCAGGGGTGGAAGCGCTGCGCCAATTGCGCCACCCTGCGCCAATTCACTTCCCTGCGCCAGCCTGCTCCAAAACGCCAATTTCAACTTTTTTTTTTTTATTGTTTTCTCTAAATTTAGTGGAAAACGGTTGGCCACGGGCCACCATGAGGTGGGTACTTTTGCTTAGGTGTCACTGCGGGTGACTCGTACCAACTCGACTGGGGCTCCGAACCATGTCTAACCTCATGGCGATTCGTCGATTTTAGTTCATCGAGAGTGCGATGTCGTTTTTTACTACAAAGAGTTTATATACGAACACATCGGTTTGGTTTCGGGCATGGTTGGTTGGCGCGGTTGGAACGCGCATGCAGTTGCCCGTGGTCCCGATTTGCCGTGATCGTGGGAGTTGGTGCCTCGGCACCGGTGGGCTACCTTGGCCATTAACATGAGCAGAAGTAAGTGGTCTTTACTAGCTTTACCTGTCATTTGGTAGCGTACCATATTTGGACGCTTAGCCGTGAAGAATCGCGAGCACAGGCACATACGTTCTCGAGCTCAATTTGTCTTGTCAAAACGAAACCAAAACCATCATTGTGTGCGCGAATGTGCACGCTGTCGTGTGTTGTCTCCCGCCGTCAAACCACTGGCGAAAACAATACCCGCGATCTTAAGCGAGTTGGTTAATTGGCAGTGCTACACACTTTTTTGCTTCTTTCCTTTGGCGTGGAGGAGTGGGGGTTACATCAGAAATGCCGTACAACACTCCCGCGCTGCCGATTCCTGTCAAGAACGCACCTTAACTTGCTATAGCCACTCTACTCGTATAAGTTTCTGGTTTGGGGGGGGGGGGGGGGGGGGTAGGGTAGGGTAGAGAGAAGTTGGTGGGCTTCTTGTCACGTAAGAAGGCAGCCTGCCCCGCAGGGATCAGCGCCTGATCAGCTACATCTCATTTTCAGTCTCGTTCAAACTGTCTTCTCTTAAAGCATTTCTACTGAGTGCACAAGAACGCATAAGCAAGGGTGAGGCAGTTAAGGAAATGGACAAGGTGGGGAGTGGACACCTCCTGCTGAGAGATGTGAACAACTGCCCAAAGTACTCGAGCGCATAAAAGAAAGTGACTCTGCTCTTCAAACTGTGAAAAAAAAAAAAGTGAACTTCAGTTGTTTCTAAATTACACAGATTCAGCTTAGTCACAAACCTTTTTTTTTAACATGGAGCCTGTGGGCTCTTCTAGTCAGTGTTTATGCTGTATATGTATTAGTGGCTGTGATATTTTTAAGACAATATATTTTTCCATCCAAAGTAATTAGATATAGCTTAGTATGTTAACTTGGGTGTAGGGATTACTGTATTTTATGAACAGGGATTAAGAACATTTGTATTTCATGAAAACAGGTCAGCAAGGACTGCTTTATTCTGAAACATGTTGTGGTACCTTAATTTTTTTTTTTATGGAGACACGCAATGCACAGCATTTTATGGAGTACATAAGGTTGCGTTGCTCTTCTAGTCGATGCTTAAAGCTGCATATGTACGAGTGACCGTGGTAGTCTAAAGATATAAAATACACATTTTATTTTGCATCTGAATTTTTGTCAAATGTCAGTAGCCTTGTATTTTGTTACTAACTTGATATAGGGCTTTTTAAGTAGTGATTGAACATGTGTATTCTTTATTAAACAAAAGCTGTAGTCAGCGAAGGTAGTTTATCTGACACCTTGCAGTGGTTTAGTTTTCTGGATACATGTTTACAATTGGTCTATTAAGTAGACGTTTTGTACTGGCGTGGCTCAAGTTGTGCTTTTATTGTCGGGGCCTCCCATATAAAGTCTATCATGACTCTGCCTGCTGCCGGAATAATTCTCAAAGCCTTTCCTTTGCATAAATTGCCAATATTCCATATTTCAATGCAATAGAAATAGAAAAATGTGTATGTATGTTGCTTGAAAATTATTCTGGGATGTGCATGCATATATTTTTGCTACATTTTCACATTTAGAAACAACAAATCACTTTTAGACATTTGTTTGACCTCCGTGACCTGCTCCAAAACCTACTTCTACGGCTACAAAACTTACTTTTGCTGCTCCCGAGCTGCTCTAAAGCGAGCCTTTTACCGCTCCAAAACTGCTCCAAATTGGGACTTTTGCTGCTCCCAGTCCTGATACAAAAGGCTCGAGCCCGCTTCCACCCCTGACGATGGAATTTTGTTGAAAACGCCCGCTGCTTCTTACTCACGGTATGTGTCGGGATACTTCTACAGTTTGAAACGAAACGAAGGAAGATTTACTTTTAAAAACGCTCGCTGAGTTTTCACGGACCAGCTGGACCGGATGAGCTGACGGCGACGGGACTGAACCCGTTGAACCTCCACCCCGCAACAAACAATTTGCGCTCCGTGTTGAAAGCGCGGTTCAAACAGACCCGGAATACAAAACGCCGCACCACACACGATGAACGTTTCAGCTCTTTTTCGCATCGCGGTGTTGCACCAAACAGAACCGAAGTCAACGCCGCACTGTCGCGAACCTTGGCTTGTAGTTGCGCACTCGTGGACCCTGTGGCTCATTTCGCTTTCAAAGCACACACAACGATTACGATTGATACTTTCCGTCTTCGGGAAACATCACAGGGGCACTTCACCGGTCACGTCTTCGCAAAATGTGCTTGCAGACCTACGAGCTTCTAGCGTCCCGACAAACCAAAACAATACCGGAGCCATGCTAAACGTGCGTTGTTGCCAGATTTTTACCGACCAAACAAAAGTAACGAAAGCAAACCGGTGTAGGACGCCGATCTCACTACCCCTCCGCTTCGACTACGGTAGTGGTTATGGCGTACGCCAAAATCAATACCGTAGTCATTTCGGCGTACGCCATAGCCAATACCGTAGTCTTTTTCGCATACCCCAAACACACTATCCTTACGCCAAATTCAATACTTCGAATAACGTCAGTTGAGCAGGGATTGAGCTCCGCATTTCGCTAAAACTGGCGGAAGCAACTTTCTGCAGCAAAATACCCTGATTGTTTGTTGTTGTTTGTATGAGCAGCGGAGCGCGCGCGGCAGGCGTTGTTAATTTTGATTAGCGTTGATACGGCTGACGGCGCACAAAGCTGAAGGGCACAAGCAAGGAAGCTTGGAGTGATTCTGTGTCGATGTGATTTGACGTCGCTTCTTTCTGTTTCTTCAGTCATCGTGCAAATGCAGGTGCCCGACTCCCGAACGATTCGAAGGCAAGAGTGCTAGTCCGCCTATCCGCTGGTCTTTTAATCGCATCCACTGTCGTCATTTTGGGCACAGCGGAAGAAAATAAGACGCTCACTATTTTAAATAGCGTGCGATCGGCCTGTCTAGGTTCTGGCGACACCGTTTCAGGCTGTAGATGAGAAAATTTAGCCACTACAGTACGACTGCTAGCCTGGGGTCTGTGCCTCACAACAGATCGAAATGGGTAGGGGTGGGGATCCCTGGCAGCGGGACCTTTCGCCGTACGAGCTGCGGTGCGCTAACACACTCGACCTCCGATACCCCCTTGGGTCACAGCGCTTCCTGAAAGTAGTTTGGATCGTTTTACGCAGATTTTGCAGTGCGTACGAGACGCACAACAGCTACGTACTACGTCCTAGATGCCCAAACTGAGGCTCGCTACTTGTGTGCGGCTGTCGTGATCTGCAGCTGGGAACAGTATGCTCGCCATGAAAACGTTGCAGTGAGAAGTACGGAAAAGTAATACTATAAAAGTAGAGTATTTAAAACTGGCTTGCATTGTCACTGAACATATGAAAATAAAACTGATTAGGAATGCCGATCAGATCGAGTGGGAATGTGATATAATGTGCTCAAGTTATGTGTGAAGTTTCGACACAGGAATTCAAACTTGTTGGCCCCACCCCCGCTCCTAAATTCTTCCAATGTTACTGGCAGTTTTTTTTATTATTATTATTATTAATATTATTATTGTCGAAACGGGGGGGGGAGCAGCAGTACATGAAAAATACAAAAGATCAACATTGAACAGACAGGTGGCTGATACCTACAGGGCTGGTGAGTAATATAAACAGTGAGAACAAGTGTGTGTGAAATAAAACTGGTACATAAATACACTTGCTAAAAGAGTAATCGAAGCATTGCGGAACAAGACGGGGTTACCTATTGCCGGGCAGAACCAGGGTAATCACCGACTCACACCAAGCATACCGGAGCTTCCAGTCGGGCTCGGTGCCCTGAAAAGCGCTGCAGGTGCTCAAAAACAAAAGACCCCCAAAGGAGCCCATAGAATTTGAATGGGTACCTGCCCCCTCCATGGTAGACGGCAACAAACTTGCTCACCAGCAGGCCTGTGCGCTGACTTACCGGGCCACAGCCATGGAAGAGGTGCAGGACCAACCCATGGTGACCTAAAAGGAAATACTAGTCACACTCTACTGCAAGACCCTGGATGATGCGTTGCTGACACATGAGGAAGTTCTTGACCCAGGGATGAGCAGGCACAAAGAACCCTCGGTGAACCTGGATCTGAAACAAGATGCAGCACTGCATTTTTTGAAGGCTAGCCCTGCGTGCTCAGGAAAGACACGTCAACGTCATCAACTACCATGCCAAAACTACTTCTTTTATTTCGATCATGAGCGCTCGCACGAGCCGCTTCAGAGCGATGTCTCTTGCAGCTCGTCACGTGCCAAGGGTTTTAAGTTTAAGTGTCGACCTGATATCACGCTGCCATGCAACAAACATTAAACAAATACTGCGTTGAGCAATATGCACATGATTAAATAATGATATACATACGACGTGATAAATGAGAAAAAAAACTTGTAAAGTTTACGAAGTTCAGTCCCCAGGTAGAGGCTGCACAAATTTGACGACCGGCTTCAGTTTCTCCACATGCACCACATTGCGGCCAGTACTGTCCACGAGTTCAAGCTCGTAGTTCACGGGAGAGAGCCGGCTCACGATTTGGCGAGGGCCAGTATATCGTAGTGTTGCCTTGACTCTGATGAGTGGGTTCTCCTACAACACGAGGTAGTCCTTAAAAAGAACATACATGTGCCACTGTCAAAGTCGCTTTCTTGCTTTTCTTGAGCAAGCTTGATTTGTCTGGAGGTCAACTTCCGAGCTGCGTACCGCTGTCAAATGTGACACCGACGTTGGTGCTGAGGGTTGACAACTTTCCAAGGTTCTGAAACAGAAGTCCCCTGGCAAAAAAAGGCTTGATCAACGGAAAATGGGGTCAGTGTCCGCATTGCTGAGCTTAATTGTCTTGATGCCCACTGCAGCACCAGAGGTGATGTAACAAACTACTAATGACACCTTCCAGGCGGTAGGGGCACCAGGTTTTCACTTTTCTCCGTCAACAATGCGACAGACTCAAAGTGCCGTTGCCATTCCAGAAATTCTGGGGTCAGCTCTTGCCGGCATCACGTGACAAAGTGGCCGCGTCTCTTACAAATGAGACGGAGCGGACAAACTTCAGGGTATTGGGACGAAGAACATTGAAAGTCCCGCAAAGTTTTTGACACATGCTGAAGCGACGCATGCTGCTTCTTTTGCTTCTCTGTTGCAGAAGGGTGCTGGTGACGATTGCTGTCGTCAGCGTTCCGATGAGGCGGTGGCCGGCCCTGCTTCAAGAGCAGGAAGGAGTGCGCTTTCTTTGTCCCTGCGCAGCTTGCACTCGCTCTGCAGCGAGAGCCAAAACCGGTGTCTTTGGTTGGCTGAAGACAACCTGGTCAAAGCAAAGGAAAGGGTCCAGCAACTCATTCAACGAAGCGAAGCGCCTGTCGAAGCATGCTTTCGTGCTTTGTGGAAGAGTGGCCAGGATAACCTTGCATTTCTCCGCCTTCGTCTCTGGGTAGCTGCACTCGTGGATGAGCTCCAGTAAATGGAAGGCGGAATAGGTGCAGGACTCTCCCGAGTGCTGACTTGTGCTGAACATCTTTTGTTTTGCCTCAGCTTCGTTGTCCAGGTTGTAACGACGACGGAAAGCTTTCTTCATTTGCTCCTACATTGTTAGCTTGGCCGTCTTGAGGTGGTACATAATCTACATGGAGTCCTTAGATGGTAGCTTGGATACAATCAATGGAATGGCCTCACCTGGTGCAACTTTAAACGTCTGGAACCTGAAATCTATCTGGTGAAACCAGGCGATGATGTCCGTGCGCAGCCGAGAAACCGAGCTGACAGTCACGTTGGTCAGCGACTGCAGTGTCTGCGGCTGACTCAGCTTGAACAAGAACCCTCTTCCTAGGTGCTTTGGACCTTTTTTTCTTTGCGGACTCTTGGAACAGTGTTTGTCAGAGTCCATGCTGCACGAAAACTCCGAGGACAAGGTTTTCGGCATCCTTGCCTCGAGCTGATCAAGATGATCCATGATGCTGACAGGTGCCAGCAGGCAAATTCAGTGTTGCCTGTAGCTGTGCGTTGAAGAATCTGAACGCAGACATTTTGAGCAGACTGCCTTTCCTGCGGGCAAGGATGAGCCCAACCCTCCCACAGTTCTGCTCATGTTGCAAGCGTTGACAAGGGCGCTATAGTCTGTTGCAGGTCAAGAATAGCATGAGAGTGGAGAAGAGGAAACCACCTCTACTTGTCATGATAGGTGGTTTGCTTCTCTCCAGTGTTCGCTCCGCCAACGTCGAGAGAGAGGGACAGAGACTTCTCCTGCTATTCTTGACCTGCAGAAGACTCTAATTATGTTCCAGAAGCTGGCAGAAAAGACCAGATAGAATTTCACCCTTTCGGACGTGTCTGAAGCAGTTCAGAGTAGAAATGTCGGAGGCCCCAGAGAGGATATTTTTGACCTATTCAAGAGTTTGTTACGCTGCTGCTGCCGCTATTCATTCTGAGAACTGCAGTCCCCTGCAAGCGCGATAACCCCGCCGTGGGCCTGTGCGTGCAGTACACGAAACGACACCACCTGTCTTTGGCACGGCCGTCTGTCCCCTGTGAGCAGTTATGGCGTCACCAAGCATGTGCACAATAGCTGGTGAGATCAGTGTGTTGGTGACATGATGTTGTTTAATGCAGGGATCATGTGTTGTGATACCAATGGATCCACGGTCTGGGTCGCTGACTCTGGTGCACACCGTATACCTCAGAATCATTGCCATGAAAGCCTGTGCCAGAAGCTATATATCTAATGGCCAGGAATTGGGGAAAATAGCATATATGCGTGTAGGACAATATGGTCCCAGACAAAATGGTCCCGGGCAAAATGGTCCCGGACAATATGGTCCCAGACAAAATGGTCCCGGACAATATCATTTCGGACATATGATCCCAAACAATATGGTCCCAAGCGCAAACCTGGAAAAAATGGTCCCGTGTAAAATTTCCGACACATTTGACGCACTGTCTAAAATGTCACTGATATCTGCAGTGATTACTTTTAACGGTCTATTCGTCATAGGGGGAATGAAGGCAATCTACCGTGCAGATACCGCATGTTTTGATGCAATGTTAGAAAATATGAATGGAAAATAATAAACATGCTTTTGAACACATGACATGTTTTATTACGTTCCCACAAAAGGTCTACCCTCCTTTGATGCTGTTTGGCCTCAGCAGCCCTTGCGCCATAAAAACCCAATCCAGTCCAAAAGGTCTACGATCTTGAAACGGCACTTGGCCCACGCCTTTCAGAGGGTCATTCATGATGCGGCTCAATTGTTTGTACTGAATGCAGATTGTTTGAAGTTGCTGTTGCATTTCTCGGTAGACTGGTTGAAACTCAAGTTGAACACACGAAAAGTAGAACAAATGACGAAAATTATGCGTGAAAAATATAAACTCTAGATTGACAAACGGCTCGCAATATAAGTATTTTGCGAATACATTTAATAACATAAACCTGTGAAGACCAAGCAATTAAAAAGTAACTTTAAAATAACCAATGGCTCTTGTCACAAATGTTTACAAAAAATAAATACATGCAATCTACAAACCTGTGAAAAGCAAGAAAAAAAAAAGAAAAATTCAGTGAAAACAACATGGGACCATTTTGTGGGGCCTGGCACTTGGGAACCATTTTGTCCGGGACCATATTGTCTGGGATCATAAGGTCCGAGACCATTATGTCTGGATCCCATACTCAATGCCAAACAACCAGAAAGCCAAGCTAAAAACACTGACAGTGAGAATGGCCATAATCCTGGAATGAAATTCACATAGGCTTTACTGGTTCAGTGATGAAAAGCATTTCAGGTTGTTATACACCTAATGGCTGGGATAGCAGCATGTCGTCGAGCGTAGTAATCAAGGATTTATGGTCTTTGTTAGACACAATTGAAGTGTTAATAAAGGTTTGTTTGGGCAACGGAGCTGCTTTAAGTTACCATGATTTATTGCGTGAATATCACCTGAGTCGCCAGCGCACCTCATCACCGGCAACTCACAGGCTGAGCAGATGGTACAGGAGCTCAAGCAATTGCAAGGGCAACTACAGTAGATCAAAAAATTTCAGGTGTATGATTGGTTAAACGTCATGTAGGTACAACAGCGCAAAACAAAGAGGACTAAGGAAAGGAACAAACACCACAGGACGAACGCTGCACTAGTCCTGTGGAGCTAGTCCTCGTTGTTTTGCGCTGTTTTATGTTTAGCCTTCAATAAAGTGACCAGATGTCTCCATTTAGGCGGGGACAGATAACGCTTTTCCGACCAAGGTCGCTGTCCCGCCAGCGGGCTTGTGGGACAGCGCGCTTTTTCTTTTTTTTAGGGGCAAAGCTCCTAGGGGCTAGCCATGTCCGTATGTCCATCCGATGTCCGGCGTCGGGTGCTTGTGTAGGGCAAAAAACAACCGCATCTCCACGTGGTGAATGATGTTGATGGGGCGAAGCTCTGGTGGTGCTTGTCTGCGTAGACGCTGAGCCGCAGCATGCCGAGCCTTTCGTTCGTTTTCATCCATGTCAGAAAGCGAATGTGTGGTATGGAACGTGGTTACACGCATTTGAGCATTTGACCGCAGCGTGACATGGATGAAAACTAACGAAAGGCTCGGCATGCTGCGGCTCAGCGTCTACGCAGACAAGCACCACCAGAGTTTCGCCCCAATCAACATCATTCACCACGTGGAGATGCGGTTGTTTTGGGTAGCGGACATTTCATCGAACGCCGTTTCATCGAACGCCGTTTCATCGAATGAATGGACATTTCATTAAACGCCATTTCATCGAACGCCGTTTCATCGAATCGAAGGGCCGTTTCATCGAATTTCACTGTATCGAGTTTTGGGGCATAACAGTGCTTTATAGATGTTTTATTTTACATTTGTTAAGACTAAAGTAGTCACTTGTGAAACTGTGTTTAAGGTGGAGTCAAACTACTAGAAATAAAAACCATTGGTGTAAAAAGAAATAGAAACAAATGGGTATGCGACTTACTGAAAAGTTTTACTCGTGTAGACGACAGGAAACATGGCACTGGAGGTAAAGGACCGACACTTATAACACTTTTAGGTTTTTGTGTCATTTTTTACCGGCAGTCTGGGGGTTTCAGTATTGTGCAATTCACACCAGCTCGTTTGCACATTTACGTTTAGTTGAAGGTTTATTCACGGAAAGCATTTAACTGCCAGGGCAGCACGCTTATAACATAACGATACTCTGCCAGGAGAGCACACAAAATAAAACATAACGATACTCTGATTATCAGCTTTATGCTCAAATTGAACGTTTCTGCTTTTTTTTTTTTTAGTTTTCAAACTATTTAGAGACAAAAGCTGCACAAAGTTTCAGCCAACATTGTTCCGGGCGACACCTGGACTGGAATCACCTCCCCTTCACTGTTAACTTTATCACCGGCCCTTTTGCCTATGAATGATATTCAGGGCGCTTTCTTAGGAAGGCCAAACCGCACCAGACAATAGTAAAGCCCTGGCTGTACTCTGTCACCGAAGAAGACAAGAACCCTTTCGGATCCTGATCACATAACCTAAGGTTACACATACACGCTGTCAGACAATAAAACACTACCCGCTTCCCAGAAAGCACATCGTGCTTTCTGTTTTTTTTTTGTCTCATTTTTACTTGTTTTATGTGACATGGAGTGGGGTCATTTTTATGGAGGCTTTCTCCTCGAAGCAGGATATGTTCACGATGGAACTTATCTCGTTACTGCACCCTGTGATTTAAAAAAGGGAGAATTAGATGACGTTGTGTATAAAAATTAAAATAAATTACAAAAATATTACAGGCTGTAACGGCGCTCGATGAAAGGGCGTTCGATGAAACGGCTTCGATGAAACGGTGTTCGATGAAACGGCGTTCGATGAAACGGTGTTCGATGAAACGGCTTCGATGAAACGGCGTTCGATGAAACGGCGTTCGACGAAATGTCCGGACCCAGATTGTTTTCACTTCGGCTGCCCCGAACCCAGAATAGATGAAAGACACGTACCAGTAGGTTGCTTTCCCTGATGAAGGGACAAAATATGCTTGGCAAAGAAGATGCTGGTGCTGAAGGTTAATTTGCATATGACATCCCAATCCCCATTAGATTCCAATTGGAATTTAAAATTGGTACCAGTTGGGTTTTCAGGCAAACAATTTATCCGTGCCAAATGGCAGCCGAATTCGCTAAGGGGAAGCTCATCGCCATCTTCTCTAAACTGGGTTCTCAAGGGATTCGATAAACCGGGGTCGGTAAAACGGCGTTCGCTAAAACGAGCTTCTCTAAACCGGATGCCTCCGAATTATTAAATTCCAATTGATGAGACCCATTGGCCAATGTGCTGATTGGAACCCACTAAAACCAATCGATTCCGGTTAAAACCAGTTAAAATTCCAATTGGATCTAATGGGAATTTTAGCTGGGGATCTACTATACTAAGAAATATTCTAATCAAATGTGTTAGGTGTGTATACCAAACAGTATGCAAATGGCAAGGAAATGTTTTCAGGGTGTATACGGAATAATAAAAAGGAGTGATTTGTATACCAAATTTAAACTTTTCAAGTCTCGCAACACAATAATACCCCCTCCCCCCTGCAGCACTATGATTTACTCATGTATACACCGTGGCACGTAGCCAGGAGAGAGACCCATGGTGCCCAGGCTCCCCCCGAAATCTTCCATTTTGCTGGGACCACCTCTCACCCCTCCCCCTCATACAGAATTTAGTCATGGGCGGGCGCCACCCGAAACAAAATCCTGGCTATGTGCCTAGCTGCACCGTGCAAACGCTTAAATGTCGGCTAAATATTGCTTTGCGGCGCTTTTGGAATATGTGCCTAATAACTAGTGCATGCCTACCCTAACCGATTTGTACCCGTGCACAATCATCTCCATAATACCTCACCCCCTTCCTCCTCATGCCTTCCACATCTGTCAGTTGGAAGAGCTGGACCACCCCACCCCGGGAAGCACAACTGACACTATGGCCCCAATTAGTGTCACACATTCTCAACGTCGCAGAGACGATGCTGCCGCCCTCACTACCAGCATCTTTTTGACCGCTAATGAGATGCAGATAATGCGGACAAAGCATCATTGTAAATAAAATTTGTCTCTCTCTCCCTCCTAGCTGTTAGCCAAACGTCTCCAATTAGATAAAAGTAATTGGTTTTTTGGCTAAATGGATACAAGCTCAGCATGTTAGATTTCCTCACACCTTAGCATGAACTAACCACTAGGGCTGCATGTGACCCCCCCCCCCCCCCCCCGAGGTCACGTGACCCCCCACCTCCCCGAGGTCACGTGACTTCCTCCGAGACCCCCCCTGAGGTCACATGACCCCCCCCCCCCAGGTCACATACCCCCCCCCCCCCCCCGCGGAGGAGATTCAAGAATAAGGGGAGGAGGAGGATAAGGAGGTGAGGGGGAAGGAGGGGTATACCTTTCCATCACTACTTCCCTCCTCCTCCACAAGAGCTGCGCTCTAATTCGGCATTACAGGGAGTTGTAAACGTCTTTCACTTTTTAACTCGAGATTAAAGAAAGAATATTTTATATGGCAAGATTTGTAAATTCACTCAATTAGGTATGATTGGCTGTCTCTATAGGATTCATTTTATATCAGATCCGTCGTTTACCTGCCATCCCATGACATCAGACCTTCTGAGGTCACAGTTCATAAATATTTGATAGTTAAACTTACCTTATAAATGAACAAGTAGAACAACCTTCACGATTTTAGCTGGGTTTTCGTCTAAGCATATAATGCAGTGAAAGGCATGGGAAAACTTTTCAAAAGTCAAATTGCAAATATTTGGCCAAAATTTTTCGCTTCAAACTTAAAATCTACTATTTGCATATGACTATAACTTAGAATAAACTGTTTTTCAAAATTGTCATCGGCCCACATCAGTTAATGTTTTTGTTTATTTTTGACCTTGAAACGACTGAGGACACGGATGATCGCATAATTACCTCAGGGGATATACTCGGAAGCAGGCCTGAACGTAGCGGGTCAAACAGTTTCGAAAGAATATACAGGAAACAAGAAAAAGTGAGGCCTTCTGGTGCTCAACGAGAATGTACGACGACCACTGCGGGGTCTCTGCCCAAAAAGCCATCTGTGGTTTCACAACAAAGTGTCCAACCATTGAGGTGTTTCTTGAGGTTATCAACGAAAAAGGCAATTTCATTTGAACCTGCCTTCGTGTTTACTCGAGCGGCTCTGAAGAGAACAAATAAGTGAAACAAGCGCCGGCTTTCTGCACAATGTGGGGACGGCTTCCTTGAAAACTAATAGGGAAGAGGAGACGGTGACCCGCTGGGTGTAAAAATGACAGCTCACATCCTACAAAGGCGAAGAGAGAGGGGGGTGCAGACACAGCCCAGACGGAACACTCGGAGACATATTGCACGAGCACCGACACCTGCAGATGGTCCCCACATGAGAAGAGTGAGACAAAGTTGGTGAAACGGACATTGTTCGCCGCCCCTATACCACTGTGGGTGCTGCTTCCTTTATCTCCCGGTTTCGTGCTGACTCGATTCTCAGTCGTGTGCTAAACCAGACAATTTTTTGTTTGTTTAATGCGTGGAGTTACAGTTACAGTTACCCAATACAAAAGAAACAGTCTTACAGTTACAAGTTACCAGCAGTAAAGAATAACTCGTTACCACAAAGTAACTCTAGTTACCAGTAACGCATTACTAGTAGCTAGGTACTGCCCAAGACTGCTTGTCATGCACGGTCTGGATACGAGTGCTTCGCTTCGCTCTTACCAGCGCTTTGGTCGTATAAAAAGCGGCCTTTGGAGCGTCATCAAAAGCATTGGCTTATCATTTATTGCAAATAACTTATGCATATCAAAATGCTGAAACGGCGAATCACACACAAAAAAAGAAACACCCTTTGGGTTTAAATTTTTCTAATTTCTCAGTTTACCTTTCTTCTTACTGTACAGTGTAACAAAGAAAATAATATTGTTTTGGTTTGTGATTTCTTAAGTCCAATTTTTGTACTGTGACGAGAAAGTAACGGCGTTACTCTTTTTGCAGTAACTGTAACATTTTACTTTTTGAAGCCGGTGACTGTCACTGTAACAGTGTTACTTTTTCCCCCTAGGTAACTGTAACTGTAACACTGTTACTTTTTGCTGTTAACGTGCCCACGACTGATGACTAGGTTCAATTTCTTTGTTATGCTGTGGTAGTAAACACCAGGCTGTGGGGACAAGTTCAAATAAAGTACCCCTTATAGTTTGATCTCCTGCCGATCGTATTATCGGGCATTGAACAATGGTTCTGAGCACTGCGACACTTTGCGCACCATACTGCTCGACATTTAGAGTCTTTACCCAAAAGGAGACTTTGCTATCTTTGACGACTTAAATTTTCCAAACATTGACTGGGTTCATCTTACCACGAGCAGCTCGAATGCTGCGCGAGAGTTTTTCATGATTGAATTTTAACCTCACCCCAGTTGTTGAACAACCCACCTGTGGCGAAAATACTCTTGACCGTACCCTTACAAGCACACCAGAAATAATAAAAACTGTCAACTGTGTTGCTGGCTTAAGTGACCACGGCATCTTGATCATCGAGTTATCTATCCCTGTGCCGACGCTGAGCCCAACTGTTCAAACAATTTGTGAGCTATAACAAAGGTGATTACTACGTCACCATAAATCGGAACGTGTCATCGTTCTATCAGTCGTATGTCGAAAACCTTTGTTCAAGATCGGTGGAAGAAAACTGGTTACTGTTTAAAAACAAACTTAATAATCTAACTCAGCAGTTTGTTCCGAATGTTATTGTAAACAGCGACGGGCATAACCCCTGGTACAATAAAACTTTACGATCATTATAAATAACAAAAAGAAGCGCATGTATAAAAGAGCTAAAAGAGTAAATAATAACAAAGTCTGGGACGATTATTTTTCATGTCTCAAATCTTGTACAGAGCGTAAAGTTGAGGAAAAAAAAGTTATTTTCTTTGGACCTGCAAGAATTCTGCTAAGTAACCCCCAGAAGTTCTGGAAGGTATTTTCACCCAGAGATCTGACTAAAGAATGAAAATGTAAACGCCGTGTGAGCCACATTGCACTACCGCTTTAAATAAGTATTTCTCTTCCATACTATCAAACAAAAGCATTAATCATATACCAAGTTTGCCTTGCTCTGGTTTTGAGCCCATGGCCCCCATTGACACTAACATTTCTGCTTCCAGAATGCTTTGACTTATAGAAGGGTTAAAACTCTCATCATCTTCTGGTCCAGACAATATTAGGCCCAAAGTTCTTAGCAACACCAAAGTAATATCTGTGAATTCCTCAGATGCATATTTTCTTAGTCATCACAGCAGGATCGCCTATACTCCGTTTCATCTTCAGTCTGAGCACAGCAAACGCTAGGAGCTATCCCAGCCAATTCAGCGTTGAGAGAGTGTCATGTGACCTTGAGCTCCCTGCATCGCTCTGGCCAACCGAAAGGTCACGCGATTTTTTCCCGACGTCCAGTCGGACTGAAGGTGGAATGGAGTATACCATTGGACTGGAAGCTGGGGAAGGTCATTCCGGTCTTTAAAAGCGGTGATCGTGTGCTGGACTCAAACTACCATCTCGTATCATATTTAAAAGCCAATCATATTTTTTACAATCATCAACATGGATTTCGTAGAGGTTTTTCATGCGAGACGCAACTCTTTGAACTCAAACACAAGTTAATCACTAACTTTGACTCGCAGGGCCAAACCGATGCTGTATTCCTTGACTTCTCGAAGGCATTCGACAGAGTTCCCCATCGTCATCCAATTTCAAAACTTTCTATCCTGGGTATCGACCCTTTGGTCCTTTCTTGGATTCGTGACTTTCTCTTTTCTTGCACTCAGTTCACTGTGGCTAACAACCATATGTCAGATATTACTAACGTTATATCTGGGGTTCCACAGGGGGCATTACTAGGTCCACTACTGTTTCTTATTTTTATTAACGACTTATCAATTGTAATCTGTCTCTTTGCTTACGATTGTGTCCTATATTGCAAAATTACTTTGTCTGATGACCATTTGAATCTTCCGAGTGACCTTGATCGGATTCATGCCTGGTGCTCCAAATGGCTAATGTCATTAAACATGTAAATTACTTCGCTTTACTTGGAAACATGTAACATCATATTTTTCGTATTCCATTGGCTCTGGACTAATCATCTCTGCCTGCCTCCATCTATAAATATTTTGGTGCAACACTACCTAATGACTTAACCTGGAATAACCACATTGAAACAGACTCAGCAGAGGCTTTGCGCACTCTCGGGTACATCAAAAGAAATCTGAAGGCGCCACCATCTCATCTCCGGAAAATGGCATACGAGACTTATGTTGGACCAAAGTTGGAGTATGCAGCAGAAATTCGGAATGCTCATCAAATTTATCCCATTAACCATCTTGAGTCATTTCAAAATCGCACGGCCAGGTCGATTCTTAATGACCATTACCGAAGAACTAGTGTCTCTGCACTGAAATGCCCGCTGTATAAGTCGCGCCACAAGATATTTCATGCTTAACCCCATTTCATAAAATTTTCTATTATAATCCAATGCTTCATAACTCACTCGTACTTCCTCCTTGAAGAGCATCGTCTCGACTAAATCACCCATGTCACGTATCTCGGATCACAAACTACTTCAACCAATCAGAGAGAGAGAGAGAGAGAATAAACTTTTATTCTGACCATTTCAGCACGTTGGTCTGTGCCGGAAGGAAGGGCTTCCCTTTTCACGAGACCCTATATGCTGCCTTATCTGCTTGGCCCCTGTTGACCAATTGAAGCTGATCCTCCAGGGCGGGGCTGGACAGCAAGTTCTCCCATCGCTCTACAGGGGAAAGGGTGTGGGTGGTGGGTGGTCTTGATTGAATTTACTCACGTATGTTGTGGCGGAGGGCTCCTATCTCTTGGCACACTGAACAGTTCCCACTGTATTGAGTGGGGAACATATGCGACTGAGTAAAAGGGGGTGGGGGAAGGACCCCGACTGAATTTTCCTATACGCTACCTGTTCCTCCAGTGTTAACTTAGGATGCGGTGCTGGCAGTCTTCGCCTTTCTTTGCAGTAGAATGCGACTAGTATTTCCTATTAGGTGACCACGGGTTGGACCTGCACCTCTTCCACGGCTGTGGCCCAGTAAGCCAGTGCACGGGCCTGCTGGTGAGGAAGTTTGTTGCCCTCTACCACGGAGGGGGCAGGTACCCATTTAAATTCTATGGGCTCCTTTGGGGGTCTTTTGTTTTTGAGCACCTGCAGCGCTTTTCAGGACACCAAGCTCGACTGGAAGCTCCGGTATGCTTAGTGTGAATCGGTGATTACCCTGGTTGTGCCTGGCCATAGGTGACCCCGTCTTGTTCCGCAATGCTTTGATTACTCTTTTTGCTAGTGTATTTATGTACCAGTTTTATTTCACACACAATTGTTCTCACTGTTTATATTACTTACCAGCACTGCAGGTGTCAGCCACCTGTCTGTTCATGAGTTGATTTTTCGTATTTTCATGTACTCCCCCCCCCCACACACACACACTCCTTATGTAATGCTCCTGTTGGGGCCTTTAAAGTTACAATATATATATATATATATAAAGAATTGGAAGAATTTAGGAGCGGGGGGGGGGGGGGGCAACCAGTTTGAATTCCTGTGCCGACGTGACGCCACCCATAACTTGAGCACATTATATAACGTTCCCACGCATCTGATCGGCATTCCTAATCAGTTTTATTTCGATATGTTCAGTGACAATGCAAGACAGTTTTAGATACTCTACTTTTATAGTATTACTTTTCCGTACTTCTCACTGCAACGCTTTCATGGCGAGCATACTGTTCCCAGCTGCAGATCACGACAGCCGCACACAAGTAGCGAGCCTCAGTTTGGGCACCTAGGACGTAGTACGTAGCTGTTGTGCGTCTCGTACGCACTGCAAAATCTGCGTAAAACGATCCAAACTTCTTTCAGCAAGCGCTGTGACCCAAGGGGGTATCGGAGGTCGAGTGTGTTAGCGCACCGCAGCTCGTACGGCGAAAGGTCCCGCTGCCAGGGATCCCCACCCCTACCCGTTTCGATCTGTTGTGAGGCAGAGACCCCAGGCTAGCAGTCGTACTGTAGTAGCTAAATTTTCTCACCTACAGCCTGAAACGGTGTCGCCAGAACCTAGACAGGCCGATCGCACGCTATTTAAAATAGTGAGCGTCTTATTTTCTTCCGCTGTGCCCAAAATGACGACAGTGGATGCGATTGAAAGACCAGCGGACAGGCTACCACTCTTGCCTTCGAATCGCTCGGGAGTCGGCCACCTGCATTTGCACCATGATCGAAGAACCAGAAAGAAGCGATGTCAAATCACATCGACACAGAATCACTCCAAGCTTCCTTGCTTGTGCCCTTCAGCTTTGTGCGCCGTCAGCCGTATCAACGCTAATCAAAATTAACAATTTTGATTATGGATGAGCATCGTACCGGCGTGCGGTCGTGTATTGAGGAGTTTCAGCGAATATAGGGGGCGCTCCGATCGATCCAACATGGCGGACAAGAGGGGGATAGATTTGCGACGCCCGTAGACCGGTAGCGTATAAATATAACAAAGCGTGTCGTTCTCTGTTTGTTGCCGTGTGCGAGGCGATCATCGTTTCAACCAAGACCTACCGTGATACTACAGATGAAGTGTTCAAGCCAATCGAAGGCAAGAAATCTTGCCATAGTCAAGATACGTGTGGAAGTGTTCGACGTGAGCTCTCACGCTGGTGCAGCTGTCATCAAGTTGAACCGAATGTACGCGGGTCCAAAGTAAGGTACATATCAACAATGTTCACGCGTTGAAACTATGACGCGTACTTTATCTAAGACTAAACTTATCGGTCTGCGGCTACAAACATTTTCGTTGACGTTGCTTAGACGATGTAACCATTCAGGCCTCGCATTAAAGGGTGTTGCGAACTCTTCGGTTGTTCTAGTTAATTGTGCTAAAAAGCGGTTAGATGGAAAGTATGACAGCTACAGCATACAAGGGACGATTGAGGTCTTTATCCTGCGTTCTATGTATCGAAACATCGGTATCCTTGGTGTTATATTGCGATCAGCTGGTCGCCGATCGTCCTGTTTTTACGCAGAATGTAAACAAGCCCCGGAAGCGCCAATCTCATTTCGATGTGCTTGTGCACCCCTACAAGCCTCGTTTTGGCTCTTGTGGAAAGCCTTATTGTAATAGCAATAGTCTCATCGGTCATTCGAGTTGTATGTGCCACGGTGATATCTGCTGACAAACAAGTCTGTATTAAATGCGAGAAGGAAAACGAAGGTAAAGCTTTTTTTAACTTTTCTTTTTACAAAACAGGCTAAGCTTCTAAAACAAGAGCAAACTAAGCTTATATTTCAGTGTGCTCAAGAATGAATGCCAAAGGTGCTTATGCTAAGTGGTAGATGTACGCAGTTGATTTTCTGTTTGCCTCTGCATTGTAAATTGGAAGATATGTATCAGCAGAAAAGACACATGTTCTTTTGAAAATGTCTTATTAGGGCAAAAATAGGTTTTCATACACAACCTAAAAGTTTGCAACACCATTTAATGCAGGGCCTGAACGGTTACATCATCTAAGCAACATCAACGAAAATGTTTGTAGCCGCAGACCGATAAATTTAGGTTTAGATAAATATGCGTCATAGTTTCAGCCTCAAACACACAACATTGTTGATATGTAGCTTTCTTGATAACTGCACCAATGTGAGAAAGCCCACGTCGTCGAACACTTGCACACATATCTTGTCTATGGTATGGCAAAATTTCTTGCTTGAAGTGAAGATCATCTTGCTAGCATTGCTACGACTAGCTACGACCACCCACCGCAGCGATGCAGGCGTCGAAGGCGCTCAACGCAGTCAGCCGCCGTCACCCGACGTTTTTCGTTTGGCATTCACGGCTTTCCGCCCAGGAGCTTCGTTTGTAGTTGGCACCAAGTGTTATTTTCTGTGCTTGTGTGTGCTCAGTGGCTGGACATGGGCCTCAAGAGCAGTTCTTCAGGCTCAATAGCGTTCGCCGAAGAACTTCTGAAGAAAATGCCACCCAGGAAAAAAAAGCATGAAGATGCAACGCACCAGCTTGGCGGACTATGCACTGGGCGCGGAAATCGGGCCCTGCGGATAATACACCAAATGCAAACTATCTAAACAAAATAAAAACATTTTTAGGCTCAAATTGGCTTCTGCGTACTATACGCCTGGACACTGGTGCCTGTTATTATGCATTGTATATATTCACTGCTGTTTGTTGTAACTTGAGACTGGCTTCCTGTAATGATGCAGAGGGGTCCACTGAACCTTGAAATAAAGATATTTAAGCATATCTAGATGCAATGTCCCTTGAAGCCAGATGGTCAGGGAAAAGGTGTGTCATTACCTAATTTGCCAACAGCACACCAATGGTCACAATCAACACTCACCGAGTCAATGGGCAGTTTTTCACCACAATATTTATTGCCGTGTAATCACCAATTCGGTCCATTAAAAATCTTGAGGCTGTAGCCTATAGCACATCCATTCTAGATCTGCAAAGCTTATGCTGTAGACATGCATCATCACATGAGCATGTTTCTTATCAATATTAAACGTAAAACGCTAGTTATGCAACGAAATTCCCATATCACCACATTTTTAGCAAATTGAATGGTCCCACCTGTCACACTGTTAGCTTTGGAAGTAACCCAATTCACAATACCACCAGTGGCATACATCGTGCCAAGCATTAGTGTCGCATGTGGCACAAAAATGTCCTAACTAGGGAAACAAACTTAATCGATCGTGTTGATTAAAGCATTTAAGTACGGGAGAAATTATCAATCAGAAGGTCACTCGAAAGGGAAGTTTTCTCGCTGAACGAATATGACTTTTTATTGGGCGTTCCGCAATGTAAGGCCGAAGACATTCACTCCGTGATCGGTACAGAAGCATTTCCTTGTGCGAGCGCAAAAACAACAAAAACAAAGGTGGATTAGAAACGCGATAGATTCGCCTTTGCACGGAGTACTTACACTCAAAATCGTGTCAACATAAAGCGACTACGGCCCACCTTGCTAGCAGCAATCTTAAAATTTATCCGTGTAGTCATCGCACCCGTGCACCAACCGAAAGCGTTGCTGCAAGCCCTTCCGCCGTCCTCCGCCGTCAACTCTGAGTCGCTGTTGAGTCTGAAGAACTGCTCTATGAGATCCATATCCAGCCACTGAGCACATACACAAGCACAGGAAATAATACTCGGTTCCAAGTACAAGCGAAGAACCCGGGGCGGAAAGCCCTGAATGCCAAACGACCTGCGTCGGGCGACGGCGACTGACTGCGTATTACACAGGTTGCGCTCCTTCGACGCCTGCATCGTTGCGGCGGCTAGTCATAGCAGATCGTGTCACCTCTGTTGCTCGTACCGAAACACTAGAGCCGCGTAATATTCCTGCTGCCGAAGTTTATAAGCCTACGTTCGCGGCGCCCAGCGAACCTATCCCCCTCGTTATCTTTCGGCGACCGGCCGCCAGGGCGGTGACACCGTCGCTGAAACTCCTCAATTACTACTGCGTGGTGCACGTTAAAGACCCTAGGCTAGCGGTTTGTACCGCACTGGCTAAATTTCTCATCTACAGCTGGGAGACTCGTCGCCCCTGTGAGGCAGACCAAGTTCTAGGCTGTATAAACACACACACAACCCGATTTTTTTTTAAATGAACAACGCCGGCCGCGCGCGCTCCGCTGCTCATACAAACAACAACAAACAATCAGGGTATTTTGCTGCAGAAAGTTGCTTCCGCCAGTTTTAGCGAAATGCGGAGCTCAATCCCTGCTCAACCGACGTTATTCAAGGTATTGAATTTGGCGTAAGGATAGTGTGTTTGGGGTATGCGAAAAAGACTACGGTATTGGCTATGGCGTACGCCGAAACGACTACGGTATTGATTTTGGCGTACGCCATAACCACTACCGTAGTCGAAGCGGAGGGGTAGTGAGATCGGCGTCCTACACCGGCTCTAGCTTCCAGCGTACATCGGCGTTGCACCGTGGTCAGGTTTTCTCTGTCAGCTCTAACTTAAAGATGACCTACAGATGCAGCAACTGGTATACATTTTTATTACGGCGGCCACCACGGAACGTCGTAAATTCTGAGGAGGGTGCATAAGAAGCGGCGGCGCCTTCGCTTGCAGTTGAAGGGTTGAAGCCAAAACGAAACCGACTGCAATATCACGTGTTCAGATCGAGGGCACGCTTTTTAGATTCATTTTAACTGTTTAGAACGAGTAGTTAGGCCCATAATTTTATTTGTGGTATGTATGCAACTATTATCAAGACCCCTAAAATAAATACAAAAATGGGCGACATGAGAGAAGCCGCATTGCCATCGACCAGACTCAATGGCAGGAATGGCAGCGAGCGCGGTAAGCGCGGGGTTCGCCACGTCCCGCGACATGGCGTAACTACGTTTGGTGCATATCTGTCTCCGAGATATGTTTCTTTCCGCGGCATTTGTCTCAACGGTGCTTTTTAAGTGTGTCCCCAAGCATTCCGGTGCTTCGATAGCCGGCAGTGCTGCGGTCGTCGTCGGGGGTGATGCGTGTTTTCGAGGTCGGCTACACGGCGTTGCGTGTATGACCGAACCAAAACACGATTTTTACAACCTCGCATGATTTTTGAATGAATTATACATTACTTAAGGTATAAATTTTTGGTAATTTGCTTAAATAGCGTGATTTTCACCCCAAATATTCGCTGAATACACGGTACTTGCTAACTGTGTAGTTACAAACGGCATCTTTAAACTCGACACCTTCAACTATGTCGACGATGTGAGCGGGAAGGCGATTCCGATTCAAAGATGTTATTGGTATGAAAGAATGGTAAAAACTTGATGTGCGACAGGGAAGTATAGCTAGTTTATTTTGATGATCGATACGCGAAGAAACATAAGAGGGCTTCAGTTATCAAACGTTTTCGTAATTCCGGGTTATAATGATAAACTTTATGAAACAAGCATAGTCTGGATACTTTTCTGCGGAGAGAGAGGATCGGCAGGCCCAAAGTGTTTTTCATTTCAGCCACGCAGAATGTGCGATGATAGTTATGTAAAATGAATCGGACGTGGTTTTGAACGGCTTCAAGCGTTAACGTTAGTGATTTGGGCGGATCCCGAATGGCAGCAGCGTACTCTATGTTACTGGAGAGCAGCGATTTATAGAAAGTCAGTTTTAAGGACAGGGGAGCCAAAGAGAAATTTCTTTTAAGAAAGCCTAGCACGCGGTTAGCTGTCTTTAGTTACATATTCAATGGGAGTGTTATAAGAAAGTTTGCTATTTATGTATACGCCAAGATATTTATATGATGTTACGGGTTCCAGTAAAACATTGTGAATGTGGTAAGACAGACAGGTGTTATTTTGACGTGAGACTCTCATGGATTTGTACTTATTGATATTGAGTTTCATTTTCCATTCAGCACACCAGCGCGAAATACTGTTAAGGTCCGTCTGTAATGATTGAACATCAGAATAATTAGTTATTTTAGAGTAAATGACGCAATCGTTGGCTAAAAGACCAATGGTTCATGAGACATGTGCTGGGAGGTCAATAATGAAGATTAGGAACAAAAGAGAACCTAAAACAGAGCCTTGTGGGACACCAGAAGTTACGGGGCAGGAGTGCAAGTTATTGTCGTTGACATAAACAAATTGGAAGCGATTAGATAGAAAGGATTTAATCCAAGCCAATAATTGACTATCAATGTTGATTGCACTTAGTGTATACAAAAGGAGCTTAAGGGAAACGCTGTCGAATGCTTTAGCGAAGTCCGAAAATATGCAATCAACCTGAGATGGACAATCCAGTGAGGTATGGCTATTGTGAATAAGTTAAAAGTTGAGATTCACGTGAAAACTGTTTCCTGAAGCCGTGTTGAGCAGGGGTGAAAAATCTATGCGCGTTAAGAAATTTGACGAGGTGGGAATATATTATGTGTTCTAAAATTTTGCAAGGAATGCTTGTTAACGAGATTGGACGGTAACTATTAGAGCAGGATTTATCGCCCCTTTTATGGATAGGGATCACTTTCCCCGTTTTCTAGTCTTCCGGGATGGTGCCGAGTTCAAGTGATTGACGAAAAAGTTTAGTCAAAACAATAGAGGAGTACATTGAAGTATTTTTTAGAAACTTGAATGAATATTATCCAGACCACTTGATGACGACATTTTTAAATCATCAATAATTCTCAGAACTCCGATACATTCAACTTCAATGGGGTCCATGATACCAATACTCGGCCGGCTTAAATCAGGATAGTCAAAGTCATCTACACTAGAGAAGGACTCAGTGAATTTTTTTCTTAATAAAGCTGCACAGTCGCTTGTTTCTATCATTTCACCGTCAATGTTTCTTAGCTGTAGGAAGATTTCCTTCGAGGGGTTTACAGTATTCTAAAATTGCTGAAGATTGCTGCGCACCCAGTTAAACAGAGAACTTGGAAACGTTTGAGAACCATATTCTGCTCATTTGGTTTTGACGTGTGATAATAGAATTGATATTGTATAAAAAAAACTAAACTCTGTCCTAAATCGTACATGTACCCCGAAACAAGTAGAAACGATAAAATGTGATGAGTAACAGCAAAAACATTAGAAAATGTATTCAATGATTATTTCGTGAATTTAGTTAAAGACACCCCAGACCCAGATTCTTGCAAGTTTATAGATTGTCGATATTGTGCATTCATTTTCCTTAGTCCCGTTACTGATTAAAAGGTAATATCTGTCTTCAGTGCACTTAAAAACAGTACAAGTTGTCATGTCGTATTTTTCACTAGTACAAGTTGTGACGCCGACGGCTTTCAGATAAGCCTCTAAAGTATGTAATAGATATTATTTCCCCTTCTTTGACTCATATAATCAACCTCTCCTTGCAAACTGGCGTGTTCCCCAAGTAAATGCAACTGGCAAAAGTAAAGCTTTTAAATAAAAGAGGCAATAAAGATGAACTAGGTAACTATAGACCGGTTTCAATTTTGCCAGTGTTTTCGAAGGGCTTTGAACTAATTTTACTACTACAAATGACTTAATTTGCAGATAATCATAATCTAGTAAGTCCACCTCAACTTGGCTACCGCAGACAGCGGTCCACTAAATTTGCTTTTCTTGCACAGAAAGAATATATTCTCAAGAACTTTGAAAATAAAGAGCAAACTCTCGATGTAATCATTGACTTTATGAAAGCCTTTGACTATCTTGATCATGATTTGCTATTTAAAAATTAGAAATGCATGGCTTCCGTGGTCAATTGTTACTAGTTATAAATTCCTATTTGTCTTTCCGTCAGCAATACGTACATATTAATGGTCATTCGTCAGCAATAAAATCTATACGGTCAGGCGTTCACTAGGAAAGCATCTTTGGCCCTTTTTTATCCAACCTTTACGTAAATGACATTGTAAATATCGCCGATCAACGAAGTTAATTATTTATGCTGACGACCCCAGTTTATTTTTTACAGGTGATACCACATCAGATCTCATAGATACCGTGAATGATACGCTAGAAACACTAGCGAATTGGAGCAAATCTAACGCTTTAAAAATAAACATAAATAAGACTAAGGCAGTGATATTTCGCCCAAAGAATAAACAATTAAGTTGACATAAACAAGGCCATAAGTTTAAGCTCTTCTAGAATTCAGTTTGTCGCGTCTTTTAAAACATTGGTTATTTTTTCTTAGAGACAATGTCATGAGATGATCTCGTTAATTACAGTATATCCAAATTGTCTAGCATTGTTGGCTTGATATATCGTAATAAACACATATTTTCACTTAAGGTAAAGTTGGTAATATATAATTCATTATTTTATTCCCATTTAAACTATGGTCACCTAGTGTGGGGCACATCTACCTTTACAAGCTACAAAAAAAATTTCATTTTGCAAAAAAAAGATATTAAGAAGTATTTGCAAATTTGTACTCGAATATACAATGCATTCACTTTTCACTTCACTGGGTGTAATGAAAATTTTTGATTTGCATAGATATCGCATTTGCGCAAAATATATGGTTGAAAAAAAAAAACATGCATGTACATCATCTTGAATATTTAACGAATCTAACACAAAGAGTACACTCGCACCAAACGCGCATTCTGCCACGATGGCAAGTGCCTCTTTTTAGAACAAATTACGGCCATTATATATAGCATACACACTACCGACCATCCTTAACCACGTTCATATGCACAACATAGAACTTGACAAGCTATCGGTACGTACCTTGCGGGACGTGATACTCTCTGGGCAAATCGGCCACGATTAAACGGCGCCTTTGTGTGTATTTTTTCTAGTATATTTTGTAAAGGGGAATATGCTTGTGTTTTGTATAATGTACAATTAATTAACGTAGACCATTTTTTCTGGTTTTTCCTTCAATGATGTGGGGCGGTGCTCGTTTTGTCTACTCTTAAATATTGTATGCCAGAATATTTTGTTACAGTGCCTTGAACGATGCATGCAAGTGGCGTTTTGCTATTCGCGACTCCAACTAACTATAGGTGGCGCCACTCATTTTTCAAGATGGCGGGTTTAGTGAGGGTCAGAGATGCGTGCCGCTGTTGAGCCTGTCTAGTGTGCTGGCTTCACTGAGCGACATAAATTATTTCTGGCAATACGAGGAAGCTAATGTTTTATGAGCGCAGGTCACCTCTTTAACCTGAAAACAAGAACGGTGTTTAGCGTATTAATTACAGAAGGATGCGCGTTTTAATTCTGGAGCGAAACAGAAACTTACCTCTATTTTGGATTTAATTTCTCGACAGAGGTTTTAATTTCGAATTCTTTCATGACTCAAGATGTGTCTCACATCGTAATTATTTACTTAAAAAAGTTGTTCGCGGAAACTTTATTTTGTGACATACTGTTCGATCCAGGCTGATATTCGTAGTTGTTGTAAAAATCAGTGCTGATATCTGTGCGTTCTCGCTGTCTTTTTCTCGCTCAGATAATTGTCATGGGAAATAATGACAATTATATCAGCACAAGACTAAGTGAATAATTCCGATTTTTACGATATGTCCACGAAACGCATAAACTAATAAACGCTGCTCTCACTGCAACAACCCAAGACGGAATCCGAGTCAGACAGCTGAAGTGTGTGTGTGTGTGTGTGTTTTTATAGCACCGCGTGACGCGTTGAACTTCATATTACATCCAGCGTTTGACTGTTATCTATCTTGATAACTATGTCAGAGTTTTTCATATGCTAAAAAGAAAACAAAATTATACCTTTCTGGAAAGACTATTATGGTTAAAAAGAGCATTCTCGTGATCTTGGCGTTAATTAGAGGAATACATTGCCGCGATTTGTATTAATGATAATAATATTAAAATTCACATATTTGAATAAGTAATTCTTCAAGCTCTAATATAATTTGTTGCTTATGATCTAATTTTAAACGCGCGAAGAAATATGATAATGAAAACTGTGCTAATTATCATCACTGGTTCCAATTGCTTCATTTTAATTACAAATAAAATAAAAAAGACTAAAATCAATGAAAACATTCTAGCTAATTAAATCCATGTAAAATTACTTCAATTGTGCGTAAAGTATATTGTGCTATCAAAGTCGCGACTTTTGACAATCGGCGAAACGTTCAAAGTCGCCGCCAATATACTTCCAGACCAAATACCCAAAAGTTAAAAAAAAACCTTTTTTTGATTACTAGTTTTTTCATAACATTTATTTACTTTTGTATTTACTCGCCGTAGTTTTGCCAATCTCAGCCTTTCCAGTTCGAAGGAACGCCTACCTGCTTGCACGTCTGCGCACTGCAGCACGTTTCGTTGGCGTTGGAAGCCGGTAAAACAGTAGTGAGTTTTAATATTGCGTATACGAGCGAACTCAAGCCCTGTGTGTTTGCGTTAGCTTTGCGCGTTCCACACTGCGCGTGCGCGGAGCCCGAAATCGCGGTCTTGGATGGCGCGTGGCGATGAGGCGCACGCACAACGTGGGGCACGCAACTCTAACGCAAACGCACACCGCTTGCGTTTGCTTCTATGCGCAATACTAAAACTCTCCAGTAAGGTACAATCACATACCGGCTGCAGCACTACGTTGGGACAGTGAAGAGTGTTGTTTGCATTCGGAAACGACATTTCGCGAGCCATGATTGCGAGCAGTTCCGCCACGCCCGCTGAGCAGGAGAATCGGGGGACCCTCACTAGAGCGCTTCCCGTTTCCGCCGCGGGAGGGCGAGCGTCGAGCTGGAGACGCGAATAGTGTCTGCTTATCTTCTTTAGCTTAATATATCTCATTCCCAACTGTTCAATCTCTTTTTTGTTTAGTGTTCTCAGTGTATTTCCTTCTTTCCTTGCACGCTGCTTGTAGCTGCTGAAGTTATGGGGGCTTAGGACTAGTTCAGCTGTACAAACAGCTTTTTCCCAAAGCCCCCACCAACACTGTACCTTTTGTTAGAAAATAAGCCTATTATTATTATTATTATTAACATGGAGGGCAAGGTACTGTTGAAGAAACAAAGTTTAGCCTCTTTAAAACCTGCCTTGCATTCAGCAGCGGCTGAAAGATACGCTGCCCAGCGATGTTCAGCAATGGAATGCACAGAAAGTTTTGCGGCCCGGAGCAGTTTTTTATTTTTGTTTGAGAGATTTCTGTGAGTCCCATTAAACCTGCATTTTTGTTTAGGCACGGTGCACGGTAGTGAATGCCTCGGAGAAACTCTTCGACGACATTCCACTCGAAAATAATAGGCCAAAGCCACTTTTTGTTTCGAATTTGCTTCGAACTCAAAATCCACTTTTTGCACAATGCTAACGAGACATCGGTGTATTTGTACTTAAGGGAGTTGCCAACAGCCTCGACAGCACACATAAACCTCATGTCCAGACCTGACAACCTGAAGACAACGACCCGTTCAGAGAAGAAAAGACTGACCGACGGCAGCCATGGCTCCCTTGGGCAGGTCGCCCAGCTCGGCGCAGCGCCCGGTCCAGTAGGCGCACAGGACCGTCTGCTCGGCCGTGAAGCCACCGTCGGCAAAGCCGCAGCCGATCTCGCCCAACGAGTGACCCACAATGCCGTCCGGTTCCACCCCCGCCGCCTTCAGCATGGATACCAGCGCCACCTGCGGGGAAGCGCAACGTGTCCCGTCCTGCTAATTACGCCCAAGAAGACGGAAAACAGACGCGCGTGGCTTATAGAGGTAATGTATAATTATGTAGAAGGGCAAAGTCCCAGGTATTTCTGCCGCTTCGGAACGGAGGGGCACAGACAGACATCGGTGGTCGCAGTGGGCCCATATTGCTGGCATCGTGTATTGTACAAAATTAAACAGAGATGACAAGCACTCTAACAACTCGTCATGGCGAAACGAACACGCCTTTACCTATTGTCTCCTTCCTTTCTTTAAATTTCAACCATCCTTCTTTCTCTCTCTTCCTCTCGGGACCACAGATGTCGGCGCTTAGTCATGTTCTGCTCCCGTCTTTACCTCCCCGGTGCAGTTGCACTCCGGCCAGGGGTGAATTTACGGTCGGGCTCGGAGGGCATTTTGACATCGCGGGCGGATGTGACGTTACGGACAAGCCGTTGCCCGGGTCTATTTGGTTCACCTAATATTCTCCATTTTAAGCAAAACAAGATATTTCTTCTCTAAAAAGTTGGTGTTTGTTGTTTTTGCTACAAAACGCATAGCTCAAAAAATGTTAGATGTTATGAAACGGGACAGTATGAGTGCAGCAGAGTAATTGTTCCTTACATGTTACAAGAAGTTTGGTGATGTGAAGCGAATGCTGTTTATAAGCTCATGCCATCAAGACGGAAAAACATGCGTAAAGCACTAGAATATGTGATGGGCTCGTTCGATTTGTCTGCGCCAGCCTGCATCGGTGTAGAAAATTGTAAATTGAAAATCGAACGAAAACGACGTCGCCCCACTGGAGATGGGAAAATGTAGAATTATGGATTTAACATCAGCTTCATTTGCCGTTTTCTGATTAGCTGTTCCGAATTAAGAGATATTAAATAACACGCCGGAAAGAGTAAAACCCGAATTCTCCGAAAATGTTTTTTCTTCTTTCTTCGCTATAAAAAAACCGCTCAAGCTTTCTTTCTAAATTGGGGCTCTCTATACAGAGCCCCAATTTAGAAAGGGAGCTTGGGTTCTGCTTACCTGATCGGCGGCGATGGAGACAAAGGGAGACATCATTGTCTGGTTGCTGGCGTTATCGCTGGTGATCAGGTCTATGAGGTCGATGCCGAAGGGCACCAGGAGCTCGTGGGAGCGCCGGATGGAGTCGGCAAACACGTCGAACTGCATCATCTGGCGGGCCATGCCGTTCCATTGGCAGCCCATCCCCGTGAAGACGAACCACAGCGGCCGCTTCTGAGTGCTGTAGAGTGGGGAAAAGGGGCAACGGTCAGGACAAACACGCAGCTCGGGTGCGGTAGGAGGCAAAAAAAAAGTGAAAGCCGTTTACAACTCCCTGTAACGCCGAATTTGAGCGCAGCTCTTGAGGAGGAGGAGGGAAGGGTACTGGGGGGGGGGTGGGTCACGTGACCTTGGGGGGTCACGTGACGATGCCGATGACGGCATCAGTGACGTCACTGATGACGTCATCAGTGACAATGACGATGCAAATACCGAGGACGTCATCAGTGATGATGACGATGCGGATGCCGGTGGTGACGAGGAAACGTGTCCGGGCAGCGGGACCTTGTGGGCCTTTATGCAATAGGAGCTGCCTGCCGGAGGGGGGGGGGGGGGGGAGGAAGAGAGGGCGTTGCGGGAAGGTATGTGGATGTAGCAGAATTATGGGGTGGTGAAGAGCGGTCTCCCCGTGGTGACGTGGGTTTTTTGAAACAGCAAGGTTCACAAGGGGAAGGGAGGTGGGAGGGAAAGGGGGGCGAGAGAGAGAGCCTTGCCTTTTGTGAGGAATGACGAGGAGATGAAGAGCAGTGACTCTGCTGTAGAGTGGCTTTTTGCGTTCATATATAACCACTCTTTGCCGGAAAGGAGCACTAACAGCTACCACTGTAAAACGGTTTGTTTTGTTTAAGACGTATTTTAATGATTTTTTCACCACCTTGACCTTACGTCATTTGTGGGGAAGATGAGGGGTGAGAGATGGGGAATACGATGAGGATGAAATGTTTAAAAATAGTGCCGGATACCGGCTTCTCGAATGAACTTAAGCAGAGAGTCCAGCACAATCTTTCTGTGCTGTATGTCGCCCCCTGGTCGCGTCCACTCTACGAAAGTTTTGGGTCGATGACAAGCGGGGAGGTTGTATATGGTGGCCCGCCTTGAGCGTACAGTCGCTCTGCATTCCCAGAGAAGATGTATTATAGTTGCTGGACTCTTGCTCCCGCATCGAGTGCAGTCACCGTCGATAACCGGCCCGGGGTCATCGGGATGTCGGGCTCGTCTGGCTCTGTCCAGCTTAGCCTGCAGGGCAGGCGTTATTGCCGTGTTGGCGCGGATCCGGCGCAGAATAACGCGGTCGCTCCGGCTGAATTCGGCAGGTAATTCGCCGTCCGGATCTTGAGGGACCAGATCTTTCAGTGTCTTGCGCCTCTTCGTCCTTCCCAGGGACAGAAACTCGTCGGGGTCGAAGGGGAGGACATTAATTTCACCTTCTTGACATTGTTCCTGTTGCTCCTGGTCTGGTCTCGCAGGCGCAGCCTCAAGCGCCGTTCTGGCAGCATTGTCGGCCTCTTCGTTACCATATATGCCGGAGTGTCCCGGTACCCATCCAATTCGAAGGACGCGTCCTTCATCTGCAAATTGCTGGCCTAATTCTCGCAGCTGTTGGACGGTGTTGCTATAGGTGTCAATTTTGTCGCATTCTGCGTGTGCCTCCCTACTATCAGTGAATACCCATACGTGTTTATAAAGGGCTTCTGTCTTGTTGCAGTGTGTGGCCGCTTGTTTGGCTCCTGCCAGTATAGCTTGTAGCTCGGCTTCCTTGAGGCTACATTCACTTTTAAGTACTTGGCTGCATGTCATCTGGGAGTTTAACATGAACCATCCAATGGCTCCTTGTCCGTCTCCTCGTAGTGCAGCATCTGTGTATACGTACAGGTTGGTAAAATCTCTGCTGTACTCTCGAACAAAGTCGATGTGATCCATGACTCTTTGGAACCGCCGCTTTTCGTGGTCCTTCCCCATGTTGCGAGCCAGTGGGGCAAATGTAGTAAGCTGCATGGTTGTATCTTCGAGGCTTCGGTTTGGGAGCGTCGGAAGGTGATCCGTTGCGTAACCAATATGTCGCAATATGGCTCTTCCCGCTTCTGTGGTCTTGAGTCGGTCCAGTTGCGCGTCCTTGAGTGCGTCTGCCCGCTCCTTGAGAGTATTGAGCTTAGAGTGAACGTGCAGGTCTTCGATTTTTGCGAATTTTGGAAGTCCGCTAATTGTTCTCATAGCTTCCCTGTTGAGCCTTTCAAGTTTTAGGACTTGTGTTTGCGTAAGTCTATTGTAATTATATGCATAGAGCGCTTTCGAAGTCAGAAGCGCCAGAGCTAGGGTACGTGTTACCCTTTCTGTGGCTCCCCATTTCTTCGTGGCCACTCTTCTGATTAAGTGCAGCGTGCTCTTCCAGGTTTTCGTTACCCCCTTCATCCAGGTATGGGGCCTTCCGTCTTGATCGAGGAATAGTCCGAGAATCCTCAAACTTTCAACTCTCTCTATTTCATCTCCCTTCATGGTAAGGCGTATGTTCTGTGTTTCTGTCTGGGATTGAATGTGTCGGTTGCCCACCACTATGTATGAGGTCTTATTGGGTGCTGCAGACAGGCCTACGGAATCCAGAAACTCTACGATGGTGTCCAGTGCCTCCTGTAGTACCTCTTCTTGTCTTCCAACCGCTCCGACTTTGGTCCAGATTGTGATATCATCTGCATAGATAGTGAAGCAGAGGTCTTCGATCCGGGCCAGGCGAGGCGGGAGATCGGCCATGACTAGGTTGAACAGCGTAGGTGAAAGGACTGCGCCTTGAGGGACTCCGACCCCATTCGATGTTTCTGGACCTGCGGTGTTTCCCACTTTGACTGTAAATTTCCGTCCCTCCAAGAAGGATTTTATGAAGTTGAGTGGTGCTCCTTGGATACCACGGGCCACTGCGCTGTCGATTATTGACTTGTGTGGTACGGAGTCAAACGCTTTTTTGACGTCTATTGCTACAACGATGCGTGGATCAACTTTGGAAGGTGTTTCCAGCACATCCGTGTAAATCATCAAAAGACTATCTTGAGTTCCGAGGTGTCTTCGGAAGCCTGTTTGCGTGTAGTGAAATGTGCCATTGTTCTCTAGAATGTGCTGAATCCTGTATAATGCCATTCTTTCTGCGAGCTTGCATAAATTCGAGGTGAGTGAAATGGGCCTCATGTTAGCAAGCGACGTTGTGGGCTTGCCTGGTTTAGGAATCGGGATGACCCAGGACGTCTTCCACTCTTCTGGAACTTGATCTGTGGTCCAGATTTGGTTGATCCATATTAAGAGCTCCTCTGAATGTTCGTCTGGCAGGTTCCTAAGGAGAGCATAGGTAATGCCGTCTGGGCCTGGTGTGCTCTTGGTTTTGCATTGCCTTAGGGCCGAGATCAGCTCCCCCATAGTAAAGGGGGCGCTGGCAGGATCCCCTGGAGCATAGTATTGACACTTGTAAGTCTCTTGTGGGGCGGGTGTTGCGGGTTGTGGGAAGAAGAGTTGTCCGGCTTCTGCTGCCACTTGCTCTTCTGAAACTCGCAGTGCCAGCGCTATGTTTTGTGCTGCAGTCCTGCTTTTTTTTCTGCCTTGCATAGCTTGGAACGTCCTCCACGTCTTGTCAAGGCCCGTTCTACTGTTGAAGGAGTCACAGTGGTCTTGCCATTGCTGCCTAGCAAGTTGGTTGGCGTACCTCTTCGCTGTCGCCGTCGCCAGATTGAGCTTTGCCCTCAATGCTGGTGGTTTGCCCTCATTTTTATATCTTTCCAGGGCTTCAATTCGGGAGGCCCATAGGTTGAGAAGGTGCGAATCCGGTGTCGGGTCGCCTTCCTTGACCTTTATGTCTTGTGTGGCTTCCTTGAGTGCTGCCTGTAATCTTTCTGTGAACCCGCTCTCGGTCAGCCCTTGAGTTAAAGCTTCCCTGAATTTGTCCCATTTCACTCGTTTGTGTACCCGCTTTTTTACGCCGGTTGAGAAATGGGTCAGTCTTACGGTGATTGGTAGATGGTCACTGCCCATACAGTCTTTTGAAAGTTGCCACTCGAGTTCGATGTTCCGAGTTGCCCAGGTGAGGTCGGGTGTGGTGTCCTTCTGCTTTGCGTGCATACCTATTCGCGTAGGCATATCTACGTCGTTCGCGAGTCTAAAACAGTTCAGTGTCATTGCTTCAGCTATTTCCACGCCTTTGGGTGAGTCACGGGAGTAGCCCCACATGGTGTGCGTCGCATTGAAGTCCCCACCCACGATGATTGGTACCTTCCCTGCTGCAAGTTTCAGGTGGGGGATCCAAGCGGTCGCGTTACTGCGTACGTTATATCCCGGGCGCTCATAAACCGACACCACCACCAACCAACGAGCACCGATTTTCACCAGCACTGCCACAATTTCGTGATATTCGTTGCACCATTGCGACATATCGATCTGGTCTTGTGGTAGTTTATCATCTACGAACACTGCTGCTTGTCCTTTAGCTACCGGCACGTTCGGCGTATCAGACCCCCTGCGCGGTCTTCCCCGTTTCTTGTACCGTATGGTCGGAGTCATATATACGTTATACCCCGCTATTGTTTTTTCTACACCCCCTACCTCCTGCAGCAGGAAGGCTACTGGTTTCTCTATAGTTAAGACACGTTTGTTCAGTTCACTCACTTTTCCCGCAAGTCCATGACAGTTCCATTGAACAACACATGGCGGCCTCGGGGCTTGGCCCCGATTTGAAGCCCTGTTATTAGTTGAAGCCATCTTGACTGTCGTGGCTCATCGTGTTGGTGCTTGACGAGTTTAGTTTGCTACTATTTTCTTGTCCTTGGAACAATGAGCGGACAGCCTCATGCAGAACTGGTGTTATCATGGCTTTAAGCTCATTTTGCACGATCTCTCTGACCACGCTCATGATGGTGTTCTGGAGATCTGCCTTGATGCTGGCGATCATTCCCTCCATAGAGGTCTTGAATTCCGCCCGTGTTACCAATGCTTGGTCTCTCTCTGAGCTTGCCTGGGATATGTTTGTCGCCGTGTATGTGGCTTGGTGTTGTAGCGGCTCGGAATGCCATTGGGTTGTTGTTTCCATCTGCCCTCGAGTCGGTACTCGTGACCTGGACCCCTTGAGAGCTGCTTTCATGGCTTGAACCATGCGTGGAATATCTTCGTCCTCTCTCTCTTCTATTGTACTTGTTGCGGGCGCTATCGCCGTCTTTGGAAGCGCTGGGAAGTGTCCCTCCGTCTTTGGCGGCGGGGTTGGCGTGGGAATCTCTTCTCCCTTGGGTAGTTGCGCAGCACGGTCCCGTGGCGTGCTTTCATCCCTCGGCCCAGTGTCCGAAGACCGTCTTGATCGAGGTGCCTGACGTCTGTCGCGTCTGGGTTTCGCCCCCGTTTTTCCCTTCTGTCGAAGCTGTTCGTTGGCCTCCCTCCATTTGGGGCAGGAAGAATCCGTGGCCAGGTGGGCCCCCTTGCAGTTCTTACACTGCGGGGAGGTGTCCATGCACCCATCTTCTCCGTGCATGTGTTCCCTTCCGCAGTCCGGGCATCTCTGCTCTTCTTCGTTAGGGCAGATGTCCGCTTTGTGTCCGATAGCATGACAATGCGTGCACACAACCGCGCGGGGTCTGTATGCACATACTTGCCTCATGCAATCGTAGTATGTGACATATCTTGGGGTTCTCCTACCCTCAAATGTGATTAGGGCTGTCTTACTGTTCTTGCCCATCGGTCTTGCTTCCAGGATCCAGTGTGTAGTGCTGACCAGGTTCGGTAGCAGGTTTTCTGGGTCGTCGGTTGGGTCGATTCCGTAAATTACCCCTCTGACCTGGTTTCCATTCAGGGCGAGGTATGTGGAAACTGAAATTTCCTTGTCTGGTGTTCGTATCGTCTTCAGCTTTAAGAAGTGTTCCGCAAGGTGTGGCAACCAGGTGTCCACCGCAATGGTATTAGTGACCTCTTGGATCCTAATTCGATAGCACCTTTCGTACTTGGAATGGTTGTCAATAGATTTTGCTAGGGCAGTCTTCAGATCTTTTGGCGACAACTCTGTCACACGCACTCGCTCACGCGGTCGTAAAATGACTGTGTCGTGTTTGTCACCATCACCTCCCGGTTGTTTCTTCATGGGTGTCGGCGCTATCGCTTTCTTCCGGGCGCCTCTAGAGACGACGGTTGACCATGCAGCTTGGTCCATCTCGTCATCACCTGATGGGTCACGTGAGCTCCACGAAGCTTGGTGACAATTCATATCGGCAGCGCTCGGAGGCTCCGAATTTTGGAGTGCCGGGTGTCCCGACGCATCAAGTTGAATGTGGTGATCGTCGGCTTTCGCCGCCTCACCGAGCGTCGGCATCGCCTTCACCAGGCATAACTGATGTTGCTCGGCGTCATTGGTTGTCGGGTCGCTTGGAGCCCTTGTGGTGTTATGATCGTCTTCCCTGGATTTCTGGTCCAGGGTGAGTGCAGTCTTCGTCAGCGAAAGGCCTTTTCTCAACGTGTAGAGTGGATTCACCCCTGTCGCTGCATTGGTCGCGTCAGCTGCTGCCATTAGGGTTAGCTTGGCTGTCGGTGCGGTTGCGTTTGGCAAGGCCTTCTTTCCGGTTCTCTGCCTTGCTGCTCTGGTCCCAACCACCAGAAGATGCTTGGCTCCGGTGCCGGGAGGGTTCCCATGCTCCGTCGTCGTCCTTTGGGGGGCCATAAGCCCCCGAAACAGGCAAAATTGGGCAAAAACTCTGGAGTTCAAAGATTAAGTGCTCCTACCTTAAGAAACTTCGTCGTCTTCCCCACTGTAAAACGGAAGCCTCTGACGAGGCTCTTGCATATGCCTTTCACATGCCTTGTGTCATTCTTGGTACATGTCTTGTGGCATTCCTGGCATATGCCTTGTGCATTCGATGCACATGCCTTGGACAAGTATTATACAAGTCCTTCACGTGGCTTGCACATGCCCTGCAGAACACGCCTTGTGCACAGGACTTATGCGTGCCTCTATTTTTACAAAAACGCTAGCTACGATGACCCAATTCCTGGGTGAAAGAATGGCAGCTCAATGTTTGGCTCTATTCGCACAAAATCCACTGGTACTGGACAGCACATTCGGGGCTAGCCCCGATCTCGAGGAAAGTGCGAGAGACACGTCCGTTAAAGAACACCTCCCCCGACGCAACAAGCGTCGGGGGAGGTGTTCTTTAACCCAGCGTCAACCAGTTCCCGACGCAACGAACGGGAACTGGTTGACGCTGGGCTGCCCGACCCGGTTCAACAAAGTGTAGGCAGGGTCCGGCAGGGGTCCGTCCGTCTCCAGCCGGTCCAGGGTGGCCTGTGAGGGGACACGGGTCTGCCGTGAGCATTTTCATCTATGCAAACCTCCGGCACCAGAGTTCACAACAATAGGAGAAAAAGGCCCCAGGCATTTCGTCCATCAGAATGACCGACGTGGACATCGGCGGTTCCTATAGGACCATGTCACTGACAACACTTTTAAATACACAAGGAAGCAGCACAACCTCTCTTCCATGGCCTGCACCTAGCTGTTTTCTAGCTTTATTTTGCATAAAAACATTGTGCATTGTGTCAAAATAAATGAAGCTGACGAGCGCTCGAATAGCTTCAATCCATCGTGGCAAAACGAATGCCCCTCAGCTATCGTACCCTTTACACATACAATACACAGGCGAGCCGGTTAGGAAACATTATTAAATGAAAATGTGAGACTGGGACAAATAAAAAACGGAGAGAACAACACAAAATTTCAAACGCAGCTAGGATTATTCACAGGAGGACGTCAATAAATACAAGTTCACACGAAAGCAGAAATAAAGGAAGAAGGAAAGAAACACCCCCCCCCCCCCCCCGCGATTACAAAGGTTCGCTTCCCTTTCTGGTTGTACTGGTAACCAGGATTCGCAGTCAGCTAACCTTCTTTGTTTCCATGAAGCCAACCTACCCTGGCAGATATTTTGGTTTTCATTCCCACCATCCCCGGTTTCATAAAGCGTCGGTGGCCTCTGAGCTCTTCAGGCGCGCCTTCGTCACCTGCTGTTCAAAGAAGAGTCTCAAGAAGGAAATCAAGGTCATAACATCGAATTTCGTAAGAACATATACCCTCGACGGTTCATTCTTCGGATACTCGAAAGTTCATGGCATCTAAACGTAGGGCGCCGTGTTCCCCCATTTCACTCGTTTTAAGCCACGCCTGTTCTTTCCGTTACTCATTCGCGAAAAAGAGATCGGACTGTTGTCGGAACGTCGGGTAAATGTTTATTAAACTATTGGTCACATGAAACGCTTTAACGCCAATGAAACGAATTTTGTCTGGAATAATTGAATTTAGATTGGCATTTTACATTAGCATATTGTTTAGTGGATAGAATGTCAAAAGCCTGATTTTCAGTACCAAAATTTGAAAACACAGCGGAGTATTTCGTACATCGTTCCCTTCGTAAGCTCTCTGCTTTTTCATTGTGATAAATCCGCGGTACGCAAAGCGCGTCACCGGGCCCAAACGCACGTCACAAGACACCGCACCCAACTTATTTCCTTCACTCCTAAGCTGACAGTGCGGTGGACGCTATGGACTTGCCGGACCAATCAGCCGTCTCCCTTTCATACCCTTACGCCATTCTCTGCGCGAGGGTATACGCGAGGGAGCGTGACCACGTGTTAAAGGTGTCGCTGGCCCAACGAGCACGTAGCTTCCACAGCACTGTCAGCTTCGGGGTGATGGAGGAGGGAAAGCAACTTTTGTTCGAGTTTTGAGTGACGGGATAATTTAGGAAAAGCATGGCCGTGTCCGTGTACACGAACGAGGGTCCGAGCATGAGGGGAGTCGTTCCGTTCCGTCTTCTTGGACTGTTTGGTACATGGCGCGATTTGTCAGTTGAGGAGGAAAGCTAAGAAGGAATAAGTTGAAATATCGCTTCATGGCCCCTCTGACGGAGCACAACAGATAGACACCATCCTCCCACAGTTAGAACCGTCGCCCGGAAACACCACCGGTTCTTCAGGATTTGAACGATAAGCTTCCTCTAGGCTGCGCGAGCCAGCCCACAGATGAAATAAGCCCCCCACCCTTCCCTCACTCGCCGGAAACCCCCAAGGTACCGAAGCAACAACAGCAAGGCAACAGCAAGCAGTCAAAGCAAGAACAGGCCTCTGGCGCGTTCCCGCAGCAACAAAGACGGTTGACTCAGCCAACTACCGTGGTCGTCTATACTCAAGATTTCTTTTATAATTTTTTATCCGTGTCTCTTTCTTTAAACAAAATTAAGGTCTCTTTCAAAAATGGGAACACGAACTGCATTCACCAATGTGTTTGGCCAGTTCTGAATTTGGGCACTTATTTCTCACATATCTCTTATGTTCAGGCAGGCCGTCGTTTATGCAGTGGAATGTCTGGCCCACATAGCATAAATCACAATCAAATGGAATTTCGTACAAAGCCTCCTATTTAAAACCAGTCGACGGATCTATATGCCTCTTTGTACCCTCCTGTTCCCTATCCTGGATAAACGGTGTGAGTTTGCCAGGCCGAAAATCTGCCTTGAAAACAACCCGTACCTCGAATCATTCCTCCAAAGCTTTTAAATTCTTCGAGAACCCATGGAAATATTATTATTAAAATATAATAATAATAATAATAATAATAATAGTAGTAGTAGTAGTAGTAGTAATAGTAATAGTAATCTTTAATAATAATAATAATAATAATAATAAATTTATTTACGCAGGATGTATTCAGGACGGCACTAGGCAGGTTCGTCGAAGCCAGCAGGGGCTTGTAGGACTGAACCTAAGTAGCAGTGGTAAATAAGAGAGTTTTGGTAAATAATAAAATAAAGCAGAAAAACACCACATGGTTTCTTCAGTTGTGAAAACTACACAAAAATGTCAGTCAGAAAGTTAGTGTCAGAGTCAAGGAAAAAAATATACAATACAAATATAAGCTATTCTTCTAGTAGAAGGAAAAAAAAAGAGGTATGGCTAAGTTCCAGTCGTATCGTATAAGGACTTGATGATAGAAGGAGTCATACACATGCACACAGACGCAGATACGCGCACACACAAATACACAGACATTAGTGCATTACACTACACAAAAAAAAAATGTTGACTCAAAAAAAGATTTATGAGGAAGCAACACCAATTATGACGAAATAACAATAGAAATAATATTAATACTAATAATAATAATAATGATAATAATAATAACGATATTGATAACTTTATTGTTGCTCTTTGAGAGTAGTCGAAATTAATGCAGGTTTGTCAAAGCCATGGAGGGCTTCCGGGACAGAACCTAAGTTGAAGTGACATCGAGTGAAGTATTAAAAAAATAAAAGTTAAGCATCGCAGTAGCATCAAGAAACGTATTAGAAAAAAACGCCGGAGCATCGCATCGGTATTAAGTGAAGAAAAAAAGAAGAAAAGCTTTAGCGTCGCTGTAACAGTAAGTGTAGAAATGAACGAAATATTCAGCTTTGTCACAGTCTTGAGAAACGTTCGTGAAGTTTCAGAGGTTGGTCATGCGACACCAGAATGTCCTATGTTTTTCATACGAAGAGTATGTACAGAGCGCGACACTGTTAGCGCGTACAAGCGATCGCCGGTTTCTCCAGCTTTCTTTTTGAAACCAAGGGATGTCATCCAAGTACGTATTGCGACGGAGAGAGCTCATTTAGTTCTATCTGAGCGATGCAATTTCATGCTCGCTAATACTATTTATGCAATAAAATGCGAAAATGCGCCGATGTCGTCTTCGCGCTAGCAGTTTCGTGATGTGTACTCTGGAGCACCAATCAGTATGATCAATTTGCTCTAGTATGTACGTACATATTGCCGCGCCCAGGGCTGAGAAAGCAACGCTCGGTCGCGGACCTCCAGAAAGTTCTCGTTTATTCATGTACCGCACGTAACTTCTATCATTTATTCCTGCTTTTGTTTTCTAGAAAGTGCGTCTTCATTCTCGCCCGATCGCGCGACGCTCGGGCCGCTTTCGCCGAATCTTCGAGATTGCGACGCACTCTAGATGGGAGGCCGCCCGCGACCTTGTCGAGTCAGTTTCGCCCCAGCGCTCGACTCTGCTGCTACGCCGACTTCGACGCCCGCGACGCTCTGTTATTATCTTTTCTACCCTTTTATTTTGCCACAAGTTCGCCACATTAAATGTTTATTTCTTCCTGTTCATTTCTTGTTTATTGGTCACCACCCGTGACATTTTGGTGGAGGTGCGGGGTAACCGCATGCCCGTGCAGCGCTCCCCTCAGAGTTCCCGCAGTACAAGTCCGAACACAAGCCCCCAAGAACCCAACGAAGACCAGACCGAGATCCGATTAAGTCGCCGGAACCTTGGCCTACCCCCGGAGTCAGGACCCTTGCCACCCAGGACCAGGCAAACCAGGAAGACGACGATGGCCAACCAGTCGGAGACCCCGGCCGCTCCAGCCGTCGATTATCTGCCCGTCGCATCACGGACGGCTGCTCCATTCCACGGCGAGCAATACGAAGACGTCGAAGACTGGATTGACCAGTATGAACGCGTTGCCTGCCACAATTGCTGGACCGACGAGCAGCGCCTGCACAACGTCTATTTTTCGCTTGAGGGTACCGCCAAGAACTGGTACGAGAATCATGAGTCCTCTTTGACGTCGTGGGACATTTTCAAGACCGATCTCAAGGCTACGTTCAGCAACCACCACCGCCGAGAGAGAGCCGAGGACCTACTACGAACCAGAACCCAGGGCCCCAACGAGAGCGTCACCGGCTTCGTAGAGGACGTTCTGCGCCTGAGTGTCCGCGCCGACCCTCGGGCTACCGAAGAGAAGAAACTACGAGTTCTCATGCGCGGGGTGAGAGACGACATTTTCGGAGGCCTCGTCCGCAATCCGCCGGCAACCGTCGACGCCTTCGTCGCCGAGGCAACAAACATCGAGCGCGCCCTCCAAGCGCGCGCTTCCCACCACCAGCGGCATTCAAGCGTCACTGCAACCGCTCTGCTTAGCGGCGAAAACGCTCCTGGTACGGCAACGAGGTAGAGGGGCTTAGAGCGATAAACCGGGGTTCCGGTCTGCACTCGAAAGTGACCCCCATAAGGAGGCTGCCATTGTACGCAAATTTGACCACACGTCACATGACCAAACCAAATACGTGACGTCACAGAAAAGATGGCAGCGCCCATGCAGCGGCTGGCCTCAGCTGGGCCGGAGCTTGTCGGATGCTTTGTTGGTTGTCGTTCGTCTCGGCGAGTTGATTTCAGACGCGGAAGCCGTCATATGAGGCCGGTCGAAAGCGCGTTCAGAGTTCAGCGTGGTGTTTGACGTAGGTATAACGTGAAAATACGGAGAAACGGTGTGCATTTCGCTGGTGACCGACCGGGATATTGCCACGGAAGAGACAATCTGACCTACGTTGCTCGGACCTCGGATTGATTCGGATACCACTAGGATATAATTTAAGGCGACGTTTCTGTGCTCTCGTTGACCATCGGAATCTTCGAGGTTTGCAGTGAAGCGTGTGCAATATATTTGGATACACAGTTTAGCGACGGAAATTGCGTGAGTAGTGCTTGGCGGTGTGTAATCGCGGTGCAGCTTCGATCAAATGACCGAGGGCTCACTTCGGCTGTGCGGCGCACCGGAAGACTGCCTTGAAGCTGGTAGTTCCCGTGCCGTGCTGAATGATGGTGTGCTGCTTACATATTGTTCCGGCGTAGAAGTGCACTTTCACGGAGCACAGGTGTGCGGCGCACCGAAGAGCTGCCTTCAAGCTGGTAGTTCCTGTGCCATGCTTTAGGTGATGCTGTGCTGCTTCCGAAATTGTTCCGGCGTAGACGTGCACTTTCACGGAGCACAGGTGTTGCAGTTGGTATTGATCCCGCTGGTCTGCCGCACGTTTCGTCAACACAAACTTTTCATCCACACTCGTTACGCGAATTGCAAGCTGTCCGGACATTTCACCGAGCGTGTTACGTACCCAGCTCACGCCGCTTTGTGGCAACAGTCTGCAGTGGCTCATTACCAGAAAAGTGGTCCCACATCCATTTCAGCTCAGTTCGTCCACGGCAGTCGCCAAACCCCGAAGGAGAGGATTTATTCGGACAGAATGCCACTAAAGCAATGCAGCTTCTTCAGTGGTCAGGATAGATTCTCTTCTGCTAGTTTTGTTATACTGTCACGGATCCTTGTTCCAGTCCTATCTTCTATCAGTATTCACTATTCTGGGACACTGCAGGTCATGCTCAGCTGTAATCATATGTTCAGGTGGAGGTGCTGGGCACTTTACCCGTAGCCCTTCACTCTGTGTGAACCCGGCGGCTCTTCAGCCGAGTTACCCGATAATGGGACACGGCTGGCGGACTATTCTGCGTCTTATACCCCTGTCGAGCCGTAGGCAAAGTCCTGACCCGAGCCTGGCAGAACAACCGCAAGACGACCGAGTACCACAAGGAGTAACCTCGGAAATACACCACGAAGCACCTGAAATCCGAGCCAGTTGCTGCTACCAGGAAAAACCACCGGAATTCGGTCTCCTGTCAGAAAATCCGAAGCTGACTAAGCCAACAATGACAAACTTGTAGCAGCAAACCGTGTCCCCTCCCACCATTGTTTGCATGCCCGTCGCAAATCACACTCCGACGCTTTTTCACGCAAGCTGTATGAAGACGTCAAGGACTGGATTGAACAATATGACAGTGTCGCCCGCCACATTGGGTGGACAGACAACCAGCTCCTGCAGAACCTATACTTCTCGTGGAAGCAACTGCCGGCGCTGGTCTGAGAACCATGGATCCTCCTTAACGTCATGGGAAGTTTGCAAGATCAAGCTGAAGCGCGCATCCGTCAGCCAACATCAACGAAAGAGAGCCGCATTCTTGATTCTGTCCAAGACACTGCCCCAATGAGAGCGCCACCGCACTCGTGGAGGATGTTCTGCGCTTGATCGAGCGCCCACGCCCACGCCGGCCTTGATGCTACAGAAGCCAAGAACCTAAGAATCCCATGCGCCTCACGTGAGGGACGACACCTTCGGCAGCCTTGTCCGCAACCCCCCAACAACAGTCGAAGTGTTCATATCACTGAGGCTTCCAACATGGAATGTGCACTGCATGCCCGAGCCTGCCACTATGAACAACTTCCCGGCGTCTCGACACTCGAGTTGTCCAGCTACTACTTCGACGCCAGCCTCCCAGGCATCCACGACATCACCCACGACATTGTCTGGGAGGAGATCAGGACGCTACTTCCTGCCATCAGTTGCCCGGCTTTTATTTAGATTGCCGAGATTGTTTCAGAACAAGTTTGACAGGTATTTCAACCGAGACTTCTGCGAGCGAAGCGGCATCTGACAAACCAAGGGCAACTTACGCCACAATGGCACGACGACCGCCACCGGCTGCCCCTTAGTATTCAATGCCAATTCAATGAGACACTCTAACGCCGAAGCATTCCCGACATCGTGTGTAGGACTGTGCTCAACAAAGTACACCGAGGAAAACGTAGGTGATGCGAATGTGCGACCGAAAACCACTTTGCTACCACTGCATGAAGCCGACCATGTCTACCAATGCAGCCCGTACCAATGAATTGGTCGGCGAGGGTTCGTGCCAAACGACCCTCGATTACGTCTCGAGGAGCGACCACGGGAGATTAAGGATTACCTTCGGCGATCTTTGTCTTTGGTGCCGAAGGTGCTGAATCGAAGATTCTGAATCCCTGATTACCCCAAAGCTCCTCATGTCCATCACCTCAACAAGAGGTAAGCACGACAAAGCAGGTGAGTGGCGATGCAGTGACAGTGGATTTGGTGTCGGTTGTCGTCCAAGGACAATACCTAAAAATTTGCTGACACCAATTTTCTGTGTCCACTCCACGAAGCACACAATTTCCAACTTTGAGGGAGAATGCCCCTGAGTGACTTGAAGGAATAGAATGGTTGGTTGCCCTCAAAAGTGAACTGCAAGCATCACCAGACTTGGATAGCAAACAAAAATTGTTGCCAGCTTTCAAGTCAACGGTACAGCGAAAGGCACAGCCACGTAAGCAATACATGCCCGAGCTTGCTACATTGATGCCGAAAACTACCAGGAAAATTTTCGGATTAGAAGCCAGCCCTGCAGCTTCAGTGCACATGACGTATGATTACAAGACAGCATCAGTCGGTCAAAGTTGCCACTCGACCAAACTGAACACTGACGTGCCAGGAGCGTCATCCGACAACAAGGTCCACAGGTACTACGACTGAACGCCTGACACGAGACTGTCGCAGAAAGAACTCGTTATGGAACCATTTACTAAGAATCAATAATTATGTAATCAAGTGGAAATAAACATATTTGATACACTAACCAGATAAACATATTTCCGCTTGCCTTCATGCCTTGAGAGTCTACACACCGAGAATTGTGTCCATTGCACGCTCTGGACCTTACGAGGACACTCGCTTCTCTGACTCTTCAGTATTAATTAAGCGGTCATACCAGACTGGCAGACTTCTTGCAAGGGGCTGCACTCGTTCAACCTTTCCTGAACATGTGGTGCATCCGAAAACCAACTGCAGTGATGTGAAAATGTTATTCATTAATTTATTCCTTCCAGGGGCCTTCGTAGGCATTGCAGAGAGGATACTTAAAACTACACACATGATAATAGCATTAAAGCACACTGCTGTAACTTGTTAATTGGAAAAACAAACACACCTCTGAGCATATAGTTTAATAGTATGTGTTGATGCATTGTTATATAGCATGACACTTCCTATATGTATGACACAATAGACCCTTTGCAGAACCTTTTCAAGCAACACAACCGTCACCATTTTTTTCGGCGCAAAGCACACGAATGGGCCCCAGTTCATGTCGAACGCCAATGCAGCATTCGAGTCCAATAGTTGCTGAGCCGAATTCACAGGGATGGCGGACATAACATTCTTGTCGAGCAAATACCCAAAGTATGAAAGCCTGGGGTAATTACAGTAGTAGCTACTGTAATTTGTTTTATCAGAATTTGGCAGACAGCAAAGGCTACGGTCTCGGTGAGTCAATACACACATTGGAGAGAGGCACATGACAGCATATCACCAGAGTGCTCGTCTGCACAGATTTGTCACACACCTTCGCTCCGTCTCTCTGATTGGCTCGAGGGGGCTGTGGCGGTTGGCCTTTTCCAAGTTACGGTGATGCGAAGTATAGACAGCCCACACTTTTAAAAAGAGTCTATTGAAGAGACCGAAAGGAATGGTAGTCAACATTTTTCAACAAGACTGCTCTCCAGGCAAGGGATGAACACAAATATGAATCATCTTATCCAGGTAATTAGAACAATTAAATATTTGACCGACTAATACAATGCACTCTTGATGGAAAAGAGTATAGCTGCAATAAATCCTACAAAACGGAAAAAATGCGCTGCATGCACCAAAACAGTTGTTCTTATAGCAAGTCGAATAGCTTTGAAGCAGGTGCCTGCAACGATTTATTCTTCCCCGTACTCAATAAAACGCCAACCTCGTAGCTAAAAATAAGGGTGCACTTCTCACTCACACACACAAAAAAAAAAGGAAGAAAAGCGATCGAATGCAGAATCGTGGATTAGCACAAAAGGTTAAAATCGCAGGAGCTTCCTCGCTAAAAGTTGCTATGGTTGTTCGGTGACGGAGGGCTGAAACAACTTCCCTTAGGCCCTAACGCGACGTATACATTTCGCGTAGATTCTCAGATATTTCAACGTTGAAACAAAGCTAAGAGAATGCGAAAATTTCATGTTAAAAGCACTCAAAGTTCTATCGATCCTCGGACACATCCCGGAATCCAAGCACCGGTACGGCGATGCAGAGCTGATGCTGTCTCACAGGCGTTAATATCCAGATGATCCAGAGCGATCTTGCGCAAAAACGGTATAAAGTCTCATTCCTTCATATTTTCACATTATACCTGCGTCAGCGAGCACGAAGAAGCCCGAAGTCGTCGGAAAGCAGCTGCACATCACGGCTACCGCGCACCGAACAAACTCGCATCCGCCAGCTCTGGGCGCTGCCATCTTACCTGTGACGTCACGGCTCTTGGGAGGTCACGTGACGAGTGGTCACATTTGCGTAAAATATGGCGGCAACCGGGGGGGTGCCACTTCCGAACTTCCGGTTTATCACTCTAAGCCCCTCTACCTCGTTGTGGTACGGACATCTGCGAAATCATCCGGGAGGTCGTCCGGGAGGAAATCCGCCGGTTGCTGCCAGCTGCAAACCGACCAGCGACGCTCTCCATCGCCGAGGTTGTGCGGGAAGAAGTTCAGAGAGCCATCCAACCAGAGGCTCCCGTCGCCGTGGCAGCCACCGAGGAGCCCACGCTGACTTACGCCGCAGTGGCCCGACGGCCACCGCCTCCTCCTCGAGCCTATGTTGCGCCGCCCCGACGTCACTCTCCTGCGCCGCAGCACGACCGACGCCGTGACGACCAGCTCCAGTACGCCAGTCAGGAGCCCCGTGCACCCCGGAAGACCGATGTGTGGCGAACGCCCGACCGACGCCCTCTGTGCTTCCACCGCGGGGAAGCAGACCACACCTACCGCCGATGCCCATACCGTCGACTCGGGCTGCGCGGGTTCCACCCGAACGACCCGCGACCCCGTTATGGTGAACGGCCTCGGGAAATCGACGAGTACCTGCGACGACCTCAGTCCCCCGAGCCTGCGTCCCGCCGAGAGTTCCGGTCGCCTTTGCCACGACGTCCAGCTTCGCCGATGCACCGACCCCGACGTGAAAGCCTGTCGCCCCTCGCTCCACGCCGGGGAAACTAGGCGCGGCAACCCCTGGAGGTGGAGTTGCCGAAGACGACCGACGCCAAGATCCTCCACGAACGTCGGAGGGCCCCCACTCGAACGGTACCAGAGACCGAAACGACGCCCCTGCAGCGGTGTCCAATAACCCGTCATTGACGGCCACGACGCATCAGCACTCGTGGACACCGGAGCAGACTACTCGGTCTTGAGTGGGAGACTCTCCCGCCGCCTTCGAAAAGTCACCACGCCGTGGGATGGACCATAATACGAACCGCCGTAGGGCACCTGATCACACCAGTCGGGAGATGCACTGCTCGCGTCGAGATCCACGGTGAGACGTGCCCTGTGAAGTTCGTCGTTCTGCAAGACTGTTCGAGGGACGTTATCCTCGGAATGGACTTTCTCTGCGAGTATGCGCCGTCATCGACCTCGGGGCAAACCAGCTGACGCTTCGAAAGCCTGTTTTACCGCCGGTGGAGACCAACACGACGTCAACTGCGATCCGAGTTATCGCCGATCATGTGAACTTACCGCCGCGGTCGAGTGTTTCCGTCACCGTCATAACCGACGCAGCCATGCACGGTGAAGCTCTTCTTGAAGGCAGCGTCCAACTGTTCCTTGAGAAAGGAATTGGCATCGCACGAGGCGTAACGGATCTCCAAGAAGGACGTACAACTGTTCTTGTGACATTTTGTTGGAGGAAAAACGCTATTTCGGACCCTACAAGATCATCCGACGGCTCGGCGATCTGAACTACGAAGTCCTTCCCGACGGAACGCGCCCATCTGCAAGACGTCAGCCGCGACCCGAGGTGGTGCACGTCGTCCGGCTGAAGCCGTATTACGAACGATAGAACTTTCTACTCTTGTCGACGAGTGAACTGTGAACTCTGAACTGTGAACTGTGGCTCGCAATTCTGCTGTCGTTTTGTTTTGGATTTTTGTTTTCCGTTTTTGTGCTGCATCGGGACGATGCACTTTTAAAGGGGGGGATAATGCCGCGCCCAGGGCTGAGAAAGCAACGCTCGGTCGCGGACCTCCAGAAAGTTCTCGTTTATTCATGTACCGCACGTAACTTCTATCATTTATTCCTGCTTTTGTTTTCTAGAAAGTGCGTGTTCATTCTCGCCCGATCGCGCAACGCTCGGGCCGCTTTCGCCGAATCTTCGAGATTGCGACGCACTCTAGATGGGAGGCCGCCCGCGACCTTGTCAAGTCAGTTTCGCTCCAGCGCTCGACTGTGCTGCTACGCCGACTTCAACGCCCGCGACGCTCTGTTATTATCTTTTCTACCCTTTTACTTTGCCACAACTTCGCTACATTAAACGTTTATTTCTTCCTGTTAATTTCTTGTTTATTGGTCACCACCCGTGACAATATCCATCAGTCTTCAGTCTTTTCGAATCCCAATAACTTCACAAAGTTACAAAAAAGTAAAAACTAAAAAAAACAAGGTGCATCATAAATAAAAATTTTAGAAAATCTTGCCAAAAAAAAAAGCAGTGATTTTTGGTCTTTAAAGACCAAAATTCACTGCTTTTTTTTTTTGCAAGATTTTCTAAAATTTTTATTTATGGTGCACCTTGTTTTTTGTTTAGTTTTTACTTTTTTGTAACTTTCCCCGACAAAAAAAAAACAACAAAGAAAAGAAAAACAGGCCTTTTAAGGGGTCTCGTTTAAGGAAGTATAATGATGTAGAGATTTCCTTAGTTTCTTTTTCGAGGTCAGTTCTTCAAAATCAGATGGTAACGAGATAAAAGTTTGAGGAACATCATGACATCGCATGTGTTTGCCATAACGTGTATAACACGTGGGAACACAAACCGAGTATCTAGTCGTAGTTGACGGGATGTTGGACGGGGTGTTTTAAATTCGTCATTCCAGTAGGGGGTGAGCAGGATCGTTTCAAACGAAAGAGACTTGAAATTAGGCATGAGGAGGGCCTGAAAAGGATCGGGACAAGATGTTGTGGGTTTGTAAAGTGCATGAAGCAGGATTCGTTTTAAGATATTGTTGACCTTTTTGTGCCATAACCCGGAGCAGTTGCTAAAAACTGTTATGCCATAGCGGAGTATGCTGTATCTAGAGCTCCGTGTTTTCGGATAATTCTCTCTTAACTCTTAAACTCTTAAAAACACCCGCCGGTAAAATTGTGGTCAATTCCGATTTGTACGATAAACTCCGACTATTTATGTGTCAATGCCACGCTCCCCGCCCCGACCCCTTCCCCTTCCCCCCCCCCCCCCCCCCCCCCCCGGTCAAAAAAAAAAATGAAAAATTTTTTTTTTTTTTTTTACAGTTTCATCAGCACAGAGCAAATGGTCATGGGAAAATGCGACCATAATTATCTTTCAAACCTCGGACCGTTGTCAAAAGAGGTCTTGCCGCTTGTCTCTTCAAGGTTCAAGGTTGATTCAGGGCAACAGGTCGTTCGTTGTACATTCGGGTCACGCCAAAAGCCACTCTTTTGGTTTCCAGTTTGGGCCATGCGATTTGTGATTTAGAGAAAGGAGAGAATATGTTTTAGTAACAGTGAAAGCTATGGACCATAGGGATTGTATGAAACTGGGAAGAGGGGCAGTTCAAACTCTCTATTACCTCCTTAACCACTCCACCTCACGCAGCCGCGGGCTAGATTCATGAAATAGGATGGGATGACTACAAGCTTCCTAGCGACTACCTCCGGGAGTTTATTGATTTTGAGGTATCGACGTTTATCGAAGTGTCGCTTGTGTGTGACTATTGTCGTGGATAAGCAGCGCTACGTCCGTGTGACTTCTTTGTCTGGTCCTCGTATTTTCGCGCTGTTTTTAAATCCGATGGATAAATTAGTATTGCCAATGGCAATGGCACCAACGCCAAATTTAACTGAAAATATTTCAATTGATTAAAGCGCGTCTTATTTTTTTATGTGGCATACGTTTACATTCGGTTATTATTTATTTATTCATTTTTAATAGGAAACAGCGAAATTAAACTCCGAATTTCGGAGAATCGGGAATAAAAAATATAAACTCCGATAAACTCCGAATTTTCGGCAAAAAATAACCTCCAAAAAACACCCTCCGAATTTGACGAAAAATAAAGTCCGAAAACACGGAGCCCTAGCTATATGCTAACGAATTTGCTATATGTTTTCGGATACCAAATGGCAGGAAGGGCTTAATGTTGTATAATAAGCAGGAAACACTCTTTAATTTTGAGCATAGTTTTATGAAATGTGAGTTCCATGAAAGGTCCGACTTAAAAATGATACCTAAGTATTTTACGCTGTTCGAATAAGTTATGGCAGCACAGCGGCAGGCGACGAATTGTGATGTGTGAAGCAGAGGAGGAATGTCTAAAGCGATAGTCTTAAGTGGATTGCGAAAACAAACTAATTTTGTTTTAGAGACGTTTATGTCGATTAGATTTTTTCCAAACCAGCTCATTAATTCGATGGAGCATTTCAGTAGCATTTTCATCGCTATGGGAAAAGAAAGGTGACTTGGTAGCAGAAGAGTGTCATCAGCATATTGATAGATGGTACAGTTTGAGATGGAGGTATAAATGTCGTTGATGTATATATTAAAGAGCAAAGGTGATAAAATCGAACCCTGCGGCACACCTGCTTTTAGGGAAATTTCGTTGCTATATATTTCTTCTATTGAAACCATTTGTGTTGGACCTTGTGGAAAATGTTTTAACAGGGCCAAGAGAGGCCCTCGGAAACCAACAGCTCAGAGCTTTTGTATTAAAATGGAATAGTTTACAGTGTCGAACGCCTTGCAGACGACGAGAAAACATGCCCACGTAAACAGGTTAGATTCGAAACCTAAATTTATGTTGTCTGAGGAAGCTTCGAGAAAATGTTGAGCACCGCGCCCCTGAATAAATCCGTACTGGGTGGGAGATATGACGTTTTATTTATTCAAAAAGGAAGCCATCGTCATATAAATAAATTGTTCTAATATTTTAACCAAACATGGCAGAATAGATATTAGTCTATAGTTTTCTATTCGGGCTCGCTGTTTTCCTTTGAAAAGAGGTTTTACAATGGCGGTTTTGAGTTTGGTAAGAATTAAACCAGTAAAAATTATTTTGTTGAAAAGAGCGAGAAGCGTGCATTTTATATAGTTGAAATTTCTACGATGATTGCTGAGGCGCGTCCCATCGTATCGCGGGAACTTGTTCGGTTTTAGACTAAAAGGTATTGTCTCAAGGTCGGAAAGCGTCATTTGTGGAAGAAATGCCGATGCCCTATTTGAGTTAGGGAGATGAGAAGCTGATGAGCCATTTTCTCAGATTTTGTCTGAAAATGTTGCGAAAACATTGTTGAAGGCATGAGCCGTAGCCAGTGGATCAGGCCCAAAAGAAGCGTTCAATGCATTCCCTTGTAGTCATTTGGAAGGATTCCCCTGTAATTCATTTATCAATGCCCAGAATTTCGAAGGATTATTTCGAGATACTAGCGTTTGTTTATGAAATTAAAGACGCTTTGATGAACGAATTAGTGCGCGTACTTTGTTGCGAATAGTTGTGAACTCACATAGAAAGTTCAAGCTCTGTGGTGATCGAAGGCATTTTTTTCAAGCAATTTCTGTAAGCTTTATAGCAGATAGTATATCGTTATTTAATCATGATAGGTTTGCTTTTCTTTGTTTTATGAAGATAACCTTGTTTGAGTTCTCATAGAACTGCCTGGATAGCGGAATAAACGAAGGATATATGTCCAAGTGTGTTTGTGTGAAAGCCTGCCAGTCGTGGGTGAATATATATTTGTCAAGTTTTTGATGGTCAGTAATTTCAACTTGACGCACTTTATTTTGAATTATTTTTTATGTAACGCCAGGAACTTTTATGCGGCACGCTATGAAGTAATGGTCCAATAGTCTCTGAGGTATTACTAGAGCATTTGCGTTTGATAATGGCGACCTTAAATTAATGTGATCTATCGAGGAGGTAACCAAAATGCCTCTGAACAGTTCCTCTCTTGTAGGACCAAAAATTGCCGGCTCGTCGCCATGATCTGACAAGAGAGTAAGATATTCGCACACAAGAGGCTTCGAAAACTTCAGTAAATGGACGTTTAAATCTCCTACTAGACAAAGGGTTGATTTATCCGGCAAAGCTGACAGACAGTCTCGAAGCACGGCTGAAAATTCGGAAACTTTTTAAGAGGGGGTTGATAAAAAGCCAGCAAGCATAGATCGGAAACTGGTATAAGTATGCGCAGTCCTATTGATTCAGATGACCGAAACGCTACTTGTATATACGAAAAAAAATTAGCTCTTGTTTAAAAAAAAAAAAGTGCAATTCCACCGCCGCGTGTCTTGTCGCCACTGTAAAAAAATAATTTTGAATCCGGCAAAGAAAAATTGGTCTGTACTTTCATTAGAAATATTGATTTCTGTAAGAACAAATGCGTCAGTTATTGGGAGGACAGAGTTAATAGCCAATTGGAATTTGTCCCAGTGCTTCCGGAGGCTACAGATATTAACATGAAATAAAGTGAAGGAACATGCGCTTGTTGTGAAGATTCCTAAGAAATATTGAAGGTTGTTAAGCCGAAAAAAAGGCTAGCCATTTGTTTTAGGTGATTAGCTCCAATGCTTCGGCATTGGTGATGTGAATTGTTATGGCTTCCTGGCTTTGTTTTGCGAACATTTGCCGTGCCGTAGCCAGATAGACTTAAAGTTCGCCACTTGCCCTCCACGTGTTGCTTAGAAACTGCTTCGTAATAGACTAGTTTTGGGCCTCAAGACCCGCCAGAGCAGCTGAATGTTCTTGCTCAGCTTATGCGCGCGTCGAAGCGGAGAGACCTCTGGGACGGGTGTTTGAGCCAGCGTCCACAGGGGTCCGAGCAGATGCGCCGACCAGAAACCGTATGCATTTGGGGGCCGTAAGACCGAGGTACCGAAGTGCTTTTGTTTTTGTTTGTTTCTATTCTCCTCAATTTCGTCGCCTGGACGGGGAGACATTTTAAGAACAGACTGCTCAAGCACGTGACAAAAGGGTGCAGTCAGTGGAAGCCGTATTTGAGGCCGATGTTAAGAGCGCATGCTCAGAACTGTCGTGATTTTCGTAATAATTCCTTTTTACCACAAGAAAGGAGACGGAAGAGACCAAAAAACACCAGCGAGTTCGGTCACGCACGCGCGCCCAACTGGCTGCCCCCTGTCGTGTTTTATTGAAACACATCAACGTGAGTATTATTACATTCCGGTTGCTCTAAAAGAGGAAGTAGAACTAGTTCCTGAATCTCTAAGATAGAATGATTCGTCATCCAACCCTAGTGCGCTTGTAGGGCTCCTCTTCTTTGGTGTTAAAATCGATGTTCAAATCCTCTGGAACGAGAGCCACAACTGCATCTCCCCCAGGATCAAGCGCTTCCACGAAAAAGAGTTGAGCAGATTGGTAAAACATATTTAGGAGAGACCAGCTGAAAAAAGTGAAAGCCGCTTACAACTCCCTGTAACGCCGAATTAGAGTGCAGCTCTTGAGGAGGAGGAGGGAAGGGCACTGGGGGAGGTTAAACTAACCAGGGGGGGGTCACGTGACCCCCCCCTGGTTAGTTTAACCCCCCCCAGTGCCCTTCCCTCCTCCTCCTCAAGAGCTGCGCTCTAATTCGGCGTTACAGGGAGTTGTAAGCGGCTTTCATTTTTCTTTTTCCCCCCTATTTTTAAACTAGGGCATTCTACTCGTTTGTCTACGTGTGGGCTCTACTTCCACCTCACAAGAACATACTCTCTCCTATGGTTAAGGTCACAGATGGTGTACTAACACACATTTCGCCTTCCTCTTCTATGATTAAACCTTCCGAAACCATACGCCGCGCAAACCGGCTTCGAAGGTGCCCTATGATAGCAACTTTGTCTAAGTTTGGGTTGCACTTGCAGTCGCGGCCATGTAGGGCTAAGTGACCAGCTGCTGTCAAGTGCTTTAGACTATTGGCACGTTCTCGAGCCCGGTCATTGATATATCGCCTGGTCTTTCCAATGCAAAAGTCCGCATGTCAGGGGAATGTGGTCGTGTTGCACTACGCGTAAACTGTCCTGTTATTGTGCCTACACCCTTTGCTGTTGCTGGTTTTCCCCTGATTAACCTTGCGGTACATTTAATAAGCCTCATTTCGCGTCAAACATAGCACTTGTACCTCGTGCCGATTTCCCATCTTTTTAACCTATGTGTAATCCCATGAATGTATGGGACAAGAAGGAAAGGCCTCCTTGTCTTCTTTTGTTGTCTGGAAGCGTCGCTCTGTTCACACGTCGTTTCGATGGTGCGGCTAATTCTTTCACACGCGGAGGCAACTACGTGTCGTGGGTAGCCCGCATCTTCGAGCCTGGATATTTGTAACTCGAAGCTTCCGGAGGTCTGATACTAACATTATTTGTTCAGGCTAGAAAACGGAGCTTTGATAGTAACTCGTCACTTTTGAAGCAATGATTTCAAGCGCTCTTCGTCAGTCACAAAACTCTCCGACATACGCCATGGTAAAAGAATTCGCTTCTAATATGTACCCTTCATCTTTAAAGGGACACTGACAACCCCAATAAAATTTTTTCATTTTTTGCCAGGCGCTTCATTAGGGTGTCAGAGGACTACCCAATTAATATTTTGCAACAGAGTAGCGTATTTTTTTAATAAAGCCAAAAGACGCAACTGCTCGAAACCGAAACCGAAACCCGACGGAGATCGGAGAAGTGGAGAGAAGAGAGTGAGTGGCGGAAGTCACGTGGCTACACCCGACCGTGCATTTTTTTTTTTTTTCACCTCTTCGTAGCAGACGAAACGACATGCGGCGTACGGGAACTGTTCGCCGTGCGATTATTTTGCAGCTATATTTGTTCCGCTTGTTGTTCTGTACCCCAAGATCAGTTGTTTTGTACATTGAGGAGTTGGAGATGAGTAGTGAGTGCCCGTGGTGAATTTCCATCACAGCTACTGCCTGCTTTACAATTTTTGAATGCTCCGACGAGAAGGCGAGAAACCTTTTGCCTTAACGGGCTTGGCATCTCCAGCAAACATGACCTGCTCCCAATTCTTAAACCAAATTATGAAACTTTATAGGCTTCTTGAATGAAAGCTCATCTGCGAAAACTAGCCCTATGCATGACTGCTGAAAACTCCTCAGGATGTTGTTGAGGCACCCGTGGATTTGATGATCAACTTATGTAGTGCATAAAATAAGAAAATTGTCTACATGCCTAAATTGCGCCGCGATTCTCGAATCCTTAATACTTTCTTTGATGGCACGCCCGCACGCTCCAAGGAAAACTTCACATAGGTGTGGGGCCACTTGCACGCGCCACATCTCTGCAAGTAGTGGCGATCTTGGTGAGCCACCTACCGTGGCTGATACGTAATAGCGCAAAAGTTCTGAAAAGGTATGCACTTGCATTCCTGCCGCACTCCGGAATTATGTGAGGCCTTGGTCTTCAATGTTCGACCGGAGAACTTGTAGGAAACGCGCATGCGGGATTGAGTAGAACACGTCTTGGACGTCTATGAAAAACCCATTCACAATAAGGTTCCCTTTTCCTTTATGGAACAAATATTACATTTTCAGAATCGGGCATTTGGAAGGGGTTTCGCATCGACACAAGGTTAATCTTCTCGGAAAGAAGTTTAGGCACGCAAGCTTGCCAAGTGTTTTTCTCTGAAATAACTGCCCGAAACGGATTTCCCTCTTTGTGCGTTTTGGATGAAATGAAAGCCGTTAACTGGTCATTCTTAGCTACCTTGATCTTGAACCACAACACACCTTGATGGCTACTGTGGGGTTTGCCTGGGGATTTTATCGTTTTCTGGTAAGTGGGGTGGTCGACCTTCAACCGTCTGGATGGAGGCGCCCCGACCGCTCGCCCTTATGATAGGGGGATGAGCAGCTTGAGCCCCTTTAATCTGTGGCCCGGGATCTGTACAGAGACATTCTTCCCTGTAGCCGCGAGGTGACGGCGCCCTCCCATGATTTGTCGTCCCGACGCGTTCCAGGGACGGCTTTTCGTCCAGTCGGGAGACTGCTACAATAAAAATAAACGTGTGAGTCAAAAATAACCAGATTTCTCCACCCTAAGCAAAGCGCACATGAAGGCCTCCTAGGCTCGGCATGCTGCGGCTCATCCTCTAGGCAGACAAGCACCACCAGAGCTTCGCCCCAATCAACATCATTCACCACGTGGAGATGCAGTTGTTTTTTTTATTCCTGATTTTTGTCATCGTATTTTTGATTCACAAGCTAACACTGTGGCTTTCCAGGAGACATTATTGCTCCAAGGCAACTACCGATTCTCACCATATATGTACAACCGCACCCTCTTTTTTTTATGCCGCAAAGATATTTTACTAGGTATGGAAGCCACTGCGTCTCAGAGCATCAAACTTACAGTTTTGGTTGACCTTATGCTCTCTCAAAGCCCTCCCTCTTAGCCTATATATGTTATCAGTAGAGCAAATTCGGTCCCAAGCAACCATTTTCCAATCGAATGCAAGGGGTCTCCGCAGTCGACTATCTGACTTTCGTCAATTTTGCCGTAAGTACCGATTTCCTGTCATAGCCTTGTCGGAATCAAACATTGCTAGTGATTTTCGTCTATCGGATTACGAGGTTTTTCACTCGACGCAAAGTACAGCTCCAAGCCGAGTACTAGTCGCGGTTCGGACAGACCGTACCTATATTTCTCACGCATTTCCACCTGACGACAACAACGAGTACGTAGCGTTGACTGTCAAAAAGAATCGCTGCATATTCACTATAATCGCGGTTTATAATCCGCCAAATACTCAGTTTAACACCCAACGTATTAACTCTAATTTTGAAAGCACTTTTCCTCCGCACATCCTAACGGGGGACTTTAACGCCTATTACCCCTTATGAGGAAGTGTGAAGACAACTATCCAAGGCACCTCACTTGCGACACTTACCAATCAGCATGGCCTCTTTTCGCTGAACGATGGAAGTCCTACTTGTTTCCGTGGTTCTACGGTGAGTAGTTGCTTGGATCCGACATTTGCTAGCGCAGGTCTTTCGAATCTTTTTACGTGGTTCACGGACATCGAATGCAGTGGCAGTGATCATATTCCAACTTACACTTTCCTCAAGGGATTGGGGTCAAATAATAAATCCTCCCTAATTAGACTCACCGATTGGTCTCTCTTTAAAATTAACTTTGAAAACGCGTGTGATTCGTTTGACAGCAACGAAGAATTCTTTCATGGTATTGACGAAGTTGTGAAGCAATCCACGAAAACCTATAACTTGCCTCGAACCTACCCTGTCATCAATGCTGATTATGAACGACTTCGCGCGCTTCGAAAAAGATACAAGCGAAAGGCCAGAAAAACGCACGACCCTGAAGATATGTGCAAAACGAGACGCCAACACAAACATATAAAATGTTACCTAGACAAACAGGCTAGGCGGCGTTGGAGGGCCCACTGCGTAACTTTAGATCCACGCAGGCCTCTCTCTCAGATATACAACCTAGCACGGAGCTCGCGCACACCATCACAACAGCGTCATCCTTTCCGAACACTAGCACTCAAACAAGATGTTTCAGAACTAGTTTTGGCTGAACTTTACTGCAAAAAAACTTAGAGAAAATGTCGCGAATCCGGTGGCAACACTTGTTAAACCTCATAGTCAGATCCGAGCGTGTAACCAGATGGACGTATTATTTGATGAACGTGAACTGGAAGATGCACTTTCCGGATTGAACTGGCCGTCTTCTCCCGAACCGGACGGTATAACTTACTTAGCATGAGCTCATCTTGGTAACAAGGGTAGAGAGAGGCTCTTGAAACTTTACAACATGTCATGGGCAACTGGCCAGGTACCCCGGGAGTTGAAAACTTCGCGCATCATACCTATCCTTAAAGGGCAACTCCATTCAATTTTTACAATTTTTGGGTTACAATCCGCTTAGTCGAAGTCGGCGACCCTGAATCACGAGATATAATTTGTTTTTCGGTAGTGTGTATAGTGACGTAGATATCGCGAATCCAAGTATCGTTTCGGCGGCACGGCGAAACCGAAACTACCGGCTGAAGCAGCTTGGCAACGCTGATATTAGTGGCGCGTCGTCGGCATGACCTAGTTCTCGTCCCGCGCTCCTGAGCCGACGCACGGACAATGGCGGCTCAGTCGCACGTGCAGTTTCAAAACAGAAGGTAAGTTGCACATTTTCTTTTTTACCGCTTCACTTTGTTAATACACCAAATGTAGTAAGTTTTTGTGTGTTTTTATAAATGTGCCGGGGCCAAAAAGCGAATCCGACTGCTATAAATACGACGCGGTCAGTGCCGGCGCAGCGTGACTGCATTTGTTTCTCGCTCGCGGACCAAGAGAAAGAAAAATAATGGGAGATAGATATACAGATGGTATCCACAAGCGGTCTAAGTTGCTAAAAGCTAATGTGCCTTTATGTGCGCGCAAGTTAGATAAGCCGCGACCTGCTCCGTCCGGCCGATCGTGTTGGAGCAACCGGCGGACGGTACGCGAAAAGCGACGGCACCGCATCGTTCTTCAAAGACGCATGTTTCGTAGAGAAATGCGCAACAGTCAGCAGCCGCAGATCCCGTGTGCAGGTGTCTGACTTAAAGTGCTGGGAGCAGAGCTCGGAGTCGACGGTCTTCCGAAGTCTGTCCGGCGAGCGGCACTGACCCACATCTTGTGCCCCTTCCGAACCCTTGGTAACTTCTGGAACCGCAGCTCCGGTTGCGCACCGGACTGTTGGCGCCACCCAAAGCGCTACAAGTTGTGCTCGGCATTGCCCAATACGAGTCTGGCTAGTCTCTCCGGCTCCACGACACGCGCGTGAGCGAGCAGTACCGCTGCGCTCTCTTCCGCGCTGTCACGGAAGCAATGCTGGAGTTAGATGAACTGCCTGGACGCTAATAAAAATAGGAGAACACAGAATAACGTGGTAAGCACCTCTTGCCATCAGCAGAATAGCAGAATGCCACGGGAAACGAAGCGTCCGCGGCGTCCGTACGAAAGCGTAGGACCAAACCTACGTCATTGCCCAGTGTTGCTTCACTAGCTCACCCGGTGCCAGGGTTGCTCACCCGCTTTCGGGCAACTAACCGAGCCGGGAGAACATTTTTAATATTGGTTTTAATCGGTAATCCGGCGTAGGTTTGACGTGATATTTTGGGTATGACCGTATTTTGACCTTCTAAAACGATATGAGTCATTTCGATAGGGTCGTTTTTTTGAGCGGAGTTGCTCTTTAAGCAAGGTAAGTCGCCTCTGTACTTCTTATATTTCCGTCCAATCGCGTTGCTTTCTTGTGTTGGCAGAATGATGGAAAAGATGATTCACACAGGACTAGAGTGGTACCTTGAACAATCTGAGATATATCCTGAATGTATGGCAGGCTTCAGACGAGGGATGAATTTCCTTGACAACGTCATTGATCTCACAACTAGCATTTAAGAACGAAGGAAATGTCGACGGATCACTACCGCTGTATTTCTAGATATAAAAGGCGCGTTCGACTCTGTAAGTCACAGGGCTATCCGTGACGCCCTAAGCTATGTCGGAATAGAAGGACGTCTCTACGCGTGGATATTAAGCTACTTAGATAGGCGAACAGTTCACATGCTGACAGCAGAAGGGAAAACTACTGAGCATTCAGTATCTCGAGGCGGAGTTCTTAGTCCTACGCTTTTCAATATTACCCTCCTGGCACTCGTAAACAAACTTCCCCGAGACGTCAGCACTACACTTTACACGGACGACATCTGAATATGGACGTCATCAATTTTGCAGCAATTTAATCGGATCCGCTTACAAAAATCACTTGAGGTCATCTCCGGCTACTTACAACAGCGTGGACTATCTCTATCCCCATCAGAGTCAGCCGCTATGGCATTTACCAGAGAGAGTACTCATAGGTACTGTCTGACAGTTGAGGGTCATCCCATATCATGTGTGAAAACGCACAGATTTCTCGGAATAGTTCTAGACAAGTCTTTGACATGAATACCGCACATAAAGCAAATAAAAAAAGCTTCTCGGCACTGTCAGCTCATCCGATTCATTAGTGGTACTAGGTGGGGCAACTCTGTAGCTGCCCTTCTTCAACTGTATAAAGCCCCTTTTTCTCGGCTTTCTTCGATACAGCCTACCGGCACTTGATGGGATGTGCCGTACAAACATAAGAACATTGAAAGTTATGCAGGCTCAGGCTCTGCGAGCCTGTTTAGGGCTCCCGAGTTGTACCTCAAATGTTGAAACTGCAGCTGAGGCAGGGGCTGTTCCAATTGGCGTGCTGAGACTTCAAGAAACCTTTCGAGCGCACCTCCGCCACCTGACAAGGCACAGAGACCACGACCCAGCAGATATCGCAAACAGCAGAAGCGCGTCTGGTTTTTCCCAAATCGTGAATGTTGAAAACGCGAATCTTCCACGAGATTTTGAACCAGCAGAGTTCTCCGTATTTCCGCCTTAGATATATCCAATAATTTCTATAAAACTAGACGTTTCAGAGATACATTCAAGAAAACGTACTCCGTCGGAGGTATTGAAGCAACATTTTCTAGAAACAATTAATATGCATCACCGTTCCCGAATTCATGTGTACACTGATGAGTCTTCTACTCACGAAACTTCTAGCTACTGCTTTGTTATACTATCAATAAATAAAATACTACACGGAAAGCTAGGCCATGTAACATCATCGACGTCAGCAGAACTAGTAGCGATTAGAGAAGCAATTCGCTTTATTTCTACGTGTGCCCCAAACAATGCCACTCTTTACTGATTCAAGGGCAGCTCTTCAGAGCCGTAAATCTACCAGGAGCAAGAATATTAATGCTCAGCTGGTACATCAGATCCTAAAAATTCACGAAGGGGCAATAAATAACGGTCACACACTAATTTTACAGTGAATCCCGAGTCATTGTGGTATCACAGGCAACCAAAGTTCAGACTTTGCAGTCAAGAATTCTCGTCATCTTACACCCAGACGGGTAATTCCTTTCTCACGTTCAGACGCCAGAGCTACAACCAACCGTATTACTGCGGCTCTAGTAAACACCCTCTGGGCGAATCTATTATATCACTACAGATACCTTCCCATGATTGACCCCTTTCTCACCTTTCGCCTTCCACGGGGCTCAAACGTCGGACAGAAACCGCTCTTCACCGAATACAACTGAACGTGGCCTCAACGAAATATTATCTAAATCTCACCGGTCAGCTGGACTCCTCTATCTGCGAGAGCTGTGACATCGTAGAAACGCTGGAACATGTTCTTTGTCACTGCGCCCTCTACGCTGACCAAAGAAAGGAAATGATAAACTAACTGGCTCTTCACAACAAAGAACCGCTCACGCTCAATCATCTCCTGGGCCCATGGCCATCAGCATCGTAAGAACTCAAGCCGACGAGGTCATTGATTCGTTTTCTCCAAACGACCAAACTTGATAAAACACTGTAGGACACGCTCCAAAAGTATCTGACAGTCATCCTCAAAGTTTTCTTTCTTTCCTTTTCTTTCTTTGCCTTTTTTTCCTCTTTCTTCCTTTCCAATGTATGAAATAGCAATCCTGCGAATTCCCGCGGGATAACCTCTTCATCTTTCCAATAAACCTGTTTTCTTTCTCTCTATGTGTATGCGCTCAATGTATTTGTTCAGCTGATGGTAGTGGTATTCGTAATGTATCTACATGTGTGTATAATAATGGTGCCCGAAATGTAATGGTGGCGTAAGCAAATAGAAATGTTTTTGTAGGACATGGAATTGGGCGGTACCTAGCGCGACCTAGCCTAGCTGAAACTTATGTGCGACATATGAAAGATATAAAATACCGAATAACTTCGGATATGAATGTGTCTAATAAACATATCAAAAATAAATTTATAGAATATTTTTTTTTTAGAAGTAAGATCTTGTTCATCTAGGAACAACTACAAAATGTACGAGGGTGATTGAAAAATTATCCGCACGACGGTTGAAACGTTCGTTGGCCGCACTGTCTTTTCGTAGGAGGTCGCTCTCTCTCCAGTCTGCAGCATGTTTGAACGTGTTACGTCTGCACTGGTGCCTATCAAAATGGCTGTCATACGATCAGGGCTCTCCAAACCCCGGCCCGCGGACGTCTTCTGACCGGCCCGTGGCTTGCCGTGGGCATTTCAATGTAGCCCAGCCCGCGGCCCGCTTCTATACAGACCCGCTGCTTCGGGGGCAGAAATACGCGCGCTAAAGGAAACGGCGCCGCGACGCACACCAAGCGCGCTCACTAAGATACAAAAAAGAACGAAAGAAAACTGCCTATCGTTACGCTGGCTCTTTCGTCGTGTTAAGAAGTGGGCATTGTCATCACCAGCAGCCTCATTCTTAGACCCCGTGTTATGTCTAACTACGGATGTGTACATTCCTTCGAGTTCTCATTATAGTTAATTATGGCGTCCTGTGTCGTGGTAACTATAGAATATTGTTCGAATCAGTTCGACCCTTATTAGTCTATTGCCCTATTGCCCTATGACTTATTGCGCTTTGTTTAATGCTCAGTGAGGTTTCTGGGTTCTAATTTTTGTGCAATGTCATATTTAGCTAAATAATAAATTTTAAAACAAAGTATATCCACCTAAGATATATCTAAAATTTTATTCCAACTTCTAACTTCTTACTTAAATGATTATTTAAGATTAGTTATTTAGTATTTCCTCAATAATTGTTTTGCCCTCGAGACTGGGAAAGATCCCCCATTTAGCCCTCAAAGACAAAAAGTTCGGAGATTCCTTCCCGAGAGATGGCGTCTGTGTGCTTGTGTGCAGTCACGACAGAACCCGAATGCGTGAACCAGCCTCGAAACCAGCGGTCTCAGACTCATTTGAGCGTGGGGGCCAGATCTGGATGATCGCCGCAGAACAGCACTGCGAGACCGTAAGCAAATCTAGTTTTGCTGTATAAGAGCAGAATTAAAGCCTTTAGTTTTTCACGTTGGGAAGGCATAGGCAAGCAGTTTTATGCTGAAGCCGATCATCCAGGAGCTAGGAAGCGCGATTCTGAGTCGCGCTGAAGATTGCGAATAGCTGCCCACTTGCGATTGGCAAAAGAGCACAAGACCTGCGCAAGCCACTGTTTCTTCTGGTCTGAGGGTGTCTTTGGTGCCAATATTTATCGAAGAGGTTGCGCACAGCACAAAAAAAAATGTTTTGTCGCAAATAAATGATTACGGAAGGAAGGACGCGCAATATCAGTCACAATGAAGGACGCGGTTCGCGTTCACGAATAATGCCGACGTTGATCGTGCATGATTCTGTCGGATAGACGAGTGGCAGTGGATTTTAGGTTTCAAAATTGGCCGAGGTGTCAATAATTCGCGAGATGTTTGAGTTTGTAAAGATTTTGATCAAAATAAATCATACAGGCAGAACTCGAATAATTTTTCAATCGCACTCGTATATTGTGTAGCAATTTTTTTTTCTTCTCGCAATAACTACTTATTAGTTTTCACCTATTTATGCATTGGCGCTATCCTGCCGTGTACGCCTGGCAGTGGCTCCGTGGCCCGTCAAGCAGTTTTGCCAGGGAAACACTGTTGGGGAGATGGGCACGGGGAACGGGCGGATAGTTCGTCGCGACGTACCTCTGGGCCAGCGTGCCTCGTCGTCGGTGACCATGTCGACGCCATCGTAGAGCTTCTTCCGAAACTCGGCCAGGTGGTTGGCCTGGGGAAAGTAGGCCGAGAAGCCCGTGATCACCACGTCTTCGTCCGCCATCATGTTCTGCAAAGAGGAAAGACCCGCCGGTGAGCAGACCATACGGAGAGCCAAGTGGCCCAAAACCTCGCGTCCTTGGCGCGTCAGAAGGCAAGAAGGGACACGCCAACCGACACGGAGAGCGCGACGCACGATGACGAAGCAGCCCAGTGTTCGCTTTCATTACTCGAGATCGGGGAAAAGAAAAGCACGTGGGCGCATCTGGATGGTAAACAAACGGAAGAGGTGCGCGAAGGGCAGACGAACTCGAGCATCGTTCCCAGCATGAGGGACGCAGGCCGCTTCACACACTAGCGTAACTGCTTAATACGCTGGCGCCATCTATCGGGCATCCTCGGAACAATTTCAGCCTGCGTAGATATGGTTTTCTACGTATCATTCGTTTGCCGTGGGCTCGAAATAATTACATAGCGAGCGACTAATTCTCATAGATAGTGCGAAGATATCATCTCGAAAACAACGAGAAACCCTTGAGTTTGGTTATATGTTATAGTTCGGGACATATGCACAATTCGGGAGGTAAACTCTCCTACCCCTTTCCTCTTTGGCAGAGCAAACGCTGAAGAGGGGTCGGGCGTTGTCGTCATGCAACCGCGTTTTCTTTTATTTTTGTTACTTGAAGTATTGCTATCTCTGTCTGCATTTATTTTGAAGCCAAAGGTAGATTACAAAAAAGATTATGTTCGTGTCAATAAACCAAGGCCGACGCGGGCACTTTCGATATTTCTTTAAAAGCAAACCGAAACCAGAGCTCTGACTGAAACAAGGAGGTTGCGCCATCTATCAATAAGAGCGTCAAACACACCCCGCCCCTCGACTTGGTCGTCTGCGTCGCCGCCCGCCGTTGACCCAGGCAAGTTTCTTGGCCTCATTTTTTTACAGAAAGAGAACTACGCTTTGTAATTTTACAAGAAAAAACCGACCTGTGAAATACACCTTTGACGAAAAGTTTAGATTGCTACGTGCAGGCGTCGATTTTTACGGTCCATTTTAGATCGAGCCTGGTGACTTGAGCCACCCTATACACTTTTGCAAGTCTGGCTTCAGGGCGCTGCCATCTTGCTCGCTGGGGTGCGCTTGGACGCGTCCTAATCCGATTACGAAGCCTTCCTACGGCGTCATAATCGCATTACGGCCGTGCCCAAGCGCACCCCACTGGGCAAGATGGCGGCGCCCTGAGTCTGCACTTGCAAACGTGTATAGAACAGCAAAAGTAGGCCATTGTTTCTGCGAGCTGTCAGCTGCGGACACGTTGCTCCATGCGACACGTCAGAATGCTCGCCAATGCTTATTCGGTTGTTCGCTCCACCGACCGAATCGCCGGGCTGCATAGCGACCCCACATGCACGGGAAAAGACGTTGTGCGCACGTATGTGTGCACAACGTCTTTTCCCGTGCGCACAACACCATCAGCCATCATACTCACACACCGGTAGGAGTGTACTATACCGGCTCATGTAGTTAAAGGGACCATGAAATGATTTTAAAATCGAATTTCATCCACCGCACGTCGTAAAAGGTGTGAAAAGAAACCCCAAAACCCAAAAATAGGGAGCCAAAAAAAAAAATGATTTGCTATACAACTTTTAAAAGAAAACTGGACTCTTTTGCGCCTTCTTTCCTTCGCCTTTTCACTACGATGCATCCGCGGAAACGGAGCACGTCAGCCGAATCCACGTCGCCTATTGGGTAAGAGCCTACCTCACCAGCACCGCGATCGTAAACAATAAATAGCCGGCGAATGTTTCCTAAAAGTTTTGTTAAATAATATTCAGATCCGCACTTTGTAGCATAATTAGAGATGCGTGGCGAAAATTGCCAAATTTGATAATGCTGAGAGCCAAGCGCCATCTATCGTGTGGTAAACGAAGTAACTACTGCGCGTGCGCAGTAGGGCAGGGCCGACTTCAGTTACTTGGGTCGCGACGAACGTTTATTTCCTTTGATTTCCTTCCTCTCAAAACTCTGACTGACTGAACGTTTATCTTTCTACGTGTTCTTCTCGCGCGTGCCGACTTCAAGCAGCAAAAAAAAAAGTACTTAAAACAGACCACGACGAACAAGAACGCTGGATCCACAAACACCCGAGAACAGCGACAATGGCCACGAATCGAACGACTCCGACGAAGCGAGCTCCTCAGAATATAGGCCTAGCAGGCACTCCGACTCGGCGCAGCGTTGCTTTGTCGCAAGACCGTCTGCCTACAACCGGCTGGCGTGCTGAATGGAATATGCCCGCGCTACCCTTGTGGACCCTTCCCGTATTATAGTTTGATCGCTGACCTCAACTTTAGATTAAGATGTGAAGTCAATCTCTTCCCCTTGTTTTCCGAGGCAGTGTTGACGAACACTCGTCGAAAAGGGACTCTCGTCGATTCTATCTTCTTGTTTTGTGTGATATAGAGCTGAAATAAACGCCGTATGGATTACTTTCGTAACACGGTATGTACAGTCTCCGGCGATATGAAAGACCGACTGGGAGCGCGTGGCCGAGGCGGTGGCTGACGGGGGCGCTGCGAGCGCTCCGGGCAGTTCCGTTCTGCTTCGAGGGGAGGACGCTCACTCGGGGCTCAGCTAAAGCGCGCGCTTATCAGTTTGTGCTGAGCCCCGAGTGAGCGTCCTCCCCTTGAAGTAGAATGGAATTGCCCGGAGCGCTCGTAGCGCTCCCGCCAGCCACTGCCTCGGCCACGCGCTCCCAGTGGGTCTTTCATATCGCCGGAGACTGTACACTTTGTTATTGGTACGCCATTTTTATTCTGACAGACTGCACGTCACTGTCGAGCTATAACAGTTCGTGGGAGGTATACGTGCAATGCCGGTCCAACATTTCTTTGCCGAGTGTCGCGTCAGTATCGAGTTGCAATCGTAAAAGATCGGTCCCGAAGCGCTTACCAACAACGCGAATACAGCACTTCCATCAAACGCGCGCGTCCGCTCCGAGTGTGAACAGGTATTCACGTGGCTCTTGCTGACACTCGTAGTTCAAACGTATCTTTTTTAACGTCGGCTCGCTCCTGCATCTCCGAGGCCTCGAAAAACGCCGCGGAAATTTGTTTCCATATACGTCGCTTTGCAAACGACTGACACGGGCCGCCTTTTACCAACAATGACAGTTGGGTTGACTTCTGGAGTCTTCATCGGAAGTTTGGAGAACATACTAGCGCTTCACGACAGGGACGAAGGGTAGGAACGAGACAACACAATGCGCTAACTTCAACTGGTTTAATCGTCAGAAAATCAAAGGTATAAATACTCTGCATCATCGCGCCATTCAACCAATCCCAAGCCACGCCACTGATCGCAAGAACTGTATCTCTTTGTCTGCCAAATCGATCGACGCCACGCTGACACATCGATCCCCGTAGTTTCTTATCAGGTCCGCCTCTATAATTTCCCTTACCGTCTTATCTCTATGTTTTCTAATGACAGTGCACAAATTAAATTCAGGTTTGCACCCACAGTCATGGCAGTGCATCGACAAATGACCGTCACGCTGTCCGCTCACTTTTAGGTTGTGCTCGCGCAATCTGTCATTTAGACATCTTCCCGTCTGTCCAACGTACTTTTTACCGCACGTCAGCGGGATCTCATAAACGACGCCTTCTGCGCAATCTACAAATGGGCTGCGATGCTTCTTCACGCAGCCAACCGGTGGTTTGCGGGAAGGGTCCGTCATTTTGCACAACTTGGCAAGTTTTTCGGGTGCAGAAAAAACCACCCGAGCGTTTAGGCGGTTTGCTATCCTTTTGAGATTGTCCCTGTCCCTGTCGGGAAGCGCTAGTATGTTCTCCAAGTTTCAGTACCAACTCGCCCAAGAATCCGCATTATTCACCGGAAGACTCGCTGCACTTCCCAACAGGCACACCGGCGTATGGGACTAGTCCCATGGTGTCGCTGTAGCGCAATATATCTCGTTGAATTTCGCTCAGCTGCGATGCGGCGATGAGAGGCGCCAATTCAGAAAATACGTCGGTGACATCAACGCAGTAAAACCTACCGGCGCACCCCAACTCGCCGCCGCTAACGCTCCCATTCTCCTACTGCAGAGAGAACTTCCGGTTCCGGAAACAGCGTACGTCACGGCTTGTTTTGCCGTCAGTTGGAGAAAGAAAAAGTCGATATTTCATTATTTTTTTGTGCAGAACTTAATAAATCGAGACGAAAACGGATGCGTGTTCGGCATTCAGTGAACATTGACGGTTTAATGTAAAAGTTATCTGGAAAAAGTAAAAAGGTCATTTCATGGTCCCTTTAAGGCGTCAAAGCACAATCAGTCCTGTCACGTGTGGGGAAAAGCAAAAGACTGAGGGGACAATGCCGTCATATTAGAAAAAGTTTGTAGAACTCCAGAATAGTAGGACTCATGCTGGGTCGATAAAGTGGACAGGGAAGCTTGCTTGAACAATGAATTCATTTTACCCTTCTGGGACTAGGCTCTCGGCAGTGAGACGGCTGCGTTCAAGTCTTGAACAGTGATTGGCCTGAATTTGGACTTGTGCGAACGTGAATTCAGTATCGCAGTGAACTACTATCTAAATACATGCTTTCTTATAATATTCTGCTATTAATATTTTTGCTGTTTCTGGCTGTTTCTTTACACATCTTTTCGTGTTAGAGAGGAGCTCCAGTCCCGTGCACTGTACCGCTTGCGTTCTGCCCCATTTGTGGTCTCTCAAGAACGCCCTTGAACACGAACTTAGATAGACACCTAAGAACTTGAACGCGGACAGTGTAGCGCGATTTGTGTCCATAAAACCCAGCGACGCAGAGGGCCTCAGAGCGATAAACTGGCAGCGGAAAAGAGAAGCCCATTTGGTCGCCGCCGTGTGGCACATTTTTGACCACAAGACACGCGACCTTGTAGTTTTACGTCTAGATTTTCACGAAGTATTGCGCACAAATAATAGCTTATTGATCTTTAAGAGCAGTACCGACGAAATAAGTTATGTTTCGTTTGTTTTAAGTCCAAAATGTGCTTTTACGACAAACACTCGGGCAGCTTCGCAATGCCTCCGCGGAAGATGCCGTCAGCCGGGGTGTTGTATTTTCGGTTTTTACTTTCAGGGTAAAATATTTTAGTTTGAAAGGAACCGGAGCTCGGGCATGGGCCAGTCAGCCGGAACTTGCAGTGCGGTCTCTTCTCCGTCAGGCCGGTCGTCTTCTATATCCTCGCACAGCGACGCCTCGAGCTGGGGTCCGTGATCGTCCTTCTCTTCCTTTTGAAGCATGCAGCCACTTCAGAGAATGGTGTCTTGGTAGGCTCTGGTGATCGTAGAGGGACGCACCGCCACACTTTCATTGAGGACACAGAAGCCATATACTACACTTTCTATTTATAATTAATAATGAACCGCTGTCATAACTTACTGCCGCTAAATATGAAAGGAATTAAAAATTGGTATTTTGAATAAAACCGATGTCGAATTCGCAAGAATTTTGAAACATTGGTTAATTCAAACATATGTCGAACAAGTGCTGATTGTTGGGCAAGTTGGCATGGTACGTTAGAAAACATGATTGCGCTTTGAAGACAGGGACATAGGAAGGACAGACACCACAGAGCGCTGTGGTGTCTGTCCTTCCTATGTCCCCGTCTTCAAAGCGCAATCATGTTTTCTAACATATGTCGAACATTGTTTTTTCACACATAATATCGAAGTTATATTTAATCGAAATAAATAAATTTGAGCTTTTTGATCATATCAACTTCCTTAATATATCGCGGACAGGTAATACGTAAAATATTGTTAAACTTTGCCAGAAATGATCAAAGGCAAACTGTTCAGCATTTTTGTTTTGAATTTCTAAAGTATAAAAAAATCCTACTTCATGAGCGCAATGAAAACTGCTTAGAAAGTGTCATCAAAGAGTCCTTGTGAAAGAGTTTGATAAGTAACAAAATAACGAGTGGTCAAACATGCTATTCCGACAAGTTGAAGAAGCGCCAGTTTTCGCCTCGGCTTCTTCAATGGCCAATAACCTGAAAACAAAAACATTCACCAAGCTTGCCGTTTGCACTCTTTGTAATTTCCGGAATGCGGCCAAGACATGCATTTTTTTAATCAAAATTCAAAAGTCGACGTGACTTTAAATTAAAAATTCTAGCGTCACAGAATCTAACAGCGGGAAACGTGCGCTTCCACAACCACATGCATTTGCTGAGAAATAGAAAACATGAGGTATGTGTAACAGCGCACAACAACGAAGACTAGAAAATTGAATGAACAACACAGGACATATACAAAAAAAAAGAAAGAATAAACATAGGGTGCTGCTTTGTCCGTCCCTATTTTTATTTTTTCTGTTTTTGTTTAACTTCACCAATGCACTCGTGTCGAATTAAGACAGGACATATTTTTACATATTTTTGTTTCTCTCAATTTTCTTTCTTGTTTTGCGATATTGCATTTACATTATGTTTGAATTTTCGCCAACTAGCTCAGCTCTTAATTTTATTCCTTTATTCAACTTGGAAGTACTTTACTAGAGGACGACTATAGTTCTGCTTCTTCCTTCAGTGTGAACAAAACCTCTTCTGCATATGTTCGGTTGCAACGAACTATAGCGACGAGGAGGTGAGTGCGAATAGTAGTTCTTCGAGCACGCAGTGGCAACTTTTTGAGGGTTGTTTACAAACGCTGCTGAACAACAAAGTACCGATGTTTATTTTCATTATATAGGATGCGATGATTGTCGAGTAGCGGGGGTGACATGTATCCTCGTGTATCAAACTATATAATGAAAATAGATGTAAGGGGGACCAAGCATTGTACATAGAAACGTGTGTAACTTTTGACCAATTAGAAAAAAACTAAGATGATTTTGAGTGCCTTGTTACTGTGAATGTCTCGTTGTTGAATATGTGGGACCACTTTGAACCATTTATTATAAAACGGCTGCCTAGCATTTATATAAAACAAATCATTCCACACTGGTGAAGAAGGGAGAATAGCGGATCTGTAGCTTCTGTTCTCTGTGGTGGCTTTTCAGGCGAGCGATCTGCCCTTCTTTCGGAAGGGAATCTGAAGCGCTCGACGCAGTGAAATTGAGGCGGTGGCGTCTTTGCGGTGGTTGCAGAGGCATTCGTGCTGCTGCGCCACGTCGCCGCTCCTTCCGGTCCCGCTCTTCTTCCTCCGAAGAAAGGGCACGCGGCCGACCCATCGGGAGTCCAAACGGCAACTGATAAGAACGTAGGAAACGGCGCGAAAAAGAGACGAGGACGAAGAAGAAAGTAATGATAATGGTAATGTTTTATTTTTCTTTACTGCCCACAAACAGCTGTAACGCGTTTTGTGTGGTGAACTGTCATTTCGTGTTCACAGCAACGCTATTAAAAATACAAACATGCACAAAATTATACAGACATTTGTAAGGACACAAATACAAGTTTACAAGCTGACATTAATTTTTGGTTGGATAAAATATACTTTTTCAAGGCCGACTTGAAGCTAACAAAATCAAGAAAAATATCAACATCTCAATCGCATATAACATTATAGGCAGACTGCACACGACACAAGGGCGATGATTCACAAATTCTAGTAGGATAAAATGTTAAAAAATGACTAGCTCTGAATGGCACATGAAAGTCTAAATTCATAAGTAAATTTTCAGTATTAACAATACCATGCACATCCTTACGAAGAAAATGAATGTCTCTAACAGCCCTCCTCGTTGATAGCTTCTCAAGGCTAGATAAAGACAGCAACAAATCGCAACTAAAAAACAGTTTCCAACCAATGTATCGGTCATAACTAATTCGCATAAACCTCTTATGCACACGCTCAATGATTTCAAGTTGTGTTAAAGATAGTGAATTCCAACTAATCGAACCAAATTCAAGTCCTGAGCGTACAAGGCTACAAAATAAACGCACAGATAATGGTGAAGTGAAAGAACTCGATAAACGTGTGATCATTCCCAACTTTTTTATCGCTGATCCAATGATCTTAGAAACGTGCACAGTGAATGATAGAGTACTATCGATATAGACACCAATGTCTCTTACCATAGATACACGATCAATCACATTGCCCTCGAGCAAAATAAGGGCAAAAAAAAAAACAAAAAAAACGTCCCGCTTTCTCTATAAAGAAATCACTTCAGTTTTTTTCAGGATTTAGCGACAAAGCATTTTTTCCACACCACTCTGAAATTGCACTAATATCAGTTTGCAATAGAGTACAATCAGTATGGTCTTTAATATTTAAAAAGAGTTTTATGCCGTCAGCAAAAAGAAGGACGTTTGAGTGATTGCAGCATAATACTATATCGTTTACAAACAAAATAAACAACAGTGGTCCCAGGTTCGAGCCTTGGGGTACACCAGAACTGTATGCGAAAGTCTTCGAAAAAGAGTTCCCAACACGAACAGTATTACTGCGTGAACTCAAGAAGCTCCTGAACCATTCACAAAGCTTTGGGCACATGCCATAAAAAGAAAGTTTGCTGAGGAGTAAAGCATGATCTACACTGTTACGTTGCTAGTTAAGCTCAGGAGGATGGTTTAAGAAAACTGTTTAATATGTAACACACGGGATCATGGCAGCAGCTATGGCGATTGCTCGTCAGTTCCAAACGCAACAGCGCGTGCCACCTCCTGCGAGCGTGCTCACTGGATGTCCTCTTCTTCTAAGATCAGAAAGCCTCATGACATCATAACATGCCCCCCTTCTTTTTTCTTTTTTTTTGAAAATAACGCAATGCGATAGCGGCAGTTGTCAGTCTCTGTATTGTAGCGGCTTCACCACGACGCGTCGACTTCTTGTTGTTTTTTGGTTATCCTGTTGACCTCGTAGACGTGGAGATGTGTTCAAGTGATTCGTCATTTGAAGCTGTATGGACATAGTCTTCAGCAGCTTCGTTTGAGACTGTAGGGAAATAGTCTTCAGCAGCTGTATTCGTTTCTGCTGTTCCATGTGCTTCTTTGGTGTGGTACCGGTTGCGCCTGTAAGTCCTCGATGTGTTTCTGCTGCTGCTTGTCCTGGTTCCACTTGTTCTCCTCGGCACGAGACTGCTCCAAAAGGGACTCGTACCGCCGGGAGAGTTCCTCTATCTCGACTCGGCTTGCTGGTGCCTCCGAAGTTCTCGCTGTACCCCCAGTGCCCTCGGTGACATGTTCCATCGAGGATTCCACTTTTTGGTTTGGCGCCTGTACCAACCGTTCTTCAGCCTTGAGATGCTTGTCCTTGAAGAGGCGAAAGCGCTTTTGCAACTGCTGGTTTGCTTGCCAGAGCTCTTGCAGCTCCTGCATGGTCTTTTGTCCCACCGCGCCCTGCTGCTCCTCGAAGACTGCGAGAGCTCGTCTGGCTGTTGCCCACTCTTCTGTGAGCTGAGCGCACCTGCCCTCCAAACTGCGTTTCTCTTGGGCTGCCGCGTGAAACTCTTCCTGCAGGTTCCTGTGTCCGTATACAATGTGGTTATACTTGTCCAACAGCTGGGAGTGGTCTGTCTTCAGCGCTGATAGTGCTGCCTCACACTTGGCCGCTTTTTCCAGCGCAGTACAGTGCTCGTTCTCCATCTCCTTGTTGACCTTGACGTGTTGCTCGCGCAGAGTCTTCAACTCCTCCTCGAGGCAATCTCGTGCCTGTTTTAAGTTCTCAGCTAGCTGTTGAAAATGTTTGTTGTCGCTGACGAGCATCTCAGCTTGCTCCTCCAGGTAGGAAAGTTCTGACCACAAAACGTCGGCTTCGCTTTCTAGCTTTCCGTTGCGTTTTAGGAGGCTGCTGACTTTCTGGTCTAACCCCTCGCACTCTGTTTCTGCCTTCTCGGTAAAGGAGCTTCCGTCTGCTTCCGTTTGCGACGAATTGTTACACTTAACAGCATTCTCTCTCTCTCGCAAAGTCTCCGCCACCTTTTCGTGTCTCTGCTGCCAGAGGCGACTTTCATTTGACACGCATCTAATTTTTTCACTCGCATCTTCACAAAATGATTTCCACTGCTGACTTTCTTGAGCGAGGAGCTTGTTCCTAACTGTCAAGGATGTGACCCGTCCCTGAAGCACTGCCAGCATACGGTTCAAGTTTTCCAGCTGACTTGCTTCAAGAGACACTGCAGCTTCTGACGGCTGGTTGGTGTGCTCGATGATGCTCCGGACAAATGCTTCGATGATGCTCCGGATAAATGCCCCGAGATCTTGTAACGGACACTGGTACCGGTCCTTTAAGTACTGATAGTTTTTGCTGAAGTAGATTGAACTGCTCCTCTTTCTTAGCAAGCTGGTTTTCCAGGGCCTCTCTTTTGCGTTTTGCGATGTCCAGCAGCTTCTTGAGGTACTGAAAGGCACTGAACTCTCGTTGTTCGGAATCATTCTGAACTAGCGGCAAGTCCTCGCCACAGTCTTGAAGAAGGACATCCTGCAAGATGCAGTACTCGGTGATTTCCGCTCCTCCCATGCTCTTGCTGGGTCGTCACCAGGCTGGAACGGAGCCGGCGGTTGTAGGAAAGCAGATGCCATATTGTTGCTGCTGTTGCTTGTTAAATGAAAAATATGGACGTTGAGCTGCTCACCACTTCTGACACCATGTTATGTTGCTAGTTAAGCTCAGGAGGATGGTTTAAGAAAACTGTTTAATATGTAACACACGGAATCATGGCAGCAGCTATGGCGATTGCTCGTCAGTTCCAAACGCAACAGCGCGTGCCACCTCCTGCGAGCGTGCTCACTGAATGTCCTCTTCTTCTAAGATCAGAAAGCCTCATGACATCATAACATACACGATCAAAAGCCTTCGACATGTCAAAATATACCGCATCAATTTGGCCTCTGTTTGTGACTATCGGCACAGAGGAATCTAGAAAAGAGCACAAATTTGTTTCAACGGACTTTCCCTTTAAAAATCCATGCTGAAAAGGACTAATTTTTTGACGTAGGTAATTTGAGATCCGGTTATGCATAACCATTTCGAAAACCTTCGCAAAACCACACAATAACGAAAGGGGACGATAGTTACTAACTAATGACGGATCACCAGCTTTGAATATGGGCACAACTATACACTCCGTGCGACGCGACTGGCGCGCCGCCGCGCGGCCGGTACCGAAGGTGGGCAGTGAGAACTCCAGAGAAAACGAAACCGAAACCACGCCGCGTACGTTGGTACGCATTAAAGTCGGAGTGGTGCGATTGCGCTGGGTTCACAGCATGAAGTGCTGCCTGTGCTGCGTCATTAAGTTCTTCAATAGTTATACGTCGTATCTCGTGGAGACAAAGTTTCACAGTTTTTCACCTCGCCGATGTTTTGTGGGGCAGCGACAACGATAAAGCCGTGCCGTACGACGCGAGAAATTTGGTGTCCCGATCATGTCTGCCACTGTGTCGGCACGGCTGACATATTCTACACTGCCGCTTTGCGCTCTGCGTTTGTTTTCGTACCAGTAACGCCTACATGTGTCAGCGCCGATGGGACGAACTGAAATGCCATCCCACACTCGCGGGTATGCTGTGCCAATCTCGTTGGAGGAATGCCCTCCAAACAAGTTTCGTCCCCATCGTACGTGTCGATGATATTTCCGGACAAGTATGGCACGCAATCTGTACTTCATGAAGAAAGATTCGAAGAGTAAAAAAAAGTGACAAATATAAATCTAAAGAAAACAATAATGAAACTCGGAATCACTGGAGAATCGGCGTTTGAGTGTGGAAGTTTATGTGGTATGCTTTCTTTCTTGATCAGCCTCCTTCTAGATGTGGAAACGCTGACACCCCGAGTTCTGTAGACATTTTTGTTTCTTTCTCGGCTTTAGAGCCACCCATCGCAAAGTGGTTCGAACTGGAAGTACCGTCCACTGGTCCCTTCCTACCAATAAAGTGTGCACCTCCCACGATGAGTGGTAATATCTGACAGCCTTTGATGGTAAAAGCCAGTTCCCATTTGGTTACGCCGCCCAAACTAAATTTCCACCTGGTTTCGCTATGCCAAGCATTTTTGTTATAATAACTGTTGTGCCAAGTGACGGTCATGTCAAAGTACCTGTGCGCCGAAAATCAGCACCTCGCACAACAGGTTATTACACAACAGCTGACCGCAAAAGCCCTTGGCGGCCAAACCGTGTGTTGGCCGACAACTTTGTTTTCTCGGCTTTGGAACCACCTTTCGTAAAGTTGTTTCAATTGGAAGTAGAGTCCACTAGTCCCTTCCTACCTCTAAAGTTTCCACCCCCCCCCCCCCCGACCAGTGGTATTCTTTTGACAGCCTTTTCATGGTCAAAACCGGTTCCCATTGAGTTACGCCGCCCAAACCAAATTTTCATCTGGTTTGCCTATAACACCTTTTTTTGTATAATAAGTGCGGTGTCATGTTACTGTCAAGTCCAAGCACCTGTGTGCCCAAATCTGCACTTTGCACAGCCCGCTATAACACAACATTTTGGGTTCAATATTGGATATACCGTACAGCTTTATTTTTTTATTCGTTAGAAACCTAACTTTCACACCTGCTGTCTTAATCAAACTTGGCACAGTTCGTGCACAAACTTAGTGAACATCTCACTCGCCTCCAATATCATCGTTCCAGCAGTCCTACGTTTACAGCGACGAGCAAAGTAAATTTCCCACTCAGAGCAATTATGGTGGCGGCCGTCTTTATTTATTATTTATTTATTTCAAAATACTATCAGTCTCTATTGAGACTATGATAGGGTGGGTATACAAGAGTTGGAGCGATTTTTCGGAAAATCGCTCCAACTCCTTTTTTGGCTGCAACTAGAGAATTTACCCCTAATAACGACTCAAACTCAATATATAAGAAGTGGAGAACAGCTAAATGCCTTTCTTAGGTTCGCCCCAGCACTCATGCAATGTCACCCTCAACGTATCGGCTCAAGAAGCAAAAGTTTCGTCCTCGCGCGCTTCCGCCGCCACAACTTGGCATACGAAAAGGCGCCGCAGGCTGCTGAACGCGCCTCACGGTCGAACGCCAGCTCCTCCGCTAGCGGCGCTGCGCGCGTTTTTCAAAGCGCCCCCTATAGTTCCCGCACGGAGTGTATAGAAGACTTCCACAAACTAGGGAAAGTACCCTTCATGAGAGATAGGTTAAATACATGTTCTAAAATGGAGCAAATATATCGGAACAAGCTTTATTAATATAATTGGCTATACCGTCTATTCCCGTTGAGAACTTAGGTTTTAATTTTTTTATCGCCTCAAGAACTACTGAGACATCGACAGTAAAAGCAAATAAAAAGTCTGTGTTGTTAATGTTGTCTGAAGCACTGGCAGTTCTAAAACTAGAATAGCAGTGACTAAAGTAATCAGAAAAACGATTAGCTATGTCAATTGGCGAGGACATATAGCCAGTTGATTCACGTTGGCCGGCCGCAAGTCTACAAGCCAAAATGGAAAGGCTGGAAAGGTTGCCGCCGTCGGTCATAGATGGCGGTAGTTGTCCAGAGTTTTGTCCCATCCTTTGTTTGCTGGTGGACACGATCCTGGAGAAGCTAGCCCTGAACAGCTCCGCTATAACAAAAAAAGGATTGTTTTTAGGAACGGTGGTTGAAACGTTAAAAATTAAAACCGTAAATAACCGAAACGAAAGCCATATCAACACGAAACGTTAAACGTAACTGTAACCGAAACGTTTTATTTTTCGGTTTGAGTCTCTGATTCTTTCCCGTTTCACGATCGCCAATCGCGCGATTCGCTTGCGTGTTCCCCTCGACGAGGTAACGCGCGATTTTACGCCTTGAAGCAACTTACTCAACGCGTTTTTTTTTTCTTTTTTGCTCGCTCGGATACAAACTTTACGTGAAGTTTTTTGTTTTTTTTTGCACCGGTTTTTGTTTTTAAATATGTCCGCGCTCGGAGATATTTCATGTTACTCAGTTAATAGATTTCCGCCCTTACGCATAACCCTGATTTCCTACTTTCGACTGACTTTATGATAAGCGCCCTAAAGGCACGATCACATTGGCGTCGCGGAGGCCTGCGGCGCGCCGGTCGGCGCTGCCGTTTGCCGACCCAAACCTGTTTTCGGCTTCAACGGCGCGACTTACGGCGCCGCAGAGTCAACCGCTCCGTGCGCGGTTCAGAACTGGGCGCCGCTCGCCGCAGAAGAGAGGAGCAATTGGGAGGAGGCGTAGATAATGACGTCGCGATGCCATGGCAACGCTCAAGCCGGTCCTCGGCGCGTCTTTCACGTTCCGAAGGACGTGTTTCGTGTCGTCTTCTCTCCCTATTTCCCCCCGATGCCTTTTTCAACGGAGCGGTTCCTTGAAACTGTGCGACTGCTTTCCTTTTTATATGACAAGGCGCAGACAGACTACCTAGATAAGGACGCTAATAACAACCGCTGGGAAATTTTAGGTGAGGAATTCGGAATTACGAGTGAGTTTCTCCGTGGCACTTGTTGCATGTCGTCTGTGTTGTGACGGATGTCGTGTTGATTTTGTGACACTTTCGAAAGTAGCCGTCATCTCTGGCGCGCCGCCGGATCAGCAAAGCACCGGCGGCGCGCCAGACCTGTCCTGTCCTTCGGTGTTTCGGTAGAACCAACTCGGCCGGACCCAAAACCTGCGCCTTCTTCCCTTCAGAGCGCGGCGACGTCCCAAGATCAACGAGCAGACTAGGATAATCACATTCACGCTGATCACCAGGTCATTATGGTTTCCTACCATGTAGGCAGCGAGTGCGGAACGAAAGAATGTAACGAAGAGCAGACGACGAAAAAGAGGGAAATCCGACAGGAGGGCAGATCGCGGGATCCAGTGCTGTCACGTGACGCCTGCAAAACGGAGGCCAATGTGGACTTCTCGTGTTGGGACGCCGGACGGCGGTGCCGCCCGGCGGCGCCGTTCACGCTAGTGCGGTGAGGCCTTAAGAGTCCGGTCGCGGGTTTTCGTCGACGTCGACAACTTCTATTCTTATAAAACCAACTTGCGGCGGCAACAAAAAACAAAATCATTGTTTTTGCTTTTGGTACGATACGAAAAAAAACCTTAGAATGGTCAGACAATGCTCCTAACGGTGAATTTCTGAGACTTATTTTCCTACTACTTTTCGCACGACCACCCCACTTGGCTGTCGTGCTTTTACATAGTTTTTGTTCGTTTGTTTAAGCGAATTAGAGGTGTTGTTTAGCATCGTCTTCTGTTCACGTGGGCGCAATTCACGGCGCGTATTGACAAGAAGAAACGATTTCTCTGCGGTCATCCGTTTTGTAGCAGCTTTCCACTGGGCAGTGTGCACATGCTGCAGCGCGTGGATGTCGCGACTTCTGATAATGGGGGAAACATTCTTGCGTGCCGACTTGGCTGGCTAGGAATGGCTTCAAGCGCTTCTGTCGTATCCAAGGTGAAAACAAAGTGTTTATTTCTAGATATCAAAACCCTCCAATCTATTCTATTCAGAAGGGGTATATTTATTTGTTTTTTAATGAATATCAGATTGATATCTGTTAAAGGGTAACTGCGATCGAAAACGCCATCAAACTAAATGACTGGAATCGCTTTAGTGGCACGAAAGATGATCAAAGCCGAAAAATTACGTCAAATCGAAGCCGCGTACTCCACTAAATAACGGTTAAGAGTTGAGTTTGTTGGTACACACGTGTAAAAATATCAGCTTTAACTTTAGAATTATACTTGAACACGAAGAAAGAAAATACAGGAGAGGACAAATAGCTAACTAATAATAATAATAGTAATGATAATAATAAACTTTTATTCGGCGGCGCCACCCTCAGACCATCCGATCTTAGCGGTGACATTTCAGTCGATGAATCCTCCCGTACCGACGGCAGCAGGGAGGAGATTGTAGATTTCGCACCCTTCACCAGTCAGCTGGCATCAATCAATGCCACTCTTAACCAGCTCCTTTCATTGAGGACAAGTGTGGAGACGCTGTTGCCTGTTCCATCTAAGGTTGATCAGTTGTTGGCCTTAAAACCAGCTGTCGAAGAGCTTCGCAACACGGTCCAAGGATTACAAACGACCGTTGACTCTTTTAGCTTGAAGTACGATTCCGTGCTCGCTCTGGCTATGACAAATGAAGAGGCAGTTAAAGAACTTCAAAAGGAGGTTAACACGGTTAAGGCAACAATGAGAAAGCAGTCGGAGACCATTGAGAGACTGAAAGACGAGCTTAATGACATGCAACAATACAGCCGTCGTTCCAACATGGAACTGCATGGTTTTCCGCTCTCTCATGGTGAGGATCTAATGAAGGTCATAAGTGATCTCGCTAGGCCCCTTAACCTTCCAACACCTCAGTCGTCAGATATCCTGGCAATTCACCGTCTGACCAAAAAGCCGGACTCAGTTCCGGTTATTTTGATTCGCTTCGCCTCTGTCACCCTAAAAGACGCTTGGATGGCGGCACGTGGTAGACTTCACAGGCTGTGCCAATCAGAAAACCAACCAAAGCTATTCTTCAACGACAACCTTACATCTGCGAATAAGGAGCTTTTTTGGCTGACGAGGACGGGGGCTAAAGGAAAAGGATACCGTTTTGTGTGGACCAAGAACTCTAAAATTTTTGCTAGGAAAGCCGAAGGCGCACCAGCCATTCGAATCAACACAAAAAACGACCTTCTGCTACTGGTGTAAAACATGACAACTTGTTTTTCTGTTCCAGACATTAGTTCATTTATTCAGCTTTTGGGCCCTCTTTCTAATAACTCTTTAACACTTATTCATGTAAATATTCGAAGTTTTCGTAAACACTGGGATGAGTTTCGTGCAGTAATTAATACCTTTACCGCGTCGATAGATGTTTTCGTTCTAACTGAAATTGGTTTGTCATCTTTGCAATGCAATCAATTTATTCTCGATGGATATAAGGAGTCATTTTACACCCGTGATCATGGTAGAGGTGGTGGGATTGCTATATACGTTAAAGATAAATGGTTACTATCGCCTCTGAGCATATCTCTTGTCCATGCAGAAACACTGGCTGTTGAAATTTCTTTGGCAGATTTTTCTTTATTTTTGTTCGCGGTTTACAGGCCTCCCTCAGAAAATGTTTCGCTCTTTCTTGCTGAACTAGATGCTGTGCTTAACCAGTTTCTTACGGAAGGACAATTTTGCGTCATTGGCGATTTAAATATCGATACTCTCAAAACCTAATAAATCAATAGTTTTTGATTATCTGACTCTGCTCTCAAAATATGGCATTGAAAATATTATCACCTTACCCACAAGAGAAGCACTTGTGGTTCAAAAATTAGTAGTTTCCTGTATTGACCATATCAATATTCGTGCTCCGGATATGTCTGTAAAATCCGCCGTAATTACTCAGAAACTATCCGATCATTACTTCGTTGGATGTCGTTTAGACGCTCAGGTACCCGAAGAGCAAGGAACCAGGCGCGATTGTTCGTGGATTTCAATAACGGATACGGTACAATTCGATGCTTTGGTCGCTGCCTTTGACTGAAACGAACTCCTGGTGTCCATAGAACCTTCCAATGTTTATAAAGCTTTCGTCGAGTTATTTCAATCCTTTTATTGTGCCGCCAAAAAAAAGGTTAATTTCAAACGACGGTCGTATAAGCCATGGTTTAATTCTGATATTATGACTGCAATCAAAGAAAAAGATACGTTGTGGTCACGTTCCCGTCGTTCACCAAACAATTTGCAGTTAAAAGCAGAGTATCGAAGCGCTCGGAACAAAGCTAATGCAATTATACGGTCTGCCCAACGATGCTCCTTTCAGCGAAGATTCTTTGAGGCAAGATCGAATCCACGTGAAACATGGAAGTTGATTAATTATTTTACAGGGCGCGGAGAAAAGGCTTCGCTTCTTGACTCCCTTCAAAAACACTTCGGCACAGATCTGCAATCAGTAGTAAACGACTTTAACAAACTTTTTGTATCGTCATCGGGCTTTGCGCGAGACAGTGATTTTAAACCGCTTGCCTCGAGCGCAAGTATTAGTCTATCAAACTCGGCGTTTCTTCCTCTTCTCATAATAGAAGAATTACACTCCATTTTGTTTTCTTTAAAACGCAATAAATCTCCTGGTGTTGATACAATTCGTATTAATGATCGCTGCCGAAACTTTGGACATGTTCAGCACGTACTTCTCACCATGATAAATCAGTTCTTGGTCTCTGGCGTCATTCCAATTGAACTCAAAACAGCACTTGTGAAGCCTGTTCTCAAGGGAGGATCGCCTAACAAGCCTGAGTGCTATCGCCCTATTTCTGTATTACCTTGCATTGGAGAAATTTTGGAAAAGCATTTGTATCTTGTAATGTCCAGCTTCATTGAAACTCACAACATCCTGTCGCCTCACCAGTATGGTTTTGTTGCTGGAAAGGGCACTCAACCACTGCTGGAAGATTTTTCTGACCTACTACACAGTGCTTTTGATCGAAACTTATGTTCATGTGCAATTTTTCTTGATGTCGACCAAGGCCTTTGACACGGTCAGTCATAAGATGCTTCTTTTTAAACTGCAGAATTTCGGTTTCCGTGGACCATTTATTGCATTGCTTAAAAATTTCTTTCTTGACCGCTGCCAAATCGTATCTATAGGAAATTTCAAAAGAGCTCGGCTGATGCTAAAAGCCGGTGTGCCCCAGGGATCGGTTTTGTCTCCATTGTTATTTAATCTTTTTGTTAATGATATCTCAACAAGGCTCACTAGTTGCAAAATTTTTCAGTATGCGGATGATACTTTACTTGTCTCTAGTCACATTAATTACCGCAATGCTGTGCAGTTATTGCAACATGATTCTGCACGTCTAATGGACCGGTTTTATGACAATTATATTACTATTAACACATCCAAAACCAGACTTGTTTGCTTCAGGAATCCGCTGAAGAGTGAAGAATTGGACTCATCATTTATGTTACACAGATCCAGCTGCCTTGATTGTACATGTAGCTCCCTGAAATATGTTGACACTGTTAAGTACTTAGGCATTTTCTTTGATTCAGATTTGTCGTGGTCAACGCATTTAACCCATGTTTCTGGCAAGCTTCGCAGTGTGTGCTGCTTACTTTACAATAATAGGGTGTTTATGCCATTTGCCGTTAGAAAATCAATTGCTACTGCTCTTGCTTATAGTATACTAAGGTATGGCATCACATTATTTGGTAACTGTACAGAAATATGGCAAACTAAAATTGACCGCATCCTTAGGAATTTGTTAAGAAGTGTTGGTTATCATTATGATCTTGCACCAGAAGCTGACATTTTTGAGGCTCTACAACTACCTAACTTCCATTAACTTTTTTTGCAATGTGTTGTTCTTTCTCATTTCTGGTGTAGCAAATTTAAACATCCCTTTGTGCCCCGCAGAGATTTGCGTACCTGGGATCGCTTCATAATCCCCCGGTGTTTCACAAGATATGGTAAGCGAGAGCGCTCTTATTATGTGCCATACATTTTTAACCGACTCCCCGACCACTTCTTTGAAGCTACAAATAGGAGAAAATTGAAAAATCTATTGAACAGTTTTACGCTTTAATTCATTGTACAATTTCAATAATGTACTGTTGTGTTATATGTTGTATCTAATATGTTTGCTGGGATATTGTGAGTAATTATTTTCTGTTTCTCACATAGTGCGATAGATGTTTTAAATGTGTGCTCTACGGACTTCTTTTATGCTATCTGTGACATTCCATTTGCTGGGTTCTGTCCTTCAAGCCTCTACTGGCTTCGACCGACCCGTCACCTTATAGTGTTATGAAGGTATCTAAATAAATGAAATGAAAAAAAATTATTATAAGAATGAGCAAATACTTGTGCAGGTCTGCCTAAGCCGAGGGAGTCTTGTGAGGCATGACCTTGCAGTACAACACGATCCTAATAGAAACAGCAGGTCAAAACAGGAAAAAACGAAGTACGCAAAAACATTCACTAAATGTCAACTGTATATCTATCACACGGAAGTATCATGAAATAACTTTTTGAGATTATTTTTGAGCCTATGGTTAGAATTAGTTAAAATATGTTGTCTGGTACCCGATTAAAAATCTTTGGCACATAAAGGGACCTATGGCTTTCTCCACAATAAGCATAGATTCGACAAATTTTATAGCGAGTAGTGTTCTTAAACGTACGTGGGACCACCGGTGTCCATGAGGATTCAACACGCTGTGGCACAATCTGTCATTTACCAAATCAAACACTAAACGCATAGCAAGTGTTTCTAGAGCTTCGTTGAAGAATTTGCTTGCTGCTGATATATGGGTAGGACATTCCGCACACTGATGGCTTCGGTATGCTTCGAATACGCTGTAGCGAGCGAAATTTCATGTAGCACTGAAAGCCACGGCAACATGGGAAACTATATCTAGCAGGTACCCGGGGAACCGCTAGTAATTTTATACGGAAATCTTCCCCCAAGTGATCACACTCCTGCTCTTGCCTGGGCGCATATAAAGGAGTCGAGTGATAAAAATTTCGTGCGCCTACCACCCTCTCAGCTCAGAAACGCAGGGGCGTTTTTCAGCTGGGTGCGCTGACCAAGGCTCAGTCTGCGGAAGGATATCCCAACAAGGAGCCATAGATGGCTATATAAACTGTAGAATAGCGCATAGCCGCTATAGCACGCCATCTAAAGACACCCATACGGTAGGCCATAAAAATTCCATAGAAAAGACCAAATAAGGCGCTGTGTACGGCTAAAGCAACTAAGTAAATAGGCAGCTCTAATACGCTGGCTAAAGAGACCCAGACATAAAGGAATACAAAATTATTTAGCTTATTATTGAACAATTTATAGATTGCTGTATCTAACCAGCGATAAGCAACAAAAAATTTAAACGCACGCATAGGAGACACCATAATAAAAAAAAACTACACAAAACAACTCCACGTGCTGAATAATGTTGATTGGGGTGATGTTCTGGTGGTGCTGATGATACTGATTTTATTGTTGAGAGGTAGTGCAGATGGTGCTGATTTTTTTTATTACTCGTACGTAGCGCTGAGTTCCGGGTTGCGTTTCGACTTTTATTACTGTTTTATGGTCGTTTAAATTCAGAGCCAGTGGTTTTTCTACCGGATCAGCTTGAATCCGCTAGAAGCCTTTGGAACGGATCTCCACTGCTTAAGTCAACGGTCCATGTCAGAAAAAGAATGTGTGGTATGGAACGTGGTTATATACGCATTTGAGCATTTGACCGCAGCGTCCTCTCGTCTATAAACGTTGAGCTAATGTATGCAAAGTTTAACGCGATTATATACGCATTTGACCGCAGCGCCCTCTCCTGTATAGACGTTGAGCGGCTGCAACGCCACTCAACGTTTCATCCATGACAGGAATCCCAGCTCTTGTGTTACTACCACGTCTCAGAGCCCCCTACTCGTCCCGTAGTCGTGGCCGAGTGGTTAAGGCGATGGACTAGAAATCCATTCGGGTCTCCCCGCACAGGTTCGAATCCTGGCGACTGCGCAAACATTTTTTTTTCTTTTTATGTGAGCTCGGACGCCGGCCGGACGGGCAGACCAACAGATGGACGGACAAGGCTACACCCTAAGGAGCTTCGCCCTCAATAACTAAACGCAGCCGTAAAAGCAGCTGTAAAACTTATTTTCTCTGGCCTACAACGTGCTTTTTTTTATATGGGTAATCCATTCTGTCAAAAATTCTGGTTTTCGTTTGTATTGCATGTTACCAGAAAAAAATCTAACTTGTGTCTCATGTGTTAATAATGTCGCGAAATAATTCTAAAGGGTACTGCTAAAAGTACAAACATTATTACATTACACATTTAGGAATGTTTGTTGAAGACCAGGTGTGCACTGCGTAGGGACGCCAGATGGAGGCAAATTACTAAGGCAAATAATTGGCATTTGATCGACTGCCCGATTGTGCTGTCTGCAAACTGAGTGGTTGAGCGCTGCTCATTTTTCTCCAGTTTACTCTGTGGCTGCCATGATTCCTTCCATCGTAAGCCCCAGTGCGACCGATGTTACCAGCCGAGCGGCCCTTTAAGCAACCCCGAAGGCACAACGTGATGGCCATCTTCCTCTGCGTGCTCATCCACCGGCTCTTGGAGTAGAGTGTAGGAAGTGCAACGATTTGTCTTTCATATCAACACATAGAAGAGAAACATCAAATTTCTGTAGGACCCAACATCAAACTAAGCCTAATATTCTCTAAAAATAAGGTGTATTGCGGGCAGCTTCAGGATTCATTTCAGTCGAAAATTTCGCAGCCAGAAAGGAAATCCCTATTTTCTTTCTAGCTGCAGTATGTTATTCACTTATATAAATTCTACGTGCGTTCACAACGTCAGGTGTCGTTCTGACGAAATCTGGCTTTGGCAGTCGTGGACTCGTAGATAAATTTGGACTGTTTTTTGTTTTATTTTATTTCAGCAAACATCCTGTTCGTTAACTTTCCTACTTTACCCCGGACTCCAGCGTAACACCTTCAAAAAGCTTCAGCTTCCTTCGATGCCGAAGAACACGCTTCACTTTAACCGCCCCTTCCCCTCCCTCATAATCAGATGCTTCGCCTACCGGCCTTACTATTAGCAGAGCTGGTAAATTTGTTCCACTTTGAAGATGTTGTGATTGACGGGCGTATGCTCTGGTGACGGGGAGGGCGAGGGAGCTTATTCCGTTTTATATAAAAATGGCTCAGTGGCAATAACATTTCACCAGGATCATTTGACGGGCTTGTTGGTTATGCATTACGCAAATAAAGGTAACGCATATACGAGGGCAAGTAGAAAATGCATATGTAAGTGTAACTTGATTTTCATACTGATTTTCTTGTTTCCTAATTTTATATCAAAACCAGTTTTCGTCTTTTTTCGTCGTTTTTTTAATTTTATATACTTACTTGCACTTCTGCTTTATCTTTCTCTTTTTTCAGTAAACATCAGTCGCAAATCAGCGCTTGCCCGTGTGTCTGTTCCTTTACTTGAGATTATATTTTACGCTATCTTCATTTGTGAAACAAAACTTCAGCTCTGTCTTCCGACTTCGCTTTGTTGGACTTTCTTTTTCTCGTGTCGTCGAATTTTTCGTACGATATTATAAAACTCGAGATGGAAGTCAAATATTTTTCTGCTTCTGAGCATAAACATTTAGCTTAGTGACACCGAGTTGTAACTCCTTAAGCAATTTTTCAAAATTCCTTGGAGCCATTCGTAGATTTCCAATTTAACAATATTTCATTATATTTTTGTCTAACTAATCATTTCCTGTAGAGTACTGCAGACGCTTCCGAGCCTGAGAAAGACTGTACAGTGCAAAAGGCCCAAATGAAAACTATTAGAAACAGCAATTTAACAAAGCACGAAAACAAAATGTAGCATAGAAGAAATCAAGGTCATTATTTACAAAATGTTTTCAAACTGACGCGAATCCTAAACTCACAATGAATATTTACACTTTTGTACTATCAACAGTAATTTTGGAAACTTGTTGCATACAGTAATTGACCTGAAATAATAAAACTTTTAAATGTATCCTTATATGCGCGAAACTCTTTGACCATTATTGTGCTCTTTGAACGATTGCTTTCTCGCGACAATTAAGTTATGCAAAACGAGAGATTTAGTTGAGTTAAACCCCGATAGAGGAGGTTAGAGTGAAAGGCTCCCGAAATCACCGGTAGGGCCCTATTTTCCAAAATAGTATTATATCGCTAGGTTGGCCACTCTTATGTATAAAATGACAACGTAAGTCAGATTTATATGTAAAAAAATCTGGCTTTGAGAAGCACTATAGTCGAACAACCATGAGCATTTTCAATGATAAATAAAAATGAAAATCGAGTGGTCACCAGATGCTTTTATTTGGAGGGAATAACTGTGACGGGAATCAAATCAAGGTTGAATGCAGTTCTTGGTGACTCAACCCCTTCGTTTTTCCACCATGGGATTTTGGGTTTCCGAATTCAACCGTGGTCGTACGGACACAGAAGATGAACCATATAAAAGGACGTCGAAAAACAGCTGCCACACCAAAAATTCTGAAAACAATCGATGACTTTTTTAGAAGACCGCCGCATAGAAGTACGTAGATTTAAGGAAGAGGTGGGTATCTCTTCTGGACGAGATTCCCTTATTCTACGCAATAAATTAGGATTAAAGTAACTTTTTTCCAAGAGGGATGCCTCACTTGCTCAATCCGGAGTAAAAACTCGTTCGAATCCGAACATGAGCCGACAGTTTGCAAGTGTTTTAAGCATATTGAACAAATACAAAGCGAGCATTTGTACCTGTGGACGAGACCTTGGTCCACCATTATAAAGAAGAAACAAATACTAAATGGAAACATTAGACTGGGCTCTTTGAATCGGCTCCGAAGAAGGCAAAGACCATTCAGTCACCTGGGAAGGTAATGGCATCAGTTTTTTGGGACGCCAAATAAATTTTGCGTATTGATTGTTTAAAAAAAAATGTGACTGGCCAATACTGCATAACACTTCTGGACAAGCTGAAACAAGGAATTCAAGAAAAACTCCCGGGAATGCTGAAGAAACAGGTGTTGTTTCACCACGAAAAGCGCCTGCCCATTCAAGTGCAGTCGCACAGAAAAACACTGACAGGATTAAAGTTCAAACCCCTTCCGGATACACTATATTCACCTAATCTGCCTCCCTCTGACTGCCACATATCCACAATACTCAGGACCTTCCTGGCTGGAAAAAAATATCTGTCGGATGAAGAAGGGAAGAAAGCTGTGAACAGTTATTTAGGGGATCTCGAAGAACATTACTTCCCGGAGGGGATAGCAACGCTAAAGAAACGCCTGACCAAGTGAGTCGAGCTTCGCGGGGATTATGTCGGATAAACTCGGAGCATAACTTAAATCAAAATATGTGTTGTTTTCCTTTTTTCCGCAAAGTTTTCAATCTACCCTCGTATTGGGCACGACAAATCTTGCCTCTTTTCAAAGCGGTTAGCTTGAAGCATTTCAAGACCTAATAATCTCATTATTTCAGCGACGCTATCAGTTTCCTTTTATACAGTTATCAGTTCTCTTTTATACAGAGGGGTGGTAATGCATAAAGTTGCCATTCGTGGAGCACGTACAAGGCTAGCGGTTGCGGTAAGGAGCAAGCTAGATTTTTACGCCTCTTTTCTAGTCCCAGCCTTCTACCTGTTCCACGAGTGGCAACATTCGTACACTGCTACGCTTGTCACGAGCAGAAAGTCTTTCATAAAATTACTTATTAACTGGATTTTGATAACGCTGAGACATTTCCTAATTGGAACTGTAACACCATTTTTATTACTTTAAAATATAATTATCGAGGTTTAATCAATTATCCCACTTACTGGAAAAAGTAGCCACCCACATAATGTCCCTCTGACCGCAGAGCTCACTGGCACAAACCGCACAAGTCGCATAAAAAAACATAATCATGGTTTCTTTTAAAAAAAATCTTTAAAAAATAAAAAGCACCAAATATATACGTATATATACAGTTCAATAATTACGCTGTGAGACACATCAGGTCAGTTCGATTCGCCTGAACTGGCTGAGCTAGTTCCGCAGTGCAAGAACTGGCGCATTCGATTCAACCGGAAATTGCACGACCGCTGCACTGGCGCGTTTGATTCATCCTAGTTCTGAATGAGTTCAGTCCCAGTTCAGCAAATGCTTGCACCGGCTCCGAAGCCAGTTCAGCGTTCGTGCTCTAGAGACGACGAAAGCAGACAACGAAAGCAGACGACTCTTCTCTTTCTTTCTCGCTGTGCTCGCTCATGTAAAGCATGTTTGTTATACACAATAACGTAGAAACTGAAGTCTTCCCACTCGAGGACGAAAATGGTATACCCGTAGTGGACGGAAACGGGATGGTGTACGGAACCAAGGGTAGGAATTATCTCGAATTAGATGCATTAAAAATCGTAAGAAGGCTGCATAGGCTTGCTTACGCAGCCTTGCTTACGTGTGGTGAATGACTTGCTTAAGCCAGTCATTACCTCTCGATTATACATCGATGTTTACAATGTTCGTATTCTATTCTTTAAGACGGGGAACGAGTTACGCTCGTCAATGACTCCGAGCCGGACGCAGACGCAGCTGTCCTGCAGCCTGCGTGTCCTCCCACAACGGACGTCGACAAGCCGCTGTAGAGTGCCGTGAAGACTAAGTCCTTTATCGGCTTCTATATGGAACTAAAAGAGTGTCTGAGAACAAAGGGGGGTTTCAGGTATGTCTTTGTCAGGATATCTTATAATAAATGCTAATATGTAGTAACCATAATGTTTAGGAATAAACGAGCCCTGTGGCAGCAGCTGGCCGACACCATTGTCGGAGAGTGCGACAGCGTTGTCACTGCTGACCAGGCCGAGAGCAAGTGGAAGTCTTTAAAAAGAGCCTACAACAACGCCAAATCAAGAACAACTTGTCAGGCCTTTCTACGTTGCATTTCGAATACGAGGAGTTCATACGTTCACTAATTCTTAATATCGGTCATCACTCGTAAACGTGCTGTTTCTGTGGCTTAGTGAGCTTCGAGACAACCTCGAGAAGAAGCACCACAATGCACCAACCGTGTTGTTGGCGCCTGGAAGTGTGCTTGAGAAGGAAGGAGAGACCAAGTCAGTACCTAAAGAAACGTATAATAAACGTAACATTAAACAAAATTATTTCAGCACCGAGGTTGAAACCTCCCGAGGGACAGAGGCAGGACCCTCCTCCCTTGCCTCAGGGCTGGCTCCGCCCTCAAACCAGCGTGCTCCGGCTGGCACACCGAGCAAGAGAAAGAGAGAAACCGCCCTGGACTCGCTGCTCAAGGTTTTCGCCGACATGGAGGCCAGTCGCAAGCAGCGACACAAGGACCGGATGGCTCTTCTCGGACGCCTCGTGACTGCCATCGAAAAGAGACGTGCTTCATGCACTTCACTGCACTTCACTACAGTTTGACTGTTTCGCAGGCCGTTTTAGTTTTAACTTTTACTATTTCGACTGGTGCACAATTGCGCCGTACAGTAAATTTGTTGAAATTGTCTTGCTGGTTTTGTTTGCCTCTCCTCTGTAGTTCCCTGATTCGTTCTTAATTTTTTTAAATTATTTCCGAGTTTTGTAGCATGTATTTTTTTACCGCCATATCTAGTTTGTTTTCTAAAGTTTTGTTGATTGTTAGCCTGAAAATAGCATAAGGAACAATGTTTCGTTTTAGGAGTCAATGGCACTGACTACCTGTGCGTGCCCCCATATATGTGTTCAGCGATACGAATGTAGTAGGATATTGGATCTAAATATTACAGTACGCCGAAATGAAGGAAAGAAATAACCCGTTACTTTGTTTAATCGGGTTTTCATGAAGTCAGTACCTTTCATTTTTCAAAGCTCAAGTACCATCTTCGTATGTTCATAGACACACACACACACACACTAAAAAAAAAAGGCGAATACTATTTTTGCAAGAGCAGGTGTAGATATCGCTTCCTAACATTCGGCCTTAGCAATGGCCTCTCAGATCCGTTCGGAGAGACTCCTTGTGGCGTCGTCCGGTTATATCGCGTGGTCGTCGCCGTTGGTGACTTGGTCAGGCGGGCGGGCGTTGTTCAGGTCATCGAAAAAGTCTCTCTCTGCATTACAGAAGTTGTGGAGAACGCAGGCGCCCATAACGACAAGGCAGCACTGTCTGATGCTGACGCTGTCGACTAAATACATTCTCTGAAATCGCTGCCCGAGCTGCCCGAAAATATTTTCAATTATCACTCCTTGTTGACCGTGCTTCATTTTATACGTAGTCTTCCAAGTCGGCAGGGCCGCTTTTGAAGACTTGAAGGGAATCGTGACGTATGGCAGCAGGGGATAGGCCGAGTCCCCCAGCAGTACCGACCCGCACACTTGGCTTCCGAGTCCTCGAAGACGGGGCTCTCCTTCAGGATGCGGGCGTCGTGCGCTGAACGGTGGAACCCGATGCAGACGTCAATGAATCGATTTTGATCATCGCAGATACCCAGCAGAACAATGGAATGAAACTTGCTCCGATTGTAGTAAGAGTTCGGAGACTCCGTTGGTCGCAGGATTTCTACTTGGAATTCATCAATCGATCGTTTTGTGGGGCCCTTTCCCCTTAGTCTTCCTCAGGAAGCCGGCTTGGCTCCTCCGACGTGTTTCCTGGTCAGGCCAGGTGATTATTTGTGCGCTGATATTGTTCAGAAAGTTCAGCACTCTTTCAATACAGAGGTGAACGGAGGACTCCGTTATGTCAAAGCGATCCGCAATCTGGTACATTGTGGCTCTCGTGCCTAAGTAACTAAGCACAATCAGCAACGTCTTCTCCGCCAAAATGTGCGGTCGTCCCCCAACGGAATCCGGGTAAAGCGCCGAAGCTTCATGTCGACCAGCCAAAGCCGCGTGTGTCTCTCTCGAAAGCCTGAATAAGCGCCTAAATTCGAAATCGAAGTAGGTGTCGACCACCTTTTCGTAGTACAGGGAACCCTGCCCCTGTCAGTCCGTGCCGAAACAATCGAGGCAAGGACGATGATGTCGTCAAGCTCATCATCGCTTTCGCCTTCGATGAGCGCTACTGCTGCCGCCGGTAGGTTTTGACGGGACTTCGTCATCCTGATCTCGCGAAGGTACCCAGGTGTACGTGGTCGATGAAATGCCCATGAAAGCGATCGCAGCACGAAATCAGACGATATAAAATGCAGACATGTTTCATTGGATGCTGCACGCACTTTGTAATAGAATGTAAAGAAACATACATGTAAAATATTTTTGTCAAAGAAAGCAATATAAAAATACCGCGAACGATCTTATCATGCGCTAGCAGACAAAATTTCATGGCGACACAGCCAGACGGCAAAAGCAGACGACGCCTTGCGCATCCGTTTTATCGGTACTCCGGATGTCGATCACAGCGCCAGTCCTAACGCGGCGCCTGCACTGGTTCTGCGCTGCCGCTGCACGACTCCTGCACTTCTCTGAAGTCGCACAAAACTAGTTCAGAACTTTCTAGCCGAATGAAACAGACCTATCGTGAATTAGGAGAGAAGCCGAAATTAACACCTGTAGTAACAAGTGAAGTCCAAAATATAAGTTGGTTCCAGTTTCGTTCCTGATTCAAAACGTGCCTGCTGGCGAAACTAGTGCCTCCTTTTTGTGTGTTGTTTTCAGGATAAAGAAATGACGTGCGCGCGCAGAACACTAGCTTCCTTCTATAAGCGGGAATAATTTGTATCGCCGAGCGAAGCCAGCAGACAAGACAGGCTCCGCAACTGGAACACCCAGCACGCATATCCGTCCTCACTATAACTGCCATATTGTTAAACGAGCCGCGCCACTTATAGAGAGTTGGAGTCGCCAATACTTACGACCTGGTCACGCTCGAGTACCACAGTGACCGCTGAAAAAAGTAGTACTGGTTTGCATTTATTCTGAGAGGTTGCGTTTGTTTCTGAACTCTTCCGTTAGAGAGGCTGTAGTGGAGAGCTTATAACTGGTCGATCGGGGTAACGTTGTTTATGGGCCGCCTTTGCAGTAGGAGCTGTGAGGAGGTGACGAGAGCCTTGATGATCTGGAAACTTCTCCGCCTTTCCTCCTGCTTTCCTCCTCCCCACGCTAAAACGCAGCGCGTGGTCCACTGGCGACAGATCGCCGCCAGTAGGTGCCCGCCTTTGTCGATGCCAAGGACGTCGCAAGCATGACATCGTTGGCCACGATTATTACAGATGTAATAGCATCTAATAAATTTGTAACAGGGAGTGTGATGAAGCAAAATGCGAGACATAGCAGCAAAATAATCAGCGACATCTTCGACTTTACGAGGTCATACTCTGGAGTGACTGGAATTGTGCCTGATTCCTTCACATAGAACGTGAATGTTCCGATATTGTTGACTATTGGTAGATTAAAATCTCTAACAAGGCCCCTAAAGAACTTCTCAGAGAGCATAAAAATATAATTTTCTTTGCTCGTTATTTGCGCTCACTATTCCCTGCTGAGAATACTGTCTTTACTAGTTTTGCATTGAGGAGATTCAGTGCCTGTAGCAGGCACGTAGCCAGGGGGGGGGGGCCCATGGGGCCCGCCCCCATGAGACCCCCCCCCCCCCCCCTGGCTACGTGCCCCATGGGCCCCCTGGCTATCTTCCATTATTGCTGGGACCTCTTCTCCCCCCTCGCCCTAATACAGCATTTTATCATGGCCCCCCAACAAAATCCTGGCTACGTGCCTACCCTATAGTATTATTTTACTGCTGTACGCATCGCAAGTGGTGAAGCGTTTAGATATGCTGGGCGACGCCCTGCAGGCTATGCTTACCGGCTTCACGGAAAACGAATGGAGACTGCGCGGGACACTTTTCCCCAGGTGATTTTTTAAAGAGTAATCGGTTTCGTGCAGTTTATAGTCGCGGGACCGATTGGAACCCATATCAATGGTTACCATTCCAGATTTCTGGAATTGCGCCGAAGCAACGCAACAACAAAGCCTCATCTGGTGACTACGAAACACGTAAGGAGAGCGTGGGCATGTCTCGAAATGTCCGATCACCAGCCATATTGATGCATACCAAAACCTGTAGTGTTTGGGCACCGGATCGATGCAGGCTTCTGGCGTTCCTCGATGACGGGACATCATAAGAAGGGTCCGAAATCCGTACAGAGCGTTCTCTGCAATCAGGGACCTTAGTTTGCCCCAAGGCCCGCACCACCGTGTCCCTTTCACATCGAGGCTCTTCTGCCATTGAATATCTTGAGCGTCCCAAGATCCGCCGCAGCACACGGAAGTGGCATCCTGGTCCGAGCGAGTCCATTTGTTAAGGAATAAATTAAATTATTGAGTTGATTCACTGGAGCAGATTGCCCCTGACATTTAGATGGTGTTATCCACGGCAAGCAGACAGAGCATAAGATTGGAGCACCATATCGGCACTAGCGTCAGCTACTTGTTACTGAGCTTGATACTCAATAACCATGAATCGGTTTTAATATGTTGAGAATACCAGCCAGCGCGCGGATTTTATACTGGGGTGTACTTGCCTTCAACGCGGACCTTATTGATTCAACTCCTTGTTTTTGAACACACAAAAAACAAAGGCTCTTCCCGACAGAAAATGGCTCACGCACGTAGTGTGTACTGAGTACCTTCTGATGTGGCTCGTTGATATGGAAATTAGAAGAACCCGGAATCGATTTATTGATGCCAGATGATGTTATAGCATGACATGCTTCAATGTTTATGCTGCGGCAGTCCGAAGTAATTTGTCCAAGAATATTGAGACACAATCATTCAGTGTACCCAGTCTTCTGGTAATTAATATTTTATGCTCATTTCTGAGGCAAGATGAGAATGTATAATGTGGCCCTTCTTTCATGATTTTTTCCGCTGCTTTATGAAGAAGGCTTTAGTAGATATCAGACCTCAGCACGCAGGTGCGGGAAAATGTCAAAAATACAGTAAAGACGACCATGTTGCATTTTACATTAAATACGTGTAATGCGCCGTTACATTGAAATGTTCCCCATGAGGTATAAGCTATATTTAATGCATTTATTGTCGAAATGTACGCTATTCATCGACTGGAGAAATGCGCGTGTCAATAAAATATTGTGGTCAGATAATTTTTCCAGCGTGTCTATCCACCAACCGATATCCCGTCCATTGACAAGTTGCAAATGTTTAGAACACGTGGTGCGCCAAATGGTAGGTTTTCTATATATAGAAAACCTACTCTAGATGCACCCACAACGAGGCTGGAAGATTGACGAGGAATGAATGTTACTTGAGAAAAAAGAAACTCGGTTCCCTAATAAAATATAATGCAGTCAGTCAAGTGTTCGAAAATTATAATTGCTTAAAGTTTCGGTTGAATTGTGTCGTGCAAACTTTGCGAAACGTTTTGGTGAAGCCCAAGAATACTGCATCGATCTGTTTCTTGTTACTTACTGAAAATTGCAAAGTCCTGACACGTCGGAAGCGGAAGCGTTGACACACCGTGCAGAAAGCTGTGCTGTAGGTCCGATAATCTTTTTTTTTTCTCTGAAAACTGTGTGACATTTTTGCGCTCCACGTGTTTTAAACATTTGCAACTTGTCAATGGACTGGACATCGGTCGGTGGATAGACACGCTGGAAAAATTATCTGACCGCAATATTTTATTGACACGCGCATTTCTCCAGTCGATGAGGAGCGTAGATTTCGACTGTGATGCATTAAATATAGCAATACTTAATTGGGAACATTTCAATATAACGCCTTATACATTTATATAATATATATTGCAACCCAGCCCTTTTTAGTGTATATTTGGCACCTTCCAGCACCTGCGTGCTGAGATCTCATATCTACTAAAGCCTTCTTCAAAAAGCAGCAGAAAATATCATTAAAGAAGAGCCACATTATACACTGTAATCTTTCCTTAGAAATGAGCATAAAAATATTTTTACCAAAATATTGGGGTACGCTCAATGATTGCGTCTCAACATTCTTGGACAAATTACTTCAGACAGCAACAACATCAACACTGAAATATATCACGCTATAACATCATCTGGCGTCAATAAACCGATTCCGGGTTCTTCTAATTTCCATATCAACGAGCCACATCAGAAGGTACTCAGCACGCACAACGTGCGAGCTCTATTTTCCGTAGGGAACTGCATTTTATTTTCTGTGTGCTCAAAAACAAGGAGTTGAATCAATAAGGTCCGCGTCGAAGGCAAGCACACCCCAGTATAAAAGCCGCGCGCTGGCTGACATTCTCAGCATATAAAAATTAGTTCGTCGTTATTTAGCATCGAGCTCAGTAAGGAGTAGATGACGCCAGTGCCGGTATGGTGCTCCAATCTTTGAGAAGTATGCTCTGTCTGCTTGCCGTGTCTAACGCCATCTATATGTCAGGGGCAATCTGCTCCAGTGAGTCAACTCAAGAATTTAATTCCGTCCTTCACAACTGGACTCGCTCGGACCAGGATGCCTCTTTCGTCTGCTGCGGCGGATCTTGGGACGCTCAAGATATTCAATGGCAGAAGAGCCTCGATGTGAAAGGGACACGGTGGTGCGGGCATTGGGACAAACTAAGGTCCCTGATTGCAGAGAACGCTCTGTACGGATTTCGGACCCTTCTTATGACGTACCGTCATCGAGGAACCCCAGAAGACTGCATCGAACCAGTTCCCAAAGACTACAGATTTTGGTATGCATCAATATGGCTGGTGATCGGACATTTCGAGACATGCCGACGTTCTCATTACGCGTTTAGTAGTCACCAGATGAGGCTTTGTTGTTGCGTTGCTTCGGCGCAATTCCAGAAATCTGGAATGGTAACCATTGATATGGGTTCCAATCGGTCCCGCGACTATAAACTGCAAGAAACCGATCACTCTTTAAGAAATTACTTAGGGAAAAGTGTCCCGCGTAGTCTCCGCTCGTTTTCCGGGAAGCCGGTAAGCATAGCCTGCAGAGCGTCGCCCAGCATATCAAAAGGCTTCACCACTTGCGATACCTACAGCAGAAAAATAATACTAGAGGCACTGAGCCTCCTCAATGCAACACTAGTAAAGACAGAATTCGCAGTAGGGGATAGTGAGCTATATTACCGGGCCAAGAAAATTGATATTCTTATGCTCTCTCTGAAAGTCTCTAGGGAACTTGTTAGAGATTTTGATCTACCAATAGTCAACAATATCTTAACATTCACGTTCTACGTTAAGGAATCAAGCACAATTCCAATCACACCAGAGTATGTCCTCGTAGGGTCGAAGCTGTCGCTGATTTTTTTGGCGCTATGTCTCGCATTCTGCTTCATCACACTCGGTCTTTCAGATTTATTAGATGCTACTACATCTGGCATAACTCTGGCCAACGACACCATGCTTTTCCTTGTTGCGACGTTCTATTCGACGTCTTGTGCTTTGCAAGCCTCTGGCCGCTTCTGTACAAGTCGCCGCTTTGTCGTCCTAGCATGGGTCCTGGGCAGTTTCTCCCTTTCGGTGTACTTCAAAGGCCAATTGACTTCGTGGCTGGTCGCTCGCATTCCAGAACCGATCGTGGACGATATTAATAAACTAGAAACGGCTTTGGATGCCCGCGCAATTCGACCGTGCGTTACCCGAGATACATTATGGAAATCAGACGTCCTTAATTCACACCGAAGTGTAGTCCTGAAAAAATTGGAGAGATCTCTTGACCCGCAGGCGGACGAGGGCACGTTTCATGACTGCTTCACATGCGCTTCAAAGAAAGGCCGGCTGTGCATCGCGGTTAGACAGAATCCATGCATAATGCGCTCTTTCTACCCCAGATTGACTGAGTCAAAGGATCCGCTGGCACTATTCTACGTGGGCGTACCTGTGCGGAAGCACTACCGTCTGTCGATGGCCTTTCGATCTCTCGTTCAAAGAGTCGACGAGACAGATTGGTATCACATGGCCATCATAAGCTGCAGGGCATCTCAACCCAAAGAAAAAATACAGTCGTCAACGGAGTCGCTGAATTTTGTTGGTGTGGCACAGTTTGTATTGCCGTGTTTTGGTGTGTCAGTTTTTGTGTTATTTTTGGAAATGCTCCTTGGGCGCTATTTTGTTCTGCGTGCTGCGAGATCGACAAGAATACGGGCAATGTAAGCATTATGTAAAAAAATGCGAGAACCGACTCTTTGATTCGTTTTTGCAATTGCATTACAGCTGTGCGTTTTTTTTTTTTTGTCTAAGACCTTTCAGTTATTGCTGATAAAGAGTATTCGCTCAGCGGAAGCTCAACCGCGTCTCAATGTTTTGTGCTCTTGAACACTTATGCAAAATGTGTAATTTGTTAAGGACAGCACAGATGCGTGGTGCATTGAAAGTCCACATACAGATCGCTATATAATATAAAGGCACTCAATACTGGGAATCGATTGATTCACTTCATCGTTGCAAGAAATTGTGTTTCTTGCATAGTTTGTGATTTAGCCGCAAGTATGGGGCCTCAAGTGGCCGTGTGAAGCACGCTTCGACATACGGATTGTTATGTTGTTTTTTGTTCGAATTCTAATAAACAAATTAGGAATTCATTGAGTTCCCTTTTTACATACACGCTTAGTGCTATAAGGTCTTGTATGTTGCTCCATATTCTGCATTCCTTTCATGCTGTAACCGGGAAAGTAAAGAAGGACGCTTTGTTAGAAAAAAAAGCAAAAAAGGAGGACTTCCGACGTAGGCATTGAAGAAGCCCGTAAAATTTTGGTCAAAGCGGTGGGGTCTCAATACCGCAACCCCGCCTATATTTGCGACCAAGTCACCCGGAGCGCGCGTACGGGGAGCGCTTCTCCTCAATACGGCTCAAATAGTTTCCCGCCTTCCCAATAAATGGCGCCATTACGCAGGTGTTCAAGACGTGCTAGAAATGCCTTGCTTTATGCGCATGTACACGCCCGGCCCGGTCGGAAATTGATTATGAATGGTTGACCTTTACCGCATTGTTCAACATATTTAGCTAAGTATGAGACTTCCCTTACAGAAATGGCAGATGTGGACTTATATAAAAAAACATAAATATGGATATATAAAAAATTGGGCAGATCTGGCCATATCAAGCACATCAGTTTATATAAGCATTATATAGCCAGATCTGCCCAATTTTTTATATATCCATATCTGGGTCTGCCAAATAGGCGTATATCTGCCTCCCATATCAGGTTTTTTTTTTTTTTTTTTTTTTTTATTCTTGCAGATTTGTTTAAAAAAAAAAAGTCATTAAAGCTACACTTATGCGGTTTCTACGAGTGAGTTATACGCCCAGGGGGACATTACGTGGGCGCTAAGCTTTGCGATTACTCGGCTAATTAATTAAAATTCACTGATGAACCTTTCAATTAGTGAAAATAGACATACGGTTCCAATAAGCAGCTAGCGGGGCGTCGTTCAAAATCCCTAAATCAGTCATTTTCAGAGTCTTTCAGCGCGTGAGAAGCGCACTAAAGTTACCAATCGTGGAACAGGTACAAGGCTAGCGGTTTCGGTAAGGCGCCCGCGCAATTTTTCTGTCTGTTATCTAGCCCCAGCCTTGTACCTGGTCCACGAGTGGTAACTTCAGTGCACTACTGCGCTTCACACGCGCTCAGTCTTCCTAAAAATTACTGGTTTACTGGTTTTGGACGACGCTCAGCAAGTTTCTAACGGAAGCCATATGTCTATTTTCACTAATTTAAAGTTAATTAATGAATTTTAATTAATTTTCCGACTTATCGCAAAGATTAGCAAACTACATCACTCTCGTACAAACGGCATAAGTGTAGCGGTCACGGCTTCTTTTAAAACAAATCTGCAAGATAAAAAGAAAACGGTATTTACCATGCTGGTAGCTGACTCTTCGACCCTCCACAGCGGGAGCAATGGTAAACTGTGCCGCGCTCGGCTGTAGCGAATACCCGGTATCCCGACGATCGTTTCGTCGGCATGAACCGCGAGACAGAGTGTCCGTCAAGTTAGAGAAAGTACGAGCGGGAGGAGAGGGGTACGCCCGCGGATGACCGAGTTTGCGGCACGCATCTCATAGCGGCGAGCAACGGCACTTTTCTACCGTTGTTTGCGTTCGTGCACTCCTTTGCATCGGCTTTTGTCCATTCTTGGAGTAGATGTCCTGTGCCTATCGTTACATAACGCCGATAACGGCGATCGGTTGGCGGCGGCTCCGTGTGCAAGCTCGCCGAGACGCCGCCGTCAGGGGTTCGGTTTGTGCCGTCCGCGAGGCGGTAACCCTTGCAAGGAGCGAAAGTATGTTGGCATGCCGGCTAGGAAACATCATAATATTAAGCCTGAGTCAATGAGAGTTTTCCGTTATGTGATTTATCCACATCTCACGGTTTAGATTATGACGGTAACCTAGCATTGTTTACCAGTATTTCGCAAAATCGTAACAATCTTTCTACAAGCGACCCGTAAAGCCGCTCGTCAAATTTTGGAACGCGTAATTAAGAGTCTGTATTGCTGTTGTTTTTCGGCGACTCGTCAAAACTTTGTCGGCGGCATATCGAAACTTTCTGCTTGTAGCGCAATCGCACCAATGCCGAAACATTCTGCACAATGATTCTCCCGGCTGCCAGGAGATAGACACGGCCTAAGTCTAGAGGTAATCTGGAAGAATACATTTAGGAAAAACGATCAATTGTCACGAAATAGGTTGCAGCGCACTTACGATGACGAAACGCGACTTGAAAGGTGGTATTTGAGGGAGATGTCGACACGGCCATGGCAAAACCACCACTCGAACACAGAAACGAGAAGGTGCCCGTGAAGATTCAACACGATTTAGCCCAAGCTGTCGTTTGTAGAACCGAATACTAAACGCATCACAAAAAATTTTTGGGCTTCTTTGAAGAAATCGCTTGCAAAAGCGGGCATACGCAGCGGCCACACGCCAAACTAGGTCCGGCTAAACGCATTCCGAGATCGACAACGGCTAATGCGTCATCCGTCAAATCTCGTGACCACTTACCTTTTACAACGCTTTCAGCTTAGGGCGAGAGAGGAAAGGATGGAAGGAGAGGCCAAAGCGGGGTTTCACGAACAAAAGGCTTATGTTATGGGGCCACAACAAGGGGATGTGTCACTTGTAACGAGGGTTGACAGTGCTGTGAATGCTATGTGCGGCCTTGGGTGCCAGGCAGGTGCGATGTCCTGATTTGTCACCAGATTCTAGACTGTAGTCACGTCACCCTAACCGGAGACACGACTGGCCTAAAACACGCGTAGCGTCTACCCTGCTGTCAATACCGAGTGAACATACAGCTCTATGAAGTCTAGCTTTTGAACTCAAAACGATGCGAGTTTCAAGAGACTATGTTTTACGCTGTATAACCGACATTATAATTTTAAATGAAAAAATAGACCCGACTATTTTTTGTGCATAATGTTGACAAATAAATAGATAAATAAATATGTATATATATATTTTTACCAATAAATTCAAATCATGTGTACATTGTTTCAAATTTTTTTACGAACGAGTTACACATAAAAGACACCACGGACAGCACATCTTCCGACTTCCAACACACGATAAATCGCCGACGCTCGCGAACGAACGGATGCGATGCTGCGCGAACGGTTTTGAAAGAGCTGCGTATTGTACACCGGGCGCAACGGCTTCCGTTCGAAGGGAAAAGGATTGGGGACGGCGAAGTAGCGTCTTGCATCTTGAGTAAGCTAACGGTTCGTGTTTACCCGCTCAATTTAGCGGCGAAACATGAAATAAATTAGTTTCACTGCCAGATTTCGCTGCAAAATTGACGTCACGTGACATACGTACCAATTCAATTTGTCGCTAAATTTAGCGGGCGGTTACACCGATGGCGACGCCAACACCGCTTAATTTGGAAACGGGTGCCTAAGAGCTGCGACTAAAATCCATTATTTAATTAACTCGCGTTCCGATCGCACTTCGTCATATTGTCACACATCAGACATACAACCAAATTTCATTTGTTTTTCAATCTTCAAATTGCGCAATTGATTAATTGGTCCAAATTCCTTGAATTACTTTACTTTAAGGATGTTGACTATAGTGAACCAATTACATGAGACTCGTGCTATATAGATCAATCAACTAGTGTCTTAGCGAGTACATGTAACTTGTTGCTTGCACGACTGAAACGGGCCCATATATCATTATCAGGTGCTATATTTGCATGCGTATATGGCGATATATAAACGTATTTACGCACTTATACGGACAGATCTGGCAGTATTTGCCCACCTATTTAGCGAAAAACGGCCATATTAGCTCCATTATCTGGCAAAATACAGCCCTCCTTGACTGCTTATATTATCATATCTGGCCGTATATAAAATATATCAGGCCCATATCTGACATTTTCGTACGGGTTTGTCCTCCTCTCACTTTCACTTTGTCTTCCACGGAAACGCAGCTCGGCCTCAAGCATGAGCAGAACATGGAGAGCTTAGTTTCTACAGAAGGTTCATCTCAAGTGGTGGGGAGCTTTTGCAATTTGAAGGCGGGCACCTACTGGCGGCGATCTGTCGCCAATGCACCATGCACTGCGTCTTAGCGCGGCGAGGAGGAAAGCAGGAGGAAAGGCGGAGATGTTTGCAGATCATCAAGGCTTTGTCACCTCCTTGCAACTCCTACTGCAAAGGCGGCCTATAAACAACGTTATCCCGATCGACCAGTTATAAACTCTCTAATACAGCCTCTCTAACGGAAGAGTTCAGAAGCAAACGCAACTGTTCAGTATTTTCAACAGCGATCGAAAAGAGAGAAGACGACGGCGATCACGAGAGGGGGCTTAGGGGAAGCATCAACTTTTATACGCCACGGTGCGAGCTTGAAACGGGCATCGTCCCATTAAACCCATTATCCATGCTGTAACCAGTAATATCGTCCAGTTATTTTACAAAAGATTTGGTGCCGAAACTCGGGAACTCGTCGCCTCATCAGCGGCCCTTACCAGAACCGGAGGACGATCTGACGACATGAAACGGGTCAGAACAAAACGGACGGCTCGTCGCGGTCAAACAACCCGGCTAATCAAGGAGGTCAGTACAGTATTTTCAAACGAAGCCTACGACCTGAAAGACCTTATATTGTTGCACGAACGATTGAGCCGCAGCAGCGAGGAGCTCAAGACCCTGAATCGGGAGCTGGAACAATTTGTGGCAGATGGAGATTTAGAGCAAGAACACGAGAGCGTAATGAATTACGAGGACCAAGTGGCCAGCGCTCTAGTTACACTGATATACCACACTGACCGGCTGAAGTGCAGTCAGGCAGTTGCGGCACCTCCGGCGACGTCTGAAGCGACAGAACGACACCGCAAAGAAACTCCAACGTTGGTGGCAAAGCTACCGAAGCTGGAGATGCTGAAATTCGACGGACGTATCGGAGAGTGACAGTCCTTCTGGGGTATGTTTGTCAACACCGTCCACAAAAATGCGCAACTGCGGAACATCGACAAGTTTCAATACCTGAGATCACTTCCCACCGGAACAGCTGCCAAGGCTATCGCTGGCATTCAAGTATCGAACTCCTGTTACTCCGACGCAGTGGAAATACTAAAGGGACGATTTGGCGACACCAAACTTATAATACAAGATCACCTAGCTAAGCTTCGGAATCATCAAAATGTCAAATCATCCAGCAACATATTCGCCCTGCGCAATTTATTTGACATGGTTCAGATGCACATCAGAGGACTGAAAGCTTTAGGAGTCGACGCCATTTCGTACTCGGCTATTTTGTACGAGATTTTATTGAAGGTTTTACAAAGCGACATCGTTATAGAGTATTACCGGCGGCAAGGCTTCGGTGACCCAAGCACATCGGCAACAACATCGGCAAGCGGCGACTTAGACGAAATTTTGGCACATTTGAAGGTCGAAGTAGAGATTCGAAAGAGGAAGCATGGTTCAGACCGAGCTACAAAAGACAGTGGTCGGTCTCCTGAACCCACTGTAATACAATACTCGATGCCATCAGCAGCAGTACTTCGCAATCGTACGAAGCCGTCGCCTACAGATGCTTTTTCTGCGGCTCGCAGACGCACAAGACGGAAGAGTGTGGCACAGAAAGGTCTTTAGAAGAAAAGAAAAACAAACTCGCACAAGACTGACGCTGTTACAAGTGTACAATGAGAGCTCATCAAGCACGGAACTGCAAAAGGCGTATATCGTGTGGCACGTGCAAAGGGAGGCACGCGACAACCATGTGCGAATCCCGCGGAAGGAGTGCGAGGAACAACGCCCAAGAGGAAGGTAGCATCAGAGGAAAAAAAAGCCGCAAGTCTTGGTACAGACATTCAGGTCATGGGTCGCCGGTAACGGAATCTACATTTATGCGAGGGGAATTCTAGACGGTGGGAGTCAACGGACATTCGTCCGAAGACGTTTCTCGTCGATGCAAAATGCGGGTGCTCGGTGAAGCAAACCTCAACATTAACATCTTTGGATCAACCCAGCCGCGAAAGCAACAAAGAAAGATCGTTGAAGTGAAATTGAAAAGTCAGTACCATCAGACAGAGTACGTCCTAGAAGCGGTGGAGGTACCACATATTTGCAGCGACATCGAGAAGCTCGCAGTAGACCTTGGATTTATACAGTCTCTGCAAAAACAAGGCAAAAGCCTCGCAGATTCGTGCCTATTTGCAGGAACCAACTCGGCTGAAGGTATCAGCTTGTTGATTGGGGCAGACCAGCCTTGGAAAATTGTCAAGGGAGAAGTCACCCGAAATACAGACCAATCAATAACGGCTGTCAATACGCGCCTTGGATGGACTGTGAAAGGACCGACGGAAGCATCGTGTTCCTTGACTAATCATTCAAACGTGGTTGCGTGCGCCCTTCGTATCAACGCACTTCAAAAAAAAAAAAAAAAAAAAAGAGAGAAGCTTACAAGCATTTTGGGACCTGGAGCACATTGAGATTTCAGGCACTATGGTCAAGTCAGCGTACGAAGACCAGGTACTCGAACGATTTCAGGAATCAGTTCGCGTCAGCGAAGGGCGGTATGAAGTATCCCTTCCGTCGAAAACAGACTTGACGAAGCAGCTTGACAACAAAAGAGACCTGGCAGAAGCTAGGCTGCGTGGACTGGTCCGCAAGCTGCAGAGGGACAAGGTCCTTCTAGAGAACTACGACAGCGCTATTCGTCAGTGCCTGCAAGACGGTCACGCAGAAGTTGTTCCTCACGCAGAAGCAAATAACGTCATGAATGAGCCCGAACATCTCTACTATATGCCTCATCATGCAGTACTGAGAGAACATTTTGTCACAACAAAAGTGAGAATAGTTTTCGATGCGTCCTCGCACAAACAGGGACAAGGCAGGCTCAACTCTCATTTGGAAACACGCCCTAACTTGTCAGACGACCTGCTGCAGATCCTACTGCGATTCAGAGCTAGGAAGGTTGCAATGACAGCAGACATTCAAAAAGTGTTTCTACAGGTTTCAATCAGGACGGAGGATCGGGATGCTCTTCGTTTTCTTTGGTTCGCGAGCGCACCCGAGACGGTTGGGACTCTACCGGCATTACAAGGATGGAGAATGACGCGCGTGCCTTTTGGAACTACTTCTAGCCCCTTTTTACTCACAGCTACGCTGCAGCACCACTTTCAGAATATTGACAGGCACAAAGAGACTGCCGACATGCTGGCAAAGTCATTCTATGTGGATGACCTTCTCATTGGGGCCGCAAATGAGAATGACGCCTTTAAAATATACGCGGAAACTCAAGAAATTATGCAAGCGGCAGGAATGACAATGAAGAGGTGGACATCAAACTACAAGGATTTACAAAGGCGTCTCACTGAAGGTGGCGACGAAATTCCTAATGGACCTGCAGAAAGAACTCCAGAATCAAAGATCCTAGGTGTGGTATGGAGCACGTCCGAAGACACCTTTAGGGTGTCATTGGAAACCGTCCTAAGTTTACTAGAGTCACGAGTCAACACTAAGAGGTTCATTCTCCAGGCATCGGCGCCAATATTCGATATAATGGGTCTTATCGCACCCTTCCCGATTCGGGCGAAAAAGATCTTTCATAAGCTGTGGGAACAAGACATTTTATGGGACGCTGAGGTTCCTGTAGAGATCAGCAATGAATGGAGGACGTGGTGCAACGAACTTCATCAGCTTCAAACACTCGCCATAAGCCGATTCCTATTCCACGAATTGCGAGGATTGGAGCGGTCTACCGAACTGCATGTGTTCACGGATGCCAGTCCTCAAGCATACGGCGCTGCAGCCTACATTCGATCATCTGACAATGATGCCAACGTCAAGACTCGTCTATTACTAGCAAAGGCTCGGGTTGCACCACTCAAACGGCAAACGCTCCCACGCTTAGAGCTCATAGGAGCGCTCATTGGAGCTCGGCTTTTGAGGTACGTCCAGAAGACGTTTGACACAGAGGACTTTACCTGCTACATGTGGACAGATTCCATGATTACTCTGAAGTGGATTCAAGGGTAACCGCAACGCTGGGAAACGTTTGTCCCAAATCGAGTTGAAAAGATTCAACGGCTGACAGTAACTTCCCACTTCAGGTATTGCCCAGGAAGGGATAACCCGGCCGATTTTCTCAATAGGGGAATTTCAGCCGAAAGACTGATGGCTGCCCAAACTTGGTGGGAGGGTCCAGTGTGGCTCCAGAGACCCATTTATGAATGGCCCGACCACTGCGCTGAAGAAGCTCTGGTGCAGAAGAGAGACTGCATACCTTCCGCTGTACCACCAGCGAGAACTAGCTCTTTCGAGCCGTTTTTCGATCTCCATCGTTACAGCAGACTGCAGAAGGTAATTCGAGTTACTGCCTGGATACTGCGTTTTATGAACAACTGTTCGAGCGAAAAGCTGTCGGAAAATTACCTCTCAGCGGAGGAAGTAACCCGAGCAGAACTGCACTGGATCACACATGTTCAAAACTCGGTATTTTCTGAAGAGATAGCCTCACTGACAGACAAACGGCAAGTAAGTAAAAGCTCAAAGATCGCCGAGCTGAACCCCTTTCTTGATGACAAAGGAGGGTGGGAAGTAGGCGGAAGGCTCCAAGAATTGCGTTTCACAGAAGAAGTAAAACATCCTCTCAATCTACCAGCCAACCATCGCCTAACGGAGTTGATAATTTCAAATGCACTCATCCGAGTTCTACACGGAGGAGTCGCTGAGGCATTAACGCAATTGCGTGAAAAATTTTGGATTATTCGAGGCAGACAATTGGTAAAGAAATGCATAAAGAACTGCCCTACATGCTCTAGATATCGGCTCAAGCCACTGTCAGCACCTACAGCGCCTCTACCTGCTGGTCGCATCGAGCCAACAAACCCTTTCGAAATAGGGGTAGTCGACTTTGTAGGCCTCCTTTATGCCAAGAACATGACCCCAAACAAAGTTTTCATAGCTCTCTTTACGTGCGCAGTGACAAGAGCGGTCCACCTTGAAGTCATATCGAGAATGTCTTCTCAGACCTTCTTATTAACACTAAGTCGGTTTGTGGTACGAAGAGGTCTGCCAAAGGTCATCTACTCGGAGCACGCTCTCACCTTCAAAAGGTTGTTTAAAGACATCAAGGAAGTATGGACAGCGTTACGCCACCAGGACATTCAAAACTACGTTGCCCACAACCAGATATCCTGGAGATTTAGCGCTGAACGGGCAGCCTGGTGGGGAGGATTTTGGGAGAGGATGGTTCGTAGCTTGAAGTCCTGCCTTCGAAAGATTCCTGGACGAAGTTCACTAAACTTCGAAGAGCTCACTACTGTGGTACAAGAAGTCGAGGCTGCGGTGAACTCACGACCGTTGGCGTTTATGCATTAAGAGCACGACGAGCCAAGAGCCTTAACTCCTGCTCATTTCCTGATCGGCAAGCGACTATCACCATTGCCGTCATCTGAAGACTCCGAGGCGCTGCAACGAAGAGCAGATGAACTCTCAAAACGCTGGAACTACCGACAACTACTAGTTGCACAGTTTTGGAAAAGATGGATGTCCGACTACCTTCTGCTGCTTCGTTCGGCAGATCATGCGAAGCCACAGGAAAATAATGATCTAAAGGTCGGAGACATCGTAATTATAGACCAGCCAATGCGTCCTAAAACGATGTGGAAACTAGGACGGATAACAGAATTGCATCCAGGTCGGGATTCCCACGTTCGATCATGCGACTTAAAGTTGGCAAGTGGACAAATACTACGACGGCCAGTACAACTTCTTTATTCTCTCGAGGTGCCTCGTTGTCCCCCTGAGACGTCAGCCTGTTGATTATTTTAAACAGCGATCGGAAAGAGAGAAGACGACGACGATCACCAGAGGGGGCTTTGGGGGAGCATCAACTTTTATACGCCACGGTGCGAGCTTGAAACGGGCATCGTCCCATTAAACCCATTATCCATGCTGTAACCAGTAATATCATCCAGTTATTTTACAGCAGCCTCTCAGAATAAATGCAAACCAGTACTACGTTTGTCAGCGGCCTCTGTGGTACTCGAGTGTGACGAGGTCGTAAGTATTGGCGACTCCAACTCTCTATAAGTGGCGCGGCTCGTTCAACAGTGTGGCAGTTATAGTGAGGACGGATATGCGTGCTGGGTGTTCCAGTTGCGGAGCCTTTCTTGTCTGCTGGCTTCTCTCGGCGAAACAAATTATTCCCGCTTATAGAAGGAAGCTAGGGTGCTGTGCGAGCAGGTCATCTTTTCATCCTGAAAACAACATGCAAAAAGGGTCTCATAGTTTTTCCAGGATCGAGGCACGTTTTAATTCAGGAACGAAACTGGAAGTAACTTATATTTTGGACTTCACTTGTTCCTACAGGTGTTAATTTCGGTTTCTCTCCTAATTCACGATAGGTCGGTTTCATTCGGCAAGAAAGTTCTGAACTAGTTCTGTCCGAGTTCAGAGCAGTGCAGGAGTCGTGCACCGGCGCCGCAGAACCAGTGCAGCCACCGCGTTAGGACTGGCGCTGTGACCGACTTCTGGAGTACCGATAAAACGGATGCGCAAGGCGTCGTCTGCACTTGCCGTCTGGCTGTGTCGCCATGGAATTTTGTCTGCTAGCGCTTGGATAAGATTATTCGCGGTAGGTTTATATTACTTTCTTTGACAAAAATATTTTACATGTATGTTTTTTTACATTGTATTAAAAAATGCGTGCAGCATCCAATGAAACATGTCTGCATTTTGTATCGTCTCATTTCGTGCTGCGATCGCTTTCATGGACATTTCATCGACCACGTAAGTACACCTGGATACCTTCGCGAGATCAAGATGACGATGTCCCGTCAGAACCTTCTGGCGACTGCAGCAGCGCTCATCGAAGAGGAGAGCGACGATGAGCTTGACGACATCATCGCCCTTGCCTCGATTGTTTCGGCACGGACTGACAGGGACAGGGTTCCCCTGTACTACGAAAAGGTGGTCGAAACCTACTTGGATTTTGAATTTATGCGCTTGTTCAGGTTTTCGAGAGAGACACACGCGCAGCTGGCTGGTCGACATGAAGCTTCTGCGTTTTACCCGGATTCCGTTGGTGGACGACCGCAGATTTCGGCGGAGAAGACGTTCCTGATTGTGCTTAGTTACTTAGGCAGGAGAGCCACAATGTACCAGATTGCGGATCGCTTTCACATAACGGAGTCGTCCGTTCACGTCTGCATTGAAAGAGTGCTGAACTTTCTGAACGGTATCAGCGCACATATAATCACCTGGCCTGACCAGGAAAGCCGTCGGAGGAGCCAAGCCGGCTTACTGGGGAAGAATAGGGGGAAAGGGCCCCACAAAACGACCGATTGATGGATGCCACGCAGAAATGCTGCGACCAACGGAGTCTCCGAACTTTTACTACAATCGGAGCAAGTTTCATTCCATTGTTCTGCAGGGTATCTGCAATGATCAAAATCGATTCATCGACGTCTACATCGGGTTCCACGTTTCAGCGCACGACGCCCGCATCCTGAAGGAGAGCCCCGCCTTCGAGGACGCGGAAGCCAAGTGTGCGGGTGGGTACCTGCTGGGGGATTCGGCTTAAGCGCGAGACACATGCGCGAAAAAACCATCCGATCCGACGTCCGATCCGGCAGTACGACTGCCTGATCCGAAAAATTTGGTCGCTTCAGACGTCGGATCGGCGATCCGGCATGCGTCCCACGCGCCAGATAGTTTCGCACGGCGGACGGATTGTCGGATGCGTCCAGCCAATGACAGCACAGCTAGCACGAACGTCATGATGACGTACTGGGTCTGTCAGGACGAACAAGAAAACGGGACGGGCGACGGGAAGCCGGACGCGTGGATCCCGATGACCCATTCGAGAGTGATGGCCCCGGCAAAGAATGCACGGGCTAACGAGAACGAGTTCCGAACTTCACTCGTGTGAGCTAAACCGTCAATCTGGGACCAGAGATCTGTGAACGCGAACCTCCGATGGAGTGCTTGGATCTCCTGGGCGGAGCCGAACGGATCGTCGTGTTCGCATGCAAGGTCGGAAGCGTGTGTCTCGAACTGTCCCGTGCGGCGATTCGGAGCGGCGTTTGGACTGTCGGATTGGACGTCGGATCAGACGTCGGATCGGACGTCGGATGGACGATTCTGCCGTCCATGTGTCTTGCGCTTTATCCACTCCTGCCATGCGTCATGAACCTCTTGAAGTCTTCAAAAGCGTCCCTGCCGACCTGGAAGACTACGTATAACATGAAGCACGGTCAACAGAGAATCGAAAACACTTTCGGGCAGCTCAAGCAGCGATTTCAGAGAATGAACTTGGTCGACAGCGCCAGCATCAGAGAGTGCTGCCTTGTCGTTATGAGCGCCTGTGTTCTCCACAACCTCTGTAATGCAGAGAGACTTTTTCGGTGACCTGAACAACGCCGCCCGCCTGACCAAGTCAGCAACGACGACGACCACGCGATCCAACCGGACGACGCCACAAGTAGTCTCTCCTAGCGGATCCGAGAGGCCATTGCTAACACCGAATGTTAGGAAGCGATATCTGCACCTGCTCATCCAAAAATAGTATTCGTCTTTGTGTGTGTGTGTGTGTGTGTGTGTGTGTGCGTGTGTGTGCGCGCGCGTGTGTGCGTGTGTGTGTATGAACATACGAAGATGGTACTTGAGCTTTGGAAAATGAAACGTACTGACTTCATGAAAACACGATTAAACAAAGTAACTGGCTACTTCGTTCCTTCAGTTCTGCGTACAGTATTATGTTGATCCAATATCCTACTACACGCGTGTCGCAGAACACATATATGGGGCCATGCACTGGTAGTCAGTGCCATTGACTCCTAAAACGTAACATTGTTCCCCAAGCTATTTTCAGGCTAACAACCAACAAAACTTTAGAAAACAAACTAGATATGGCGGTAAAACAAATACATGCTACAAAACTCGGAAATAATTATAAGAAGTTAAGAATGAATCAGGGAACTACAGAGGAGAGGCAAACAAATTCAGCCAGACAATTTCAAAGAATTTATTCGTACGGCACGATTGTGCCCCAGTCGAAATAATAAAACTAAAAATAAAACGGCCAGCGAAACAGTCAAACAGTAGTCAAGTTCAGTGAAATGCATGAAGCACGTCTACTCTGCTAGCGCGCTCTTTTCGATGGCGGTCACGAGGCGCTGAAAGAGAGCCATCCGGTCCTTGTGTCGCTGCCTGCGACTGGCCTCCATGTCGGCGAACGCCTTGAGCAGCGAGCTTAGGGTGGTTTCTCTCTTTCTCTTGCTCGGTGTGCCGGCCGGAGCACGCTGGTTGGGGGGGCGGAGCCAGCCCTGAAGCAAGGGAGGAGCGTCCTGCCTCTGTCTCTCGGGAAGTTTCAACCTGGGTGATGAAACATTTTTTCTTTATGTTACGTTGATTATACGTTTCCTTAAGTGCTTACTTCGTCTCTCCTTCCTTCTCAATGACTCTTCCCGGCGCGAACAACACGGTTGGTGCAATGTGGTGGTCCTTCTCGAGGTTGTCTCGAAGGTCACTAAACCACAGAAACAGCACGTTTACGAGTGATGACCTATATTAAGAATTAGTGAACGCACGTACTCCTCGTATTCGAAATGAACCCTAGAGTGGCCTTACTAGTTGTTTTTGATTTGGCGTTCTTGTAGGCTCTTTTTAAAGATTTACATTTGTTCTCGGCCTGGTCAGCAGTGACAACGCCGTCGCACTCTCCGACGACGGTGTCGGCCAGCTGCTGCCGCAGGGCTCGTTTGGTCCTAAACATGGTGTTTACTACATATTAGCATGTATTATAAAATATCCTGACAAAGGCATACCTGAAACCGCCCTTTGTTCTCAGATGCTCTTTCAGTTCCCTATAGGAGACGATAAAGAACTTAGTCTTCACGGCACCCCACAGCGGCCCGTCGACGTCCGTTGTGGGAGGACACGCAGGCTGCAGGACAGCTGCGTCTGCGTCCGGTTCGGAGTCATTGACGAGCGGAACGCGTTCCCCCTCTTAAAGAATAGAATGCAAACATTGTAAACATCGATGTATAATCGAGAGGTAATGACTTGCTTAAGCAAGTCATTCACCGCACGTAAGCAAGGCTGCGTAAGCAAGCCTACGCGGCCCACTTACAATTTTTAACATATCTGGTTCGAGCCAATTCCTAGCCTCGGTTCCGTACACCATCTCGCTTCCGTCTACTACGGGCACACCATTTTCGTCCACGAGTGGGAAGACTTCAGTTTCTACGTTATTCTGTATAACAAACATGCTTTAAATGAGCGAGCACAGTGACCACGAAAGAGAAGAGTCGTCTGCTTTTGTTGTCTGCTTTCGTCGTCTCTACAGCACGAACGCTGAACTGGCTTCAGAGCCGGTGCAAGCATTTGCTAAACTGGGACTGAACTCGTTCAGAACTAGGATGAATCAAACGCGCCAGTGCAGCGGTCGTGCAATTTCCGGTTGAATCGAATGCGCCAGTTCTTGCACTGCGAAACTAGCTCAGCCAGTTCAGGCGAATCGAACTGACCTGATGTGTCTCGCAGCGTAATTATTGAACTGTATATATACGTATATATTTGGTGCTTTTTATTTTTTTAAGATTTTTTTTTTAAAGAAACCATGATTATGTTTTTTTATGCGACTTATGCGGTTTGTGCCAGCGAGCTCTGCGGTCAGAGGGACATTATGTGGATGGCTACTTTTTCCAGTAAGTGGGATATTTGATTAAACCTCGATAATTATATGTTAAATTAATAAATATGGTGTTACAGTTCCAATTAGGAAATGTCTCAGCGTTATCAAAACCCAGTTAACAAGTAATTTTATGAAAGAATTTCTACTCGTGACAAGCGTAGCAGTGTACGAATGTTGCCACTCGTGGAACAGGTAGAAGGCTGGGACTAGACAAGAGGCGTAAAAATCAAGTTTGCGCCTTACCATAACCGCTAGCCTTGTACGTGCTCCATGAGTGGAAACTTTAGTGCACTACTACTCTTCTCACGTGCTCAATGTCTTTCTGAATATTACTGATTTAGGGGTTTTCGATGACGCTCAGCATGTCTCTAAATGGAACCATATATGTACTTTCATAAATTAAAAAAAGTTAAGTAACAAATTTCAGTAATTAGCCCTTTCATGGGACAGATTAGTCACCTGCATAATGTCCCCTTGGCGGTATAACTTACACGCAGAAACCGTACAAACAAATCTGTAAAGAATGAAAAACACTACATATATTTATATTTATTTATTTATTACAAGCCTTGTTCTATCCGAAGTTGCTCGTAAACTTTTTTTGTTGCGGATGACAGTGTTTTGTACAACCTCGTGAAATAAGTATAGCTGACCAAAAATAGATTGAATAATAGCCTAAAAACGTCATAAGCTGGTGTGGGAACTGGAAAATGACCCTGAATATGCAAATGTTGTCTCTTCCACAAGTTTGTAATAATAAACAAATTTTAAGGTCTTCATACTTTCTTGTAGTGGAAGTAATTAAAGAATTATCGGCAGTTTCATATCCAAAAGTTATAATGAGTGAAAACCTATATTTATTTAACACATAGATTACGTTTGGCCTAGCGCCTTTAGGGTCCTAGAGGCATCTGACGTAAGCTTCCAAGAGCCTCGATGCGACTGAAGCTCGCAACGTACAGTCTCCGGCAATATGAAAGACCCACAGGGAGCGCGTGGCCGAGGCGGTGGCTGGCGGGGGCGCTGCGAGCGCTCCGAGCAATTCCATTCTGCTTCGAGGGAAGGACGCTCACTCGGGCCTCAGCACAATCTGATAAGCGCATTTCGCTTCAGCTGAGCCCGAGTGAGCGTCCTTCCCTCGAAGCAGAATGAAATCGCCTGGAGCGCTCGCAGCGCCCCCGCCAGCCACCGCCTCACCCACGCGCTCCCAGTGGGTCTTTCATACTGCCGGAGACTGTACAGGCCTTGCTCATAACGTGCCTAGAACGTGTACCTTGTCTAATGGACCCCCATATTGTCACTAACATATCTAAGCTCGAAATCTCTGGTGGAATGCACTTAAAATCATTTGCAAACTGTATAAACGAGAACTGATAGCGTGGCTGAAGTAATAAGATTATTAGGCCTTGAAATGCTTAAAGTAGGCCCTTTGATGAGAGGCAAAAACTTCTTGCGCCCAATACGTGGGTAGATTGAAAACATTGCAGTATAAAAATGGGAAATATACATATCTGATTTCAATTATGCTCTAAGCTTTTCGACATAATCCCTGCAAAGCTCGACACACTTGGTCAGGCGTTTCTTTAGCGTTACTATGCCCTCCGGGAAGTGACGTTCTTTGAGATCCGCTAAATAACTGCTCACAGCTTTCTTCCCTTTTTCATTCGACAGATATCTTTTTCCAGCCAGGAAGGTCTTGAGTTTCGTGGATATGCGGCAGTCAGAGGGAGGCAGATTAGCTGAATATAGTGTATTCGGAAGGGGTTTGAACTTTATTCCTCTCAGTTTTTCCTGTGCGACTGCACTTGAATGGGCGGGCGCTTTTTCGTGGTGAAACAACACCAATTTCTTCAACATTCGCGGGCGTTTTTTTTTTTTTTTTTTTTTAATCCCTTGTTTTAGCTTGTCCAGAAGTGTTATGCAGTAATGGCCAGTCATATTTTTTTTTCGTTGTCAAGATAATCAATACGCAAAAGTTATTTCGCGTCCGAAAAAAGTAATGTCATTACCTTGCCAAGTGACTGAATGGTCTTTGCCTTCTTCGGAGCCGATTCAAAAAGCCCAGTCTAATGTTTCCATTTACTTTTTCTTTCTGCCGTGTAATGGTCGACAGAGGTCTCGTCCATAGTTACAAATTGTCGCTTTAAATTTGTTCAATCTGCCTAAAACACTTGCAAACTGTCGGCTGAGGTTCGGATTCGAATGAGTTTTTGCTCCGGATTGAGTAAGTGGGGCATCCATTTTGCAAAAAAGTTTCTTTAATCCTAATTTATTGCTTACAACAAGAAACCTTCGTTCAGAGGAGATGCTCACCTCTTCCTTAATTTAACGTAGTTCTAAGCGGCAGTATTTCAAAACAGTCATGTATTTTTTTTCACAATTTCTGGTGTGGAAGCTGTTTTTGGACGTCCTTTTAGACGACCACGGTTGAATTCGGAAACCAAAAAAAACCATGGTGGTGAAACGAAGGTAATGAGTCGACAAGAACAGCATTCAACCTTGATTTGATTTCCATCCCAGTTATTCCCTTCAAATAATGACATTTAGTGACCACCCGATTTTTATTTTTATTCATAATTGGAAATGCTCATGGTTGTTCGACTACAATGCTTCTCGAAGCCAGGAATATTTAGATATAATCTGACATATGTTGTAATTTTATACGTGAGAGTGGCCAACCTAGCGACATAATACTATTTTAGAAAAATGGGACCCTACCCATGATTTCAGAAACTTTTCACTCTAGCCTCGTTTATCACGGTTTATGTCAGCAAAATCTCTCGAGTTGCATAACTTAATTGTCGCGAGAAAACACTTCTTCAAACAACACAAAGATGGTCAGAGAGTTTCCCGTATATAAGCATACATTTAATTTTTTAATTCTTCCAAATCAATTACTGCATGAAACAAGTTGCTAAAATTACTGTTGATACTACAAAAGTGTAAATAATATTAAGGTTAGGATTTGCGCCAGTTTGAAAGCATTTTGTAAATAATGACCTTGATCTCACCAATGTAACATTTTGTTTTTGTGCTTTGTTAAATTGCTCTTTTTAATAGCTTTCATTCGGCCTTTTTGCGCTGTACACTCTTTCTCAGGCTCGGAAGGGTCTGCAGTACTCTAGAGAAAATTGATAGTTAAACAAAAAATAATAAAATATCCTTACAGTCAAAAGCTACGAATGGCTCCAAGGAATTTCTGAAAATAGCTTAAGGAGTTACAACTCCGTGTCACAAAGCTAAATGTTTATGCTCAAAAGTAGAACACTATTTGACATCCATCTTGGGTTTTATTATATCGTACGAAAGTTTCCACGACACGAAAAAAAGAAAGTTCAATGAAGCGAAGTCTGAAGACAGAGCTCAGATTTTGTCTCACAAACGAAGGTAGCGTAAAATATAAGGTCTAGTAGATGAACACACACACGGACAAGCGCTGATTCGCAACTGATAATTACAGAAAACAAAGAAAGAAAGAAAAATAAAGCAGAAGTGCAAGTAAGTATATAAAATTAATACGCGACGGAAAAACTGGTTTTGATTTAAAATTAGGAGACAAGAAAATCGTTATGAAAAGTAAGTTACACTTACATATGCATTTTTCTACTTGCCCTCGTGTATGTGTAACCTTTATTTGTGTAATGTATAACAACAAGACCGTCCAATGATCCCTGTGAATTTTTATTGCCACTTAGCCATTTTTATATAAAACGGAATAACCTCCCTTGCCCTCCCCGTCACCCGAGCATACGCCTGTCAATCACAACATCTTCAAAGTGGAATAAATTTACCAGCTCTGCTAATTGTAAGGTCGGTAGGTGAAGCATCTGATTATGAGGGAGGGGGAGGGGTGGTTAAAGTAAAGCGTGTTTTTCGGCATCGAAGGAAGCTGAAGCTTCCTGAAGATGTTACGCTGGCGTTCGGGGTAAGACAGGAAAGTTGGAGAACAGGATGTTTGCTGATACAAGATGAAACAAAGAAAGTCCAAATTTATCTACCAGTCCACGTCTGCCAAAGCCAAATTTCGTCAGAACGACACCTGACGTTGTGAACGGATGTAGAATTTATATAAGTGAATAACATACTCCAGCTAGAAAGGGAATAGGGATTTCCTTTCTGGCTGCGAAATTTTCGACTGAAATGTGTCCTGAAGCTGCCCGCAATACACCTTATTTTTAGTCAATATTAGGGTTAGGTTGATGTTGGCTCATACAGAAATTCGATGTTTCTCTTTTATGTCTCGATAGGAAAGACAAATCGGCGCACTTTCTACAGTCTACTGCAAGAGCCGGTGGATGAGCACGCAGAGAAAGATGGCCATCAGGTTGTGCTTTCGGGGTTGCTTAAAGGGCCGCTCGGCTGGTAACATCGGTCGCACTGGGGCTTACGATGAAAGGAATCATAGCAGCCGCAGAATAAACTGGATAAAACTGAGCACCGCTCAACCCTCAGAATGCAGAGAGCACTATCGGGCAGTCGATCAAATGCCAGTTATTTGCCTTAGTAATTTGCCTCCATCTGGCGTCCCTATGCAGTGCACACGTGGTCTTCCACCAACATTCCTAAATGGTTATGTAATAATGTTTGTACTTTTAGCAGTACCCTTTAGAATTATTTCGCGACATTCTTCAGACATGAGTCACAAGTTGGATTTTTTTTTTCTCGTAACATGCAATACCAACGAAAACCACATTTTTTTGCCAGAATGGATTACCCATATGAAAAAAAGCCTGTCGTAGGCCAGAGAAAATAAGTTCGAAAGCTGCTTTTATGGCTGCGCTTAAATATTAGGGGCGAAGCACCTTAGGGTCTAGCCTTGTCCATCCGTCCGTATGGCCGGCGTCCATGCTCACATAAAAAGAAAAAAAATGTTTGCGCAGTCTCCAGGATTCGAACCTGTGCGGGGAGACTCAAATACATTTCTAGTCCAATGCCTTAACCACTCGGCCACGACTGCGGGACGAGTAAGGGGCTCTGAGATGTGGTAGTAGCTCAAGAGCTGGGGTTCCTCTCGTAGAGGAAACGTTGCATGTAGCCGCTCAACGTCTATACCGGAGAGGGCGCTGCGGTCAAATGCGTATATAATCACGTTAAACTTTGCATGCATTGGCTCAACGTTTATAGACGAGAGGGCTCTGTGGTCAAATGCTCAAATGCGTATATAACCATGTTCCATATCACACATTCTCTTTCTGACATGGACCGTTAACTTAAGCGGTGGAGATGTGTTCCCGCGGCTCCTAGCGGACTCAAGCTGATCCGTTAGAAGAACCACTGGCTCTGCATTTTACGGACCAGAAAGCAGGAATAATGAAGTCGAAACGCAACCCGGAACTCAACACTACCTACGAGCAAAAAAAAAATCAGCACCATCAGCATTACCTATCAATAATAAAAGCAGTATCATCAGCACCACCAGAGCTTCGCCCAATCAACATCACTCATCACGTGGAGATGTTTTGTGTAGTTCTTTTATACGGTCTCTGCTATGCCTGTCTTTAAATGTTTTGTTGCTTATCACTGGTTAGATACGGAAATCTATAAATTTTTCAATAATAAGCTAAATAATTTTGTATTGTTTTATGTCTAGGTCTCTTTAGGCAGCGTGTTAGAGCTGCCTTTTTACTTGGTTGCTTTAGCCGTATACAGCGCCTTATTTGGTCTGCTCTATGGAATTTTTATGGCTTACCGTATGGGTGTCTTTAGGTAGGGTGCTATAGCGGCTATGCGCTATCCTACGGTTTATATAGCAATCTATGGCTCCTTGTTGGGAAGTCCCTCTGCAGATTACTCCTTTGTCAGCGCACCCAGCTCAGAAACGCCCCTGCGTTTCTGAGCTGAGAGGATGGTAGGCGCACCAAATTTTTATCACTCGACTCCTTTATCTGCGCGCAGGCAAGAGCAGGAGTGTGATCACTTGTGGGAAGATTGACGTATGAAATTACTAGCGGTTCCCGGGAGGCTGCTAGATATAGTTTCCCATGTTTCCGTGGCTTTCAGTGCTACATAGAATTTCGCTCGCGACAGCGTATTCGAGACATACCGAAGCCATCAGTGTGCCAAATGTCTTACCCATATATCAGCAACAAGCAAATTCTTCAACGAAGCCCTAGAAAAAACTTGTGATGCGTTTAGTGTTCGGTTTATTAAGTGACAGATTGTGCAACAGCGTGTTGAATCTTCATGAAAACCTTCCTTCTTGTTTTTGTGTTTTTAGGGTCTTGCGGAGTCCCGCGTCAACATAGGTACTAAGACTGCATCTTTGAAGTCGGCTATTTTCTTTGGGAAGGGGGGGGGGGGGGGCAGTGCAACCTACTTCTGGGCCACGATTGATTGACCGTTCTTATCCGTTTTGTTTTTCGGAATTACACCTAGAGTTTTCCAGGTTTTCACTTCTATGACGAAAATATTCTGTGGAGAAGGGGAACAAGAGGAACAAAGGACAAACACGAATCTCCAAACACAGCTAGGTGACTGGTGACTTCTATTGCAATCTTCCCAGTTGTGTCCCCGTTAAAGGTGCCCTGAGGGGATTATTGAGGTCACCTAGAAATGGCGAAAAATCAGTCCGCTGGCTCTTAGCATCCCATAAATTCATACATCATGACACGCGGCCGATTTCCCTACTATAAAAGCGATCAAAGATCGGAACACACCGATTTCCTTTCCGGCGATTGTTGAAGCATGTTCCCAAACCATGACCACGGTCAGCCAATCGCAAGCGAAGGGTTTCGCGTCTCCGACTTGTGGAACCGCGGAGTGATATCTCGAGTGCGCGCTGCTCGGTGCCCACACAGCCCGGAATACAATTCAACCATCCAGCGCCCGCTCGAGCACACGAATGCTGACGGCCAGGCAAATCACTCCAAAAGAAGACGAAAGAAAGCAGAAACATACTTAGCTGTTTTTGAGACGATTATGGCAGTATTATGTTTCCTCTTCGCGAAGAATTAACATTTTTCGACTAATCTTGCTTCCCCAAGCTACAAAGCATTCACATTTTGTAGTAGCGTTTGCAATCTCAACAAAATGTATTGTTTTCGTTGGTCACATGCCGTCCCAGCTGCCGGCACAACGTTAATCCCATCGCCCGCGATCGTTATGATTTATAAATGTTTAGGTCGCTTAGAGCCCGCATTGTTATTCCCATGTCTAGGCGACCTCTGAAACCTTCTCAGGGCACGTTGAAGTAGCATCTCACAGATTGTTTACGTTCAACAGATCGGTTGAACGTTTGTTTTAGTGTATGAAATTGTCAGTGTGTAATTAACTTCTACGAGGTTCAAAAATAAATCCCTTCTGTCAGTTTACCTCCGAAATTTAAATTACTTCGGCCAATAAAGTTTCTGACGGGTTTCCTTGATGATTTATTTAGGCTTATCAAGTTCAAGACGATTTAGGTAACTTTAGAAATGTACATCCTTCTTTATTATATCACGATAGAATATCGTTACTTTCCCTTTTTAATATGATAATTTTCGTGTATTTTTTTAATTTTGATTCTTGAAGATTTTAAGTAGAAGGAAAAACCTTGTACTCCGTGCTGTTTGTTGGTTCGCAGTTTCGACCATGGAATCTTTACCTTTGATTGGCATAGGATTAATTCAAATGTTTTAATAAAAGTGCCGGGGAACATGCCGCCATTTTTAACAAACCGAGGGGGCAATCGCACTCTTGCCGCCGTTGCCCAATTCAGTGACGAATGAAGGAACGTCAGCATGTCTCGAGAAAAAAAAAAAACGAAACAATGTTCACACAAAATATTTTTGCGTCGTAAACGATCTTTATAACACTCTAAAAAAATGTATTAAGAAAGTATAAGCTCGTGAATCTTGATCTTATACTTTTCTAATACTTTTTTTTTGCCTTAAACTGATATCAGTTTAAGGCGAGAATCCCGAGCTTATACTTTTTTATTAGGCAGTCTCTCCTGCTGACCGAGAGTTCATGCAACCAAGGTGAGTCCTAGTGAGATTAGCTCGAGCTTGCGTAGCGGAATTGTTGTACAAGCGATTGCCATGACAAAAACCTTGGGAGGAAAAGTAAATCAAAAGAAAGAGAACATCAACACAAATAAGTATGAACTACGAGAAGACATTGAAAAAGTAGTTAAGTTTTGAACGGAAATGAATCGGCGAGATAAGATCACTGTGGCGCATGCCATTTCTATTTCTAGAGATACGGGAAGGGGATGTGGAGCCGGTTGCCTGCGGACCGACCCCCAGCAAGTCGCGGGCCGCATGAGGGCCGCGAGTTTGAGATTTTTGGTCTAAACATTCACACCCCCAAAATATTTCATAAATATTCAAGCTGTATAATGAAATAAAAAAATAATGGTAAATGCACATACCGAAATCTCCATAAACTATTTAGAGGGGAGATCGGTGTCTGACCATGGGAAAAAACCTTTTTTTTTTTTTTTGCTGTGGTTCGTGAGATGAATGAGAACAGAGTAATAAAAAATTGCTTTGGCAACTACTCTATGGGGTGAAACGATCCGTGTTTTACGAAGCGGCGTTCTTGGAACGCGCTCTTTTTGGGAGGAACGAAGGAACGCTGCCGTGCCATTTTGCTCAGGTGGAACTGGAGGATGAAGGCGTTACATTCTTACTGGAACAAAAAAAGAACGGTGTTTCTATTTTTTTTTTGTCCAACGCGGTAGTTTTTATTTTATTTCTAAGAGGTAAAATCTAAAAGCATAAAACAATACCTTTACGAAGAGTAGTATCTCGTTAACTTTTTTGTTACTTATCTTAGGGTTTATTTCGTGCGGTCCTCTCTTGGTAACAGTCAGCTGCAGGAGAGCTAGTGGACATCGATTCGTTTTTCAGTGCCCGAGACTGTGGTAGAAAAAGCAAATCTTTTAATAAGGAAAAGACACAGAAACAGGGACGTTTCCAACCCAGCTACTTTTTTTGCTTGTACGAATCTTTATACGCCCATAAATCTAAGGCCGACTACAGCCATCATTGAACTTAACACGAAGAGACCTACAGTTACAACAAAAGAGGAGGTTACCAAAACATTCTTGTATCCCGAACATTGGTCATTTAAATGATACCCAAAAATTAACCTTTATTCATTCTCCCCTTGTCCCCCGCCCTCCAAGTGAACAACGACTCGAGCCTTTGCGGAAGAGGACTTCACTCATAGTTCTCAAGACTGACCTTCCAAAAGCCCTACTCTCTTCTTAACTTGCTTGTCTTCCGGGCAGCAACATCGAGCAGCAACTATTGTTACGTTCGAATAAGGGGCTTTGTTAGATTGAAACATGTGAGGTTGTTGTAAGACACTCGTGCGATGTGGCGCAACAGTACATTTGGCTCGTCTGAATCGGCCACCACAAACATAAATGCGGTTAAAAGCTGAAAATTTTAAAGGTGAATATATCAACAAATAGAACCCTTCTTCCGCTTGTTTTCTTCTCCTGGTGCCCTTCCATCACGGTATAAAATTCTTATGTTGCCATTTAATGAAAAGAATTAAAAAAAAACTCTCCTCCATCTAAATAATTATGGTAATCAGCAAAATACAAATGTAACGTATATGCAACAATCCGTTCCATTTTTTTGTATCTGCAACGGGAACGAGTTTTGTTTTCTCATGCGGAACTTGTAACGGGAACGCGTTCCAAAAATCAGAAGGAACAAGGAACGACTTTTGTTCTTCTTTTTAAGGAACGTGTACAACACTGGATACGATACACTTTGTTTTGTTCCGTACTTAGTGCACAACACTGCAAATCTCAGCACTTGCCAAATACCAAAAACGGGGGAGGAATCATACCATAAGTATGAGTCCTCCCGTCGTCCTTTTAGGCCCATTTGCTTCCCCACTGCAATTTTTAAGCTATAACTGTTTAGTCACGAAGTGTTCCTGGATTTCGCCAAAACATTTAAAAGGTTGTGCACAGCAAGCTTCTACAAAATTTTGTCAATCAGAATTTTCAAAAATCTGACTGACTTCAGTTCATTTTATTTCGAGAAATGAGTTCATTATATGAAAATTTATATTCATTCCTCAGCCACTCTTCCAGTCACGTCGGGAGTCTGTCCAGTATCGGTTTACGGCTACTTTTCTTTTGTTTTTTCTTTCTTTTTTGTCATGGTGTGTTTTGCAGAAGCTATCCAAAAGCAGTAAAAATGTGCTGTCCGAAATAAAAATAGACACTTTGACGGATCAAATTACCAGCCTCAGCGAACGTCAAGAATTGTCAAAACATAATCTTCCGGAATATTCTTACCTAAGTTTACTAATTAATATTTTTATTTATTTAAAGCACACATGTTTCTACTCAAAAACTTGATGAGCATTCGAAGATCACTGGATCTATTCTTTCTTAAAAACGTGTAAGGTAAAAGCAACAATTTAAAACGATAAAAAAAGTCAGTTTAAACGCTTTTTTGATTTTTCTTTTATTGGAGCAATTTGTCCGTTTTTGTTCCTGCTGCGCATTGGTCGCGCAGCGAAGCCACCGCCTCGCCTCCCTGGAAGGACGGCTGAAGTATGGCGCAACTGTGTAGCGCGTCTGGGCCAATGGAGACCAGGACCGTGGGTACAGATAAGCGCTCCGTTAAGAATCTGAAACCCAAAAACAATTTCAAAGTGGACGTTTTGTTTTCGTATTTACTTTTTTCCAGTACGTCATAAAATGCTTCCCCTGCCACGTATATATTTTCTAAAACGTTAATTTAGTCGTTTTCAAATACGTTTATCAAGTTTTTCAGTGGGAGCATATGTTTGTTTTCACCGACTGAAGCTCATAAGTAATATCCAGGCAATTATTTTGCTACGATGTATGTTTTTGCAATTATTGATGTCCGCGAAGGCTGGCAGTTTTTTTCCCCCAAAGAGTTTCTTCTTATCTAGAACAGCATAATTTCAGGGATTTTTGAAAGCTTTCACAAACACATCGGTATATTCTTATAACCATACAAACGTTGTTTATTCAGAAAATACTCCTAGACATTTCGCGCATGGATGTTTTGACAGTCTAGTGCAATTGTTGGCGGAGCAGAATATGATGTATGAAAACCTAAAAATATCTCAATCTGGTGCTGGGGCTGAAAAATGGCTCTGAACAGAAAAGGTTCTGTCTTCTACAAGTTGCTTAAGAAACTAGTTTAGAAAGTGTTCATACTTTATTGTAGTGGAGGTAATCAACCAACAATCTGCAGTTGCATCTCTAAAAGAAACCATCACTGAAAAATGTAATTTAATCAACACGTACATAACGTTTGCTCTAGCGCTTTTATGGTCACTAAGAGGCCCTAGAAAGGCTCGAGAAAACAAGAATGATTAACGTAATGCTGACAATATAGAGTAGTCTTCACAGGGGACGAGGACTTTAAGCGGAATTCCCAGCCCAGAACGAAGAAAACGCCAACGACGGAACGAAAGCCTCTCGCGCTGATCTCTCCACTCAACGATCGCCAGTGGAAGCTCTCGCAGAGCTGGTGGTACGCTTCGAGCGCAGTGACGGTGACAAGTGGCCTTCCCGTTCTGTAAATAGAATTCGCGTCGAATCGGCGAGCCGTCATTATGTTGAAAACTCAGTTTAAGGCATTTCAACTGCCCCGCGATGACATATGAGTAAATATTATGTTGCACACTCCTCCGCAAACTGTAATATTATTCGAACATCGATTAAAGGCTCGTTTAATGTTTGTGATATCTCCATCATGTTGTATGCTTACATGATGGCACATTGGTGAGTGCCATCATGTTGTGTGCTAATCTATCATTCCAACGCTTCACTGAAAAACAAACTATTCATTAGCCCCCCCTTTCATTTCTCCCGGCATTGATCACAAACTTAAAGTTGGCATAGCTCATTGCGAAACTTCTGCTTACATCAACTCTTTCATCCCTAGAACGTCATCTGAATGGAACCACCTTCCCGCATCATTAGTAACTATTCCATCAATAGATTTATTTAGAAAAGCTCTAACTACTGACTTTTGCTAGGATTATGCCGTACTAACATTTATAACCAAGTTGCCTTGTTTGAATTTTATACAGTGCCAATATTTTATGTCCACCTGCTCTGGAATGCCCCCGGGCCATGAAGGTATTGAAATAAATAAATAAATTGGCATCGGAAACCGCAGATGCTGCATTGTCAACTTGGTGAATAATTACGGATGTGGTGAACGACTGAAGAAAATGTGCGCAAATTTATTTTTCGAAAGGGTAGGCAACTTAGCACCGTGACTATTCACAAAGCGTGTTACAGGCTACGAGATAGTTTCTGCTGACCACCGTTGAGTTGCGCGTAAGGGACACGAGGTTGTCTTTCTATTGTTCGCGTTTCCTTTCCCCAGGACTATACATAGAAACGCAATGAAGTTTTAACACATGGTCTGCTCAATTCGGCCAGAAAGTTCCGAAAGAATTCTTCCGGAGCTCGGAGGAGTGCGAGAGTCGTGGAACGGCGGCGTAGATCCAGCAGCCGCGTTAGGACTAGCGCTGGAATCGGCTTCCGGGTCGGAAGCGCCGGGTGGTCTAAGCATCCATCGGGTTTTGATCCTCTACACCACCTTGTATGCTACCTTATATTCTGCGCGGTTTAATGAGCTCGCCGGAGTTCCTTTGGCTTAAGAGTATACAAACGAATGTATTTCTGTGGACATTCGTTCATTCGAGTTTCTATACTGAAAACGTTTTCAGCAGGAAATGCGTTTGTGACACCATCTTTTAAAGATTACAATCCGCTTCCTATCGTTTCAATAAGCGTTCGTTTCCGTTTACTGCGTATGTCGCGATAGCACTTATACTCATGTAGCTATGGTAGGTAGATTCCAAGTATCCCAACTTTCGCATTTCTGCGATACGTTCGCGGCATCACGATGATTCCGCGTCGGGAGTTAATGGCGACAGCGCGCGGTAACGGTCACTTTAAAGACTAATGGTGAATACCGCTCGCAGATCACGAGCGCTCCAAAAGCGCTTCATTTGGAGCGCGCATATTCCGCTCGCAGATCTCTGGCAGCGCCCGCTCCACGGAGCGCATCAAACCGCGCCGAACTTGCTCTGCGGGATTTCACAGATCTCTCCGGAAGTTGACAAAGCGGCCCACGTGATTTCCGGCTAAATCGGCAACGCGCATGCGCGGCGAGGTTGGAGAGGTCGGCGGGCCCGTCGGGCCGTAGAGGCGGATCTGTGCGGGTGCGTCGGTTGTTTACGCGGGATTGTGACGGCTCGAACGCTTCTACTTCCGGTAGATCAGGGATGCAAAGCCGGGGCTGTGGATCGTGCTAAATCGTAAGCGCTGACATCTGTGATCGTGAGAGGAAGCACGACAGAAAAGCCGGAGGCAGACGCAAGGTTAGGCCTGTTCGTTCTGCAGCCAATGATTGTTTATCTTTTTACACTGCATTCCGCCGGCGTTTTCCCCTGAAATAAAACAAGAAGTGATTAGGCAACGACCGCGCAAGATATGATTTGTTGCCTCTGTGTTCATTAAAGGCGTACACGAAATCTGTTTTCCACCGCTGGCAATCGCTGTCCGTGCCCCGCCGCTCCGAGGTGGCCGAAAGGTATGTGAGGGTGCCAACGCGGACGTATTCGTGATTTGTGACATGGGCGCCGTGGTACGTATACTTTTGCCCGGCCTGTGTCGCGTGTTATTTCTGCAGCTAAGCAGTGACAGTCGTCACTGGTCGTCGGAAAGATCAGTCGGCTCGGCTGAGGCGTTGGTGGGCTTGTCCAGTTCGAGTAGCGACCATTTTGAATGGCGGAGGGGGAAGCGGTGGGGACGGGTGTGGGGGAGGTCGCTCCAAAAATGCAAGTTTATCTTACACTCGTCGATTCGGAGCGGGTCCCACGGAGCGGAATTTCGCCTCCCTCGCGGATTCTGAAAAGCGCTCCGGATCTACGAGTGGAATTAACCATAAGGCCTGACGATAGCGGCGCCTTGGCCAAAAGTGTAATCGACCGTCACTTTGTCCTCAAGTTTACGCGTTTATTCTGATTCTCAACGAAGATCCGCGTCGAACTACCTGGCCCATTCCGATTATCTTCTTTTTTTTTCCCAGGCCCGTTATTCGTGGGCCAAATATACCAGCGAACAAAGCATGCGGTATTATGCTTAGCCACAGGGGCATGGCAGAGCCAAAGTACTAAATTGCAAACCCCTGGAATGTATCGGAGTCACCAGTTTGCATCCAACAACTTTGCAAGCCTGGGGCTATCGAGAGTGTAATACTTTTTCTCCGTCTTTTAAGAAGAATATCACCATAGTGCCGCGTACCATCAAACAAACAATTTACGTGAGCCAATCTTTAAACACTTACCACGGGTGGTCAAACGTGCACAGGTAGGTGCGTAAGAATTAAAAAAAAAGTGAAAGCCGTTTACAACTCCCTGTAACACCGAATTAGAGCGCAGCTCTTGAGGAGGAGGAGGGAAGGGTACTGGGTTGGGGTCAAGTGACCTGGGGGGGTCACGTGACCTTGGGGGATCACGTGACGATGCCGATGATGCCATCAGTGACGTCACTGATGACGTAATCCGTGATGATGACGATGCGGATGCCGTTGACGTCATCAGTGACGTCATCAGTGACGATGCGGATGCCGGTGACGTCATCAGTGACGATGACGTCATCGGGGAGGTCACGTGACTTCGGGGGGGGGGGTCACGTGACCTCGGGGTGACCTTGGGAGGACCTTGGGGGTCACGTGACCTTGGGGTAACCTTGGTTACGCCGACGCCGATGCCGCTCAAGCTGGGAACGGGCCCCTGAGAGCTGAGCTCTAAAAACAACATAATCTATGTAATTCCTACCCTTCGTTAAAATCTTGCTTCAGCGTCCACCAGGATTACATTATTTTCATCAACCAGAGCCCGTGTAAACTTTGCGTTACTGTGAAACATGGCAGAAATTTTAGCGAGAGCACCGAGAGATGGCACCGCGAGTGTTGTCTCCTCTCGTCGTCTGATCTCGTCGTCTGCTTGTGCGTGGACGCTAAATTGACTTCAGAGCTGATGGAATGTTTTGAGGAAATATGTCTGAATTTCGTTCGGAACTGGGGTGAGTCAATTGGGCCAGTACAACGGCCGTACGACTTTCGGTTGAATGGAATGAGCTAGTTCTTGTACTGCTTAACTGCTTCACCCAGTTCAGGCGAATCAAACAGACTTATGCAGCATCTCCACAAGTACGCAGCCATCTTCAATATCGTCACTTCTGGTATAGGTTAAAGCACCGATTTGGTGTCTAACAGCCGCTGCAAAGTGTTCATGAAGAATGCGTGAGTGCGACATAATCTTGTTTTGTCTCGGCTAATTTTTTTCGCATATTCCAGGTTAATATGCCTTATTATTTTTTCGCCCCGCATAGCAGATACTGAATGAACCTGACTGAGAACAAAATTAAACGATAAACGTCTATAGGTGCACAGACATAAAGAAAGAGACTAAGAAAGGTAATGCTGGTGATGAGAATGTTTAATTTATAATATGGCGATAAGAACTATCTGCGATCCACTTTCTTTGCCACTGCGACGTTCAACCACGCGCACTTTTGCACCACTAGCAGCGAGTCTGCTGGAAGCGGGCTGCGGACTTGGAAACATTGGAAAGACAGCGGCCAACCGCGGGCCCTCCGGAATTTTCCCGCGGGACGGATTGGCGTCTGGAGATCTCTAGTGAAAGCATGAATTTTCCTATTATTTTTTGTTCGATGTCATAAGTAAGATAGTAATGTACTGTTACTACAAGAACTATTTGTTTGGGGGGCCTAGTTCGGGAATATGTTAATTTATCATTAGCCGCGACTAATCACATTTAAAGCAAACTAATACCGTTCAGTTTCCGTTCTGCACCGATCAACTATGTGAATTCCGCGACACTTTTAAGACAAACAAGACATCCGCGCTTTTTCTAATTTTACATCGAAATTGCACTGGTGTATATCAAAACTTTTCACTTCGGTTAGTACCCCTACGAATAACCAAAATTGCATACTAAAACAAAAAATCGACGATATTTTGTTTGCGTTTCATCGTCGAGGAATGTACCTTAGGAGTCAAGGGAATGTGGAATGGAACCACAAATGTCGTCGCGCACCAGCGGGCGTTCCGTAACGCGATGCACATTGAACTTGGCGCCTTGTGTCTCCCGCCTAACACTCAAGCTGGGATCTTGTCTGGTGTGCGATCATCAAAAACTATAAACACATGCCGTACATGTTCGACAAAATCTGCGATCGCACACGAGCTGGTAAGGAAAAAGCACTCCCAAGACTGTTTGATATTGAGGAAAGACAGTACAGGCGACACAGTGACAGACCTCCTCAGGTAGCACACCATGTCGGCCGATACTGGGATTACGTCGGCCAGTACCGGGAGCTGTACGGCGGATCCCGGCCAGGGACGCCGGTAAGAAACCGCCCCCGCCCGATATCGGGGACTCGTTGCCTAAACTGGCCAGTACCAGCCAGAAAGTTCCCGATACCGGCCGACATCGTTTTCTTGCTGTAGTCACCGGCGATTCTAGCCATGGAGTTTCCGGTGACTGGCCGACATCGTTTTCTTCCTTGATCACCGGCCAGTTCAGCCACGGAGTTCCCAGTGACAGGACAACATCGTTGTCTTGCTGCTTACACAGGCCATTCCAGCCACGGAAGTTTTTATATGTAACCGACATAGCTCTTTCGCAGATTTAGAAACTATATGATGGTTACAAATGACCGTTAGGTTGGACATGTCTTCAATACGCTAAAAAGTGACACCTAATATTATACTTGGCCTAATAGTAACGCCGCGTCATCCTTAAACCAGTTAACAAAGGCTTATTTCCGTTTTGTTAAATAGGACGGGATCAAACATAGCTGTGGAATGAAAATTTAATTTGGTTGGCATCTATTAATTTTGTGAGCGCATATCTTAGGCGCCTGTTTCCGGCTTGAGCGGCATCGCCGTCGCAGTCGGCGTCGGCGTGACCGCGCGTTGCATTATGGAAAACGTCCCATAATGCACCGCTCACGTCTCACTCGTAATTCCCGCATTTCATTATGGGACGTTTCCCGCGTGTGTGATGTCACGAGGACTCCGCGCGTTGCATTATGGGAAGCGTCCCATGATGCAGCACGCGGTCGGCGGCGGCGAAGCCAACGTCGGCGTCGGCGTAACCGCGCGTTGCGTTTTGGGAAACGTCCTATAATGCAATATGCACCGTCTCATCGAATCAATATTGTTTTTATTTGCTTTGATTGTCAAAAAACATCATAAAACTTTCTGGGAGCATTCAATATTGACCAAACAAGCCAGAACTGTGAATTTACGAAAATTGGAGCCGTGTCTCTCTTTCAGAAAGGTTATTTGATTAACACAAATGTTTTTTATTAGATTTATGTATATTGCGTACAAATTATAACGTCTCTTAAGTTTTTACAAAAAATTTGAAACACTCTCACTCTGTCTGGCAACCGTTTCAAAGCTATATACCCAAACTCATTCGAAACACCTAAAGGTTCGAGCGTTCTTCTAAAACTTCCCAAAAGCCATGTTTCTGAAAAAGTTTCTTCCCATCATCGGTGCATAATGTTGATCAGCAAAATGGGTAATGCTTTCTTATGCCTTGCTTATCTTGCAGCCTTAGACGCTCAGCTGCTAAGGTCGTGATAGGCCTGGACATCCAGAGTGGGCCCCTACAGCAGCAGAACAGGGAAGTGCAAGTCTGTTGGGCTGGCGCTCAGGCACGTGGTGTCTTTCAAGCACCAGGGAGAATAGGCGAGGCCCGGGGAACAGGCGACACCCCAGGAACTGGCCCGGCCTGAAATACCCGAGCTGTTCCTGGTGCCTTTCAGCAACATGGAAGAGTTTTGTGCTGCAGAAGCGCAGCTGAAGAACTTCACCAACAGGACACTGCCGGTCCTTGTTTGTCCTCATTTTCACAATATTGACGGGTATAAGGCTGCGATTCGTACTTTGTGATTTAACTTGGGTTATCTGAAGATTTATGCAAATGGGTTGAAATATGGACTGAAGCCTTTTACTGTAATATTTCAAATGGACGCCCACCCAAACTATGTGGTTTAAGCACAGTCGGTGGCAAATTAAAAATGAGTAAGATGCCCCACCTTCATCACGGGCCTTCTGTCATTTATAACAGCAGAGTGCACGCACAGCCCATGCGCGATGGAAGGCCATTTATTGTAAGGGACATCCTTAAACTGATCCCTGCGATAGAATGGTGTCAAGAAGATGCAATGCGAGTTGCACGTTTTGCAAGTCAGCTTTAGTAGCCTATGTACAGTTTCTGCAATTGTCAAACTGCGTTTCATAGAGGCTACTGAAGGGAGAAATGCGGGACGGTAGCTACCAAAAATTAAGTGTTTGTACGTCGTTATATTTTTAATCTGTTTCCATCCGAAGGTCTTGCAGACAAGAAGCCTTCCCGTGCATCCTTATTGAAAGGCATTTTAAGTCTTTTTCAACTGCCGCTTTTTGAATTTTTTAAAGTAAAATATTGCACAACGGGGGAAGTGATATCCCACAACTTATTTTGCATTTGGATGCTTGCAAAATGTCGACCTGCAAATAATCATAAATCATGCTGATTTCCTATGACACCTCTGCTCGTTTTATCCTTAGAAGTTAAATTCCGCCCCTGCAACAACTCTCGCGGTGAGTGTGTGTGCGGAGCACGCACAAACCCGCCTGCGTGCTTTTTGTGTTTAACGCTTGCTTGGTTGAATGATCGAGATGCCGTAGTATATATTGGGCTTTTATTCCTGTTCTCACTTGAGGCTATAGTCAAGATATCTATATATTTAAGGTGATAAATTCATTTGTGCTCTTGGGTTGTGCTACAGAAGCGAAGTTACATGCTTGAAAATAACTTTTAGCCTGGTCCAAAATTTCTTTTGAGCGTGCCCACCATATGCGTATGCCCAAACAAATTTGTACAAATTTGTTTGGGCATACGGCGGGGGGAAATTTCCCCCGGCCGTCGGGGGGGAAATTTCCCCCTGTCAAATCTTCCGGGAGGAAACTTCCGGAAGTCCCCCCCCCCCCCCTTTCCCCCCGCTACCTCCACGGCGGCCTTGCTCTGCTCATCACGTGGATGCGGAGAGCCACTCGCACGCTCTGTTGGCTGCCGGTCAATCGCTCAAGGCCTCCGCCGCTTTGGAAGTCCCGAAAACGGGAAAGGGAAGACTCGAGTGTGAGGGGGCAAGTCAGGCGAGCGCGCGTCGTGTCCAACGTCGTGTCATCTTCCAGCAGCTCTGTGGATTGGGTCGGATTCCCGCGGCTCTTGTTTCCAAAGTACCTCGTATAGACAAACAAACCTGGTTGGTTTCGAGTTTAATAAAATAAATGATATATTCTTAAGTTCTCAGTGTCTCTACATATGGGGGTCCGAGTCGGCTGAAGCGCACACCCAGCTCGACGCGCGTGGAGCGAAAGCTCAGGCTGCAGAACCAAGGGATCCTGGGTTCGAGCCTCACCCCTGCCCGTTTCGATCTGGATGAGCATCGTACCGGCGCGCGGTCGTGTATCACTACTGCGTGAGCACGTTAAAGACCCCAGGTTAGCAGTCGTACTGCACTGGCAAAATTGCTCATCTACAGTGTAAAGCCGTGTCGCCTTTATTGGCGGACCAACCTTACGCTGTATAAATCACCAAAACGTCCAATTTGATTGTCTCTACATACAACTAAGAGCCTCACTGCTGCGCACTTCACTTTATTTATTTATTTTTTCTAGCTACGAACGCGGATTTCGACAAAGAAAGCTGAGGGGGGGGGGGGGAAGGGGGGGGGGGGGGGCCGAGACGCGCGCTCCGACGCAGACGCAGGAATCTCCCAAATACACCCGAAGCCGAACCTCTTTGTCCTTCCTGCCTAGGTGACGGCGTTAGCAAGGTCGGCGACTTCGTAAGCCGCGGGAGATACCGGCATCAGGCACACCATTGGCAGGTGGGCTGTTACGTCAAGTCTGACGAGCACCGACTTCGAAGAAGTGTGGAGGATACGAGGAGGAAAGTCGTCAATTTGGCTTGGCCGGTGTCCAAACAGACATACGACCGACGACCACCGGACGCTTCAATTTTGACGATTTTTTCAGGAGTCGTGTGGCCTGACGATTTTTGTAGTAGCCTGTTTGGACAGGCCTTAACGCCGAATTGGAGCGCAGCTCTGGAGGAGGGGTATGGAAGGGTACCTCGGGGGGTCATGTGACTTCGGGGGAGGGGGGGGGGGTCACGTGACCTGGGAAGGGGGAGTCACATGACCTGGGGTCACGTGACCCCCCAGGTCACGTCACGCCTCAGAGAAATTTTTCCGCTAGATTTAGCGAGGAAATTATTTTTTCTAGATTTAGCGGGAAAACCTTTTTCCGCTAGATTTAGAGGGGAAATTTGTCCGCTAGGTTTGGCGGTGAAATGTTTCCGCTAAATTTAGCGGGAAGATTTTTCCGCTATATTCAGCGGGGAAATTTCCCCTAGATTTAGCGGGGAAAATTTTGTGCTAACCTTAGCGGAAAAAATTACCCATAATGTACCGCGCGCTTATGCCGACGGCGACGGCGACGCCGTCGTTGTCGGCGTAATTGCGCGGAAACGGGCGCCTAAGAGCTGCGTTCTAAAAGCAGGAATTGACCACAACTGCCTTTATAGTCACACAAAATGGCAACAGCAGCACAGTGTGAGTAGTTTTCTTTCCATATTTTTGTTTAGTGATCATTCAGTGGTGGCCCTGTAGGCCAACGAACCAACTTACTCAGCTCAAGCCCGCCACATGTATTAATCGCTTGTATGACTACCGTATGCTATGCCTGGAGGCACAGCTACGCATGCACTCACACCCCTTGAATGAAGTGGCGGATGCAATGACATTTACTCTTTCACAGTGGAAAATTTATTTGCTCTCATAGGGTGACCTTCGGTTAGGACAGGTTACCATCTCATTTTGGGAATGGACTACTTATGTAAAGTAAAAATAGAATTAATTAAAATTTTTCATTAGGTACATTCCGACGAGTCGGAATATACCTAATGAGATGGCCCATCAAAATCTGAAGTGCAACGCACTAGAAAAAAAACATTTGATTTTCAACAGAGACTCAAAGCAGTGTATCTAGACTTTCAAACGAAATGTATTAGAAATTATACTCCTAGCATGGGTTTCTAGATAGAGGGCTCAAAGAGGGAAGACGGCAAGAGGTTGCATGACATGTGGCCCGGATGTAACCATTGTTTTGAGGAAAGGGGAAAGTGAGTGCAAGTGTCACTTATGTGTATGCCTATATACGCGCAGGGTTCAGAAAATGCCTGCATAAAACCGTGGGAAGGAGTAATAACTGGTTTATTAAGAATGCAAAATTCGAGTATACGGTACACTGCCTTCATGTCCATGGGGGACCTTGTATTGCCTTCGTGTCCATGGGAGACCTTGTACTGGTAACCTATAAAGAAAAATGATGCACAGTTACACGTTGATCTGCTTATCTAAACTCCAATGTCCGAGCAAGGTATCCTGCTCACAGCGCACCACTACCTCAGCGCTGAATCAGTGTTACAAACCGGGACATCAATCCTTTAGGAAAGGAGAACACAGGACACATGATACAAGCCATGGAAGTAGTAGTGACTCGTTCCCTTAACAGGGCTGAGTTAGTGCTGCACTGTATGTGTGAATCAGCCTTAAATGCGGAATGTCACACTTAAAATTCCCACATTTTTGCTCACCCAGGCACTTAATTTACACACTACCTTGATAGTTTAATGAGTGGCACTAATAACAATATGAGGGGTACCATAATGCAAAGTATAATTTGCCCCCGAGTCTGCGTTAATCAATCGCTCACTGTTTTTGCCGCCGCATCGCACTCCTTTATTTCGGCTTTCGAAAAGGTCTACCAAAGATAAGCGAGCAGATGTTGCCGCTTATGAAGCTTACCAAATTTGAACATAGAGAAGCTAAGACTCACAAGCATCTCGCAGAATTAACATGGCAATTCGGGCCAATTGATCCATGATCGTAGACAAGCGCCACAAAAAACACTTGGACAATAAGTGGTGGTAAACACTGGCGCCAGTGTTCTATGTCCATTCCTTGTCCCTGTGTATTTTTATTTACTTTTATTGTTTGTTTACTATCTTGAAGAAGTATTTTTAATCAGAACGGACAGGAAGGAAACAGTAATAGGGTTCTATGCGGATCATGAAGCCATGTTCTAAATGGGTGAGTGTCAACTGGAGCTTTCGCAAGAGTGGCGAATCCAAGAAGAGAGGGGAAGGGGGAGGGGCAACCCCCCCCCCCCCCCCTCGACCAAAGTCGACCCCCCTCCCTCCCCCCTTCTCGGAAAGCAATTGGACATGAGTAGACCCCCCTTGAATTCTTAACATTTTTCCGCCCACCCCAAAACGGAGGTCTGGATCCGCCCCTGTTTCACAATCAATGCAATACACTAAGTTTGAATTATTGGGAGGATCGAGACATCAGAGGCCGAATTCAAAAAGCGAACTTACGATAAAAAATTGCGTATGACAAAACCCGAGAAGAAATCCGTATTAACAAAACAAAATTGGCGCAACTTTGGTGCGACTTACAACGGAATATTACGACATTATCCAAAGTGTCTTACAAACTTATTAGGGCAACATGGCCGCACATCACTTGGCTATTTCGCCGCGACCAGCAATGAATATAGAAGCGTGGGCAAGAGGCATATGTTTTGCGCACTGTTCACATGCATCCCTACTTGAAGCAGCATAAGGACAACGCTAAACTACACACGGAAGATTCGGCCGACGAGTCTTCCGAGCTGTCCATCCTGCCCGTTAGAGCTAACGAGGTACAGGACTGCGATCAACGGCGAGATGCGCCAATGAATCAACGAAAGAAAATGCCGCACAGATCTTCACTGCTCCCAAAAGGGTCCTTCACCTATGAATAACGTGAACCTGACTTGGTGACCACTAGCGCCCCCTCGTACTTCAGTAGTGATTTTCAAAGCGGTGGGCAGCTGTGCGACTCTACCACACGAAAAGGCACATTCCTGACTGAATGTGCCTCTGTAATGCGAAAGCATTACATGTCCATGGAGCAAAAAATCCGGCGTCCGGCCGCGTTAACCGAGTGGTACGAAATGTTAACAGAGGAATAAAAGAAAGAATAAAATGTGCTTCCACGGCTGAGATTTGAACCCGGTGCTGCTGTAGAAGAGCCGGGCATGCTAGCTGCAGTGCTATCTCAGCCGCTTCGGAATGCGGCACTACTCTCCCCTCAAAAAGAAGCTTGTCCCATTATGGCAAAAGACGGCATCGGCGTTGATGCGCCCGAAAGAGGGTCTAAAACAATGTCCTCGGTTCGATGACATCACACGTCACGTGACGACATGACGTACCATGATGTGTGACGCCGTATGATGTAACGTAAAAATAATATTAGAGGGGGCTCAGGTATCCCTACGTGGATTGAATGCGAAAGCATTGCCATTCCTAACAATAGAGGAAAAAAAGGGAGTGTCGTTAGGAATGACAATGCTTTCGCATTCAACCCACAAAGGGACACCTAAGTGCCCCTGTAATATTTTGTGTATAGTATGGCTGAAATAAACGCCGTACGGTGCAGTATATCCATGATTAAGTTGCTGCTAGTCGTGAGGCTTAATGTTTTGCACCAACTATACCATAGTTTTTCCTCGGTTGCGACGAAGCGCCACTGCGCTACGAACTTGCCAGAAATTTCTGCATATGCAACCGCTTTCTTCTGGAAACCTATGGTGACCTGTCACTCACTTTTGACCAAAGAACAGTGAAAATACCAGATGTGAAAACAGCCATAACAAGCATTAAAGAAGTTCAAATGGGGGTCGTAGCATTAGCTTCTCAACATGGCGAGTCTAGCACAGGATTTCTGTTACTCGCCGTTTATAAGACAGGAGTCGCCTTTTTCCGGTCTGATCTTGAAAACAAAGTTTGGTTCGCTTAATTTTGTAGCAGAAGGCCCGTGCTTTCTCGTTTGTGGGGTCATTTTCTCGGTTCAAAATATGATGCAGAGTCCTTTTCATAAAAATGCGTGGGTGCCCGCTAGGACTCTTTGAAATGATTAAATTGACTGAGGTCGCGCTATACTCTGTTGCCACTCTAGAATAGCGGATGCCCCTCCCACAAAGCCCTTCACTCTTTTAATAAGCAAACACTGGAAAGGAGGAGAGCCGAGAGGACACCGCCAATCATGGCGAGCAAAGGGAATTGTGGGAGGGGCTTGTGCTATTCTATAGTTGCAACAAACTATAACAAAAGTTTACAGTACCATAAAAACAAAAAGACCAAGCATGCAGAAAACTTCGCAGGAAGTGTAGCAGGGACAGAATAGAAAAAAAAACTGCAGCTGCTTATTCCCCCTTAAAATTTCCCTCGACAGCACAGCAGAGACGACATGCTGGTCGTCAGCGCCTGGAGGGCCACCCCCTTGTACTGGGAGCGCATGCAGAGTGAAACGAATAACAAACAAAAAATTAAATGCATGGACAATCCGCACAGGCCGTTATTTCGCTTTATTGGCCGCTTCAGAGAAAGCAAGCATGCACACCGTTGTCCAACCATGTCAACTGCTAGCCGAAACTTCCTGCCGCGCTATAAGAAAAACAATTACACACTACCCAGCTGGCACGCTGAAAATTCAAACATTGAAAAAATTAACTCATAAAACTTCAATGCAAGAGCTATACCCCCCCCCCCCCCCCCCCCGTGGACAATACACAAAATTAAGTTCAGTGTAAACCTTGGTGCACTGCAAGGCTGCTTTACCTCAGCCAGTTTGGAACATCTGCAGTTCCATTCTTTTCAAGTTATTATGCCTAAAAAATTTGTGAGAAATTAACTGGATTAAAATTCCTTAATCGACACCCGGCAAAAATATTTAGAAAGCATATTAGTGGGTTGAGTTCAAACTTACCATAATTATTTTCTGTATCCTGAAGGCGTCGCTTCAGGGTCCAGTTTTCATATTGGATCCACCTCATCCTCACAGCTGCAACCATACTGAAATGTTTGCAAAGTTTCAGGCAGGGTAATTAAAAGTCTGCAGTTTCTCTCGAACACCGCTATCAGAAGTTTTACCTTTTTTGTCATTTTGTTCCACTTAAAGGGGGGGGGGGGGGGGGGGTCAATTGCAATCCTCGCACATGTTTACCTGAGCGCCAAAGGCATGAGCTCGGATGAGACTATACTCCCTTTCATACTTAGGGTGCAACGCTGTTTAAACTACTGGCGCAAGTGTGGGGCTAAATCTCGTTGATCATTTGCACGCCTTCTCGCGCAAGCAAAACCGTAGATGAAGCCACGCACTCGCGCCAGTAGCTTTGACAGCGTTGCGCGCTAAGTATGAAACAGAGTATAATGCCGGCCGAGCTTCAAACCAGTGGGAAGAGGAAGACAAGAAGAAGGAAGTGGGACTTGGAGCGTTTCGGGTTCGCCAACCTCGAACCTGTGACAACCGCATAGGTCATTCAACATACGTTTCATACCGCTTAAACACTGTGTCGAAATGCATTTTGAAGTCAGTCCCAATTCCAACGGTGTATGAACAGGGGCATTCATTTTGTGGCATGCTTTGAAATGAATCGAAGTGACGGAAGCTGGGAACACACTGCTGCTACTTCATTTTGGAATAACTGCGG